>NC_140298.1:29910840-30394172 GCF_964211825.1 Aythya ferina
TTTCCATCCACTGGACTTGTAAAAGGAGAAATGAACTGTATTTCTACTGGTGGAGGTGACCAAGAACCTTCCTTTCTTGTGGTTCTGTGAAAGCAGCAAGTGTCAAATTGATTATCAACAACAGTTAGTAGAGGGGAAAAGAAGTGGAATTACAAAATCAATGCCAACAAATTAATTTATGGGCTTCTTTTTAGACAGCAATGAGGCAGAGAAGGTACATAAATGAACTTTTTGCTTTCATTTCTTTTCATTTCTTTAATTTCTGCACTCCCAGTCATTATTCAGATGAGATTTTTAAGGCCCCTGCAAGCTCTAAGAAGCAAATGTCCTCAAATTAACCATTTTCCAGAAAGAACCAGAAAACAGGTCCAGAAACAAGACCTTCTCTTTATTCACTGTCTGACCCCCTCCTGCCTTGTATAAGGAACTAAAGACCTTAAGGCTGTGGTTTCTTTAGATGGAATAAGATGAATTAAGAGCACATCACCATCAAGTAAACACAGGAGTAGCCTTTCACCATTTTCTATCCCCTTCTTCTGCTAGCAATAGAAAACTCAATCACTACATGGGGAAAAATGTGTCTATCAGACCAGCGAGCTGGACAGCTCTGGACTGCTACATAGCCAAGTGGGATGTTTCAAGTTAGGTGGCTATTAACAGAATGACTACCACAAGAAATAAACTTAAGTATTTTAAAAGAGTTTCATACTTGCTTGTTTTGTTCGCTTTTGATTTTGCAGTTCTACCCCTCTTCGATTTTTGTTTTCCCACAGACTCTATGGATTTGGTATCCTCCTCTTCTTTAGATGGAAGCTCCTATGTTATGGCAAAAAAAAATGTTACTCATGTGCACGCATTCTTACACTTCTACAAAATACAAATGAATGCTTTTTTTCAATAAGAAATCATGATAAAACTATGATTTCCATAAGCACCTCTAAAAAAAAAATCAACCTTCCACCTCAAATTACTGCATCATCCTAAAAGTTCAAATTTGGAAATTAACAAATAACACACCACCTAAGTTTAAAGATAAAGACAGATACTTGGTCTTTTGTTAAAGGCAGGGCAACACTTACTGGTTCTCAACTTACATAGATACAAAATTGACTTTTGCAGCTAATTTTCTTAAAGCAACAAACCTCTTTTGCTAGCTGACTGATTTAGAACTCTCTTTTTAGATATACTTCCAAGGAAAAAGACAAGGCATTGAGAAGTATGATTTCAAAAAGAGATACAGAGTAGAAGTCAAAAATATGAGACAAGTACAGTTTTTACTTACCGGTTCTTTCACAATTCGGGAAATACTAGAGACATTTTTTCTCCTTGACCTCAAAAGAGGGGGTGAAAAGACAAATTGAGAAGACAAGTCCGGGTCTAAATCCTTAAGCTGCACAGGATGGTCTGCTTTTCCAGCTAAAATGATAATGAATTGTTAACATGCACGTACATTATAAAGTACAGTGATGTTAAATTAGAGCTGATAATAAAGAGTACAATAGCTTCCTAAAATAAAGGGCCCAATCAAGTTTATAAACACTCAGTGTGGAGGTACTTCTTCATAACTGCCTCTTAGGATCCATCATTTTATAGTGAATTGTGAAACAAAGAACTAGAGCAGTGATTTTACTTGTACCTACATAGTCAAAGATGTTTTGCTCAATCAGCATCAAGTGTCCTCACAGATTTCCAAAAAAAAATTAATCATGTTGTCTAACAAAGAACTCTGTATGCAATAACTTCACTAGCAAAGCATATGCCAAAAAGAAACAATCACATAATTAAACAGCTGTCTAGTGTGTTGCAAGATACAGCTCATTTTACATTAAAAACTGAACAAAATTTGGATGCCTCCTTTATTTCTGCCATGTGGGGGAACGGATGACAATTGTCTGAAAAGATGTCCCCCTAGACTTCTAAGTTGATAGGAATTAAGGTCATGACAAAAAAAAAAAAATCAGGTAAAATTTTATTTCAGTCTATTTGAAATGTTTCAGCCTCATCATTTGCTTCCCCCACAACTGGCCAGCCAAGCATGTGGAGTTCAAGCAAAAAGATGAATTTCCAAATTTTTACTTTTGTAAAGTTAGATTATTTACAATACTAAAAGCCATACTTTGGGTCATAAAACAGTCTGTTTTATGTCATTTACAAGACAGCAACATACCCTGTTTTGCATATGAACATGTTGCACCTACCTTTAACTTTCTTTGACAGCTTTGTGAGAGGAGGAGAAAAAAGGAAGGATTCATTTTCCTCAACAGACAGTTTCTGATGCACACTAGTTTTACGGGATCTTGTAATACGATCTGTTAGAGTTCTTGATGCATCATCATATCCTGATGTGTTTACATCCGTGAGCAGCAAAGGACTGCCATCGGGTCCTTGAGGGAAGGCTTCTTCCCCTGTGCTCTCCTCCAATATCGATGGCAATCGCCTCTTTCTGCCCCGACCCCCTGTCCTTACTGCAGTCCTGGGTGTGGTAGATTGTTCATTTGGCTGCTCAGGTGTTCTCTCAAGAGCATCTGTTTTTTCTGGTTTAGCATGTGTAACCCTTCTTGCTCTTCTCCTAGGAGTATCAACGACTTCCACTTTCTCACCTGAAGGTATGTCTTCCTGAGTAGAGGCAGATTCAATGTCTGCTGAGAGATTCCGTACCAGCTTCCTAACACTTCTTCTAGGAGTCACAGGAAGTTTGAGTTCTGTTTGAGGAACTGATGATTTAGACAGATCAAGGTCAGAATTTTCTGAAAGATCCGATGAACTCGTTTTTCTTCTTCTGCCTCTTTTCGTTGGCACAGGTAAAAGAAGTTGATCACTAGGCTGCACCTCTTGCTCCATGACAGTATTTTCAATAGGTTGTGAATTACTGCTTTTTAATTTTCTTATACTTCTACTGGGACTGACTGCTGTTTTTATCCTATGATCAGTGCCAGTCTGGCCAGTTTCTTGATCTCCTGCTGAACGTTTTCCTCCTCTAGTCCTTCTAGAAGTAGCAGAAGTAAAAACGCTACCTTCAGCAAGAGAAGTTTCCTCTTTAGCCTCTTCCAAGAGTTCAGATGCAGCTTCCTTTGCTCTCCTTAATCCTCTTCTTGGAGTAGTGGCTATGGACTGTGTACTGCTGGACAATGTCTGTCCATCAGATTGGCTGCTCTCTGCTTTTTCTAAATTAGTCTGTTTGGGCTTCCTACCTCTCCTCGGGGTAACAGGGGTTACAGGTATTTGCTCATCTTGAGTATTTTCTACTCGTAGAAGACTAGAAGTCTCAGGTGCTTCTTTTGTTCGCCTGGTACTTCTCCTCGGAGACAGTCCAAATAGAACTGGTTTGTCTGTTTTTAGTAGCTGCTGATCATCTGATGATGGAATAACTAAACTTCTATTCAGTTGTCTCCTTGGGCGTGATCTTGGAGTGACAACATACTCTACTTGACGTATGCTGGTTTCGTCTTCCACTCCCTCTGGCACAGTTGTTAAGGAAGATTTTGACCTTTGCATTCTAGTTACCTTTTTACCTATGCTTTCATGAATAGATTGTTCTACAACTTCGGATGTAAATTCTTTACTTCTTGTGTCTTTGATTACATCCAGTAAGTTCTCAGCAATAGCTACCTTAATGGGTTCAGGCACATATGGGAGTGACTCGGCAATATTTTGAGATTCCTGGTCACTAGTCACAGTAGACACTGAGTTTGTAACATGTTCTTCATTTTCAGTATTTCCAAAACTGTTCACGGGTTTTTCATCTGTTGTGTTAACAGCTGGTTTAGAAGTATCTACTAATTCAGGGTCTCCCATCTCTCCTTCACCTTCTTCTCCTTCCAACACTAAAGTAAAATTACTCTGAGATATAAAAAGCTCTCCATCTGCTTCAGCTGCATCACATTCATCATCCTTATTATCAGGCAAATCACATGCAAACTGCTGCTCTATAGTATCATAGCTGTATTGAAGATTGCCTGATGGATGTAGTTCACTACGTGGAGACATTTCAGGTGCTTCTTCTGAGGCTTGCATGTTAACTGCATCATCTTCCAGAACCTAAGTTAAAAAAAAGTATGTTAATGCATTAATGATTACCAGACTAGCTTCAAACTGAGACAGATGAAATTAAGGACAGTAAAATGCTGCTTTTCCTTTTAGATCACCACTGAATGTAAAGTTAAAAACAGATAGTGTACTCTCTGCTACAGATGAGGTTCATATATTTGAGGAACCGAGAACAGAATATTCAGTGTATTCAATCACACGCTCCGTTTCTGGTATTTTGGTTTATGACTAATGATTTGCCACCACCCATGAACAAGGGGAGCAGTTTTACAATACAAGCTGTACACACAACCAGCAGTAACCACCGCACTATAGTACTTTTTGGGCTGACTACACATCCACAGTGACTGACTGCATCCAACACAATTACACCCCCCAAAGTTTAAAGTTTGTCCTGACAGTTGTGCCTGCAACAATTCAACATTTAGTCAAACTGGCTAGATATCATCACAGCAGGCAAACTCAATACTGCACTTCAAGGAATCACTTGGATTTGGTGAAATAACACATGTGATGTGAATTAGTCTTATTTTTTGTAGTTCCCTGTACTGGATGGTTATTTTTTCCTTCTAGATCCACATGAGATACTTGATCTTTTATGTTGAGCACAAAACATAAGAGAATATCCTAAAGGAAATTGACAGTGTATTCCGTATGGCACTTCGAAGACATGCACCTGTATCCGAATAACAAATCAGCTCCAGTAAGGTGAGGAAAACAGGAAAAATCAGGGATAACTGTAGAAACCTTAGTTCTAGTTTTCAGTCCATGTGAGCAACCTTTTAAATTCTACATTTAACAACATTTTAAGATGTTAAAAAAAATGTGTGCTTTTACAGAAAAAATCTTTGAAGTAGCTGAAAATATATTGAAAATGAAATTAAAACAGAATTCACAGTAATGAATTATGTTAGCAAGAAAAAACTAGTGAAGGATATAAGCACCTAAGTCGCTCTGAAAATTAGTTAGGTTACCCTAACCTAATAATTTTGCCATTTAGTAAAATGTTATGCTGTATTGAAAAAACTGCTCTCCCCAGCTTCCCCAACTTTTCATGTTTTCTTTAAAAAAATATTAGAAGTCACCTAAAAACATTTAAGCTATAGTAAATCAAATGAATGCAGAGTTTAGGGGCTTTGTTTTTTGTTTTGTTTTGGTTTTGTTTTTGTTTTTGTTTTTTTTTTAGTTGTTGGAGATCTCAATGACCCAAATCTTGACAGGTTCTCTTCTGTGTTATACATACAGAAAATACAAGAGGAAAAAAAGTTGTCCACCCTTACATAGTGAGGTTAACTCGTGTTAGCAAGCTCAAGAAGCTGAGATGTTCTTGTGTACCTTTTAACTCTAAGACAAGACAGTCCTGAAATTTGCTGCATTTTCTATTTTGTAGAAAATGAGAAACTAATTCACTTACGTGAATTTCTTCAGTTTTTGGAAGATTATTAGAAACATGCATTTCTTCCTGCGCAAAGGGAAGATTTTCTTCAATTTCGTCTAGGTTACGTTCTTCAGGTAAATCCACATACTTTCCTTCAAGACGATTTTCTGAATTGGTACTGACCACATCCTCACTGTCAAGGATACTTATCACAGCTGGAAGAGATTTACATCGTTTAAACTTAACCATTGAATGAATGGCACAGGTTTAAGCAACAGAAAGTAACAAAGGGAGCAATAACAAACAATACAGTTCACCATCCTACCATGTGTATTGGGCTTTCTCCAAAAACTAGGAGGTAGTCTCACAATAAATAAATAATTTAAAAAAAAGAAATAAAAAAGTAGGAAGGGGAAGTCAGCTGCCATAGAGAAAAAGAACAGAAGAAATGTTGGCTGAAAAGGCACCTTGACAGCTAGCTATGCTTCACAGCCTTCATATTGAGGATGCATCATTGTTTAAAATAGCAAATTGAGTAGCAGATCTCATTACAAACAATATAAAAATGGGGTACAACATTAAAAGAAATATGAATCTTTCCTTCTAATGTTTTAAATTTTACCAATTTTCTGAAGATAAAAAGAAACATTCACTACACATTCTCTACATGGACTTCCTTTGAGGAATGTCTTCTCTGTATGGGTTAACAAAAAATAGCAGTAATATCCTACTAATATTTCAGTTAGAGACACATAGTGGTATGACAAAATGCTCATTTAACTTCAGGAGGTTAGTCACATTAACTCGTATAACATCTCCAACATACTATACATACATTCGCTGTCTGCCTCCGGGGATTCAGAAAGCTGGGGATTTACTACAGGCAGTACGTCTCTTTCTTCCGATGTAGAGGCCATTTTAGGCTCTTGGTGGTTTGTTTCACTTCATAGACAGAGGAAAAAAAAAAAAAAAGAGAGGAATTCACTGTTAAGCTTCAAAAGATACCTTTAAGAGGTTTATAAAAACATTCCCCCACTGTAAAATCTTCAAGTTTAAAAACTGAATGAATTGATTAAAACTAGAAATTCCTTACCCAACTTACCTACACCCAATTTGTGACTCATTTTAGGCAATGAATGATATACTTAATATTCTTCCCAGCTACATAACACTAGTTCCATGAGAATGAAGTTTTAGTAAATAATTTGCTTTCTGTAGAAAGAACGCAACTGCTATATTGGAAGCTTAGAACAACCTGAACAGGTTTGTACCAGCATAAGTTACCACATGAAATTAAGGGCTCTTTCATTGCTAACATTCCCGTTTCATCTCTTTAAAAAACAGTTGTGCAGGTGAAAAAACTGCTTCCCTTTCTATAAACAAGTAGATACTAATTAAGTTCTCTTTTCTTTGTACTGTCAAGTGTACAAAATACTGCCAGAAAGAATTCAAACCCCAAAATAAACCTGCTAAAGCTACAGGAATCTTAGGTGTAATTTTTTAGCTACACAGTTTTCAGACAAAAGCAGAACAGTATGTTCATGCTATCTATCCTCAAAGTGTAAGAAGATTTGTGTGGCCCATTGAAAAAAGTCTTTATCACAATACTTTGGGGTCCACAACCATTTGAGAAGAAAGGACGACAGCTAGTCAATATGGGTTATATTTGTGCCAAACTATTTATATTCGTAGATAGAAAGGAATAGGAAAACCATTGTGCATAAGAACATAGGGAATAGCCAATACCAACATCATAGTTTTAAAGCACAGGAAGGTCAGCAGTTGCACAAACCCAAAGATGCATTTTATAAACTTACCCTTCATTTGCAGTCCAAGAAGCAGCAGTCTCAGCAGCTTTAAACACAAATTTACCATCCTCAGGAAAAGTAGGACATTCAGTAGTTGATTCTTCCAAATATCCTAGAAAAATAGACAGATAGATGACTTTCCTATTTCACTTAATTACTTTTAAAACATTCGTATGAATTAAAGAAAAAACAAAATAATGCTACCAAGTCTTCAAATCCATAGGCCTGAATTTGTTACAGTAAAACCAGAATAGCCTGCTGCATAATCTCAGTCAAGAAAACAAAAAGGCAAGTGGATATTTTGATTACAAATTGAACTTGATACATTATTACTGGCCAAATGACCTACGCACTTGAGAAAACATCTTTTGTTCTTAGAATTAAGAAGTCAATTTTCTTATTTCTCTTTGGGTATTTATCTCATTTCAGCAATGCTTACTCATTTCTTGACTGTACTTCCTCTCTTTTACAAGAATGCATCTAAGCCAATTTCTTGAGTTTTCCTTCTAATAAATGATTGGTGTTGTTTAAACCCAAATGCTTGCTCATGTTTTTACCTTGACAGCTTCAATTTCAGACACATCCTCCTTTTCTTATTTCTATTGCCTGCTTCCTCCAGATCCAGCAATCACCTCTGCAGACTGTATGCAAGACTGGGATAATTTTGCCAGCTCTGGCCAAAAGAGAGCTATGCAAACTGCCCTCTAACGCTTCCAGAGGACTGAAATTGTACAAAACTGTTTCTACCACAGTCCAGCAATGACAAAGCCTCTTTACAGGGTTATTCTTTAATGATTAGTACCGTACTAATATTTTTAATGAAAAGCACCTGTGGTTTCTTGTCCATATACAAGACAAAATAAGAGAGGACATTTTGACCTATCTTACTAGAAATATTCAGAAGAATCCCTTTTGACCCAATTGTCAAATATTGACGTCAGCTGTGTTTACACATCATCTTCCTGTTCCCACAAAAATGAAAAAATGCTACCACTCTCAGCTCTTCACCACTGCTTGCCAGCTCGTGCGTTACACCCCTTCTCACCTACCAGCAGGCCTGTTTCATATAAATGCATCCTATGTATCCTGGAACTTGCTTGAATGAGTTGAACTGAGATGAATTACTGAAGACCAACTGAAACAGGTCTGGAAAACGCTATGTAAGCTAAGCTGTTGTGCCAGTAAAATGAGTAAGAACAACTGTAATGAAAAGCAGACAGATTCATTTCCAAAAGGAAACTGAGGACTATTGAGGGGGTAAGTATCTAGTCAACATACATTTTACGCTAAGATTTCTGTAAAACAAGAACAAAAAAACCTTTAAGTACCTCTACGACAGAGCCAAAAGCCTAAATTTTCAACTTTGATCCCTCAAATCACTACTGCCTCTTAGCTGCAACTACACAGAAGAAATGCCAGTCAAATCAATAATGCATTCTTAAAGTCCAGGATATCTGGAAAATCACTCAAAATGAAGTGGTAATTTTAAAAGCCTAGGACAAGGAAGTACCTAGGACACTTGTGAACCCTCATCAGTACCAACCCTTGCACTCATCAGTAATTTAACCTTTTGAAGACATTTGAAAAATTAATTCAAAAACTTAAGTTAGCATATGATGGAACACACCAGCTTCTTTTCTTGGTTCTGATGAATCTGTTTGTTTTATCTGGAAAGGTTTATCTTCACCCATTCCACGGTCCTCTCTCTCTGGTTCTTGAAAATCAGCAGTTTCTTCGGTGAAAGAATTAGCTGGTTTAGCAGCTATAAAAATGACATCATCTTCAAAATCACTAGGTGATTTTGCATCATGATATTCCAACGTAGTTTGGTCTGACCTGGCAGAGACATTACTATTTTCTTTACTGACATCCATTTTCTCCAAACCACCTCCAGGTGTGCTTTCCAAAGACTCTTCCATTTCAGCATGACCATCCTCGGGATTCCTCAGAGTGAACAGAGGAGTTTTCTCTCTACACTCAGACCAAGCATCCTCCACCAATCCACGATGATGCTCAGATGAAGCTCCAGACTGTGCTTTATCATCTTCTGTTACCTTAAAAAAAAAAAAAAAAAAGTAACAATGTCTGGTTAAGTTTTACAACTGTCACCTTAAGCAAGGTACTGCAAAACTGTTTCTCATTCTAGCACTACCTACCATAGCTTTTAAAGCCGAATGCACAAATTTACCATGCTTTTGACTGCTTATTCAGTTTCCATGACCTTAGAGAATTAAAACTATGTCTTGTTTGTGCTTGCTTCTAGTGTCAAGTCTGCTCACTGTTTCACTACTCTTTTCTCAAAAAGAGGGAACTTAATTAAAAATTCTCAAGATTTCTTTTCACTGCTTGCTGTTTCAACTTGTATGCACTACCAACCTATTTCAGAGTGCAGTACGCCTACAGCATGGAACAAGTAAATTAAACTGGCCACTGTCTGCTATTAGTAAAACTTTATATAGGAAAGAAAACTTGTTACAACCAAATATCTCTTCATAACAGAGAATATTCAGGTATTCTAATAAAAGGCTTAATAAAAGATAATAAAGTGCTGATTGCAATGACAAGTTGTACTAATACATGTATGGAAAGTTCATTCATACTAGCACATGTTCCTGACTTTGATACATCACTTCTGAAACAGCATGATGAGCTGGATCAGGGAATCAAAGCAACAGAATAAGACTGTGGGAGGAGTAGAACAGGGCAACTTCTCAGATGAAGAAGTTTCATTCGATAGCTACATGAATGCTATCCCTGGTGCAAACCAAGAAACAAAACTAAGAACTTTAGGCCTGAACAACAGACAACAATACAGCTCTTTTCATCAGGAGTCAATTTTTATCTTAAGTAAACACAGACTCTCAAAAAGGCAGACTGGAAGTAAATGCAGCTCATGGCTTCTGCTGCTTTCAAAGGTGTTTAATTCACAAAGCTTAAAAAATATTTGTCACTTCAGAACAACCAGCTGAGTCTATGTTCACTACTTTTCTGCCGCATCATTATTCAATGAGATACAGCAGGAAGTTGAATTAGCAATTTGGACCAACCACAGCTCTTAACAACACCTAAGTAAGAACCATCAACACCACTGGTCTTTATTACAAAATATGCTCCTAAAACATCACATGCCCGCAGGTCTAACACAACCTTTTTTGAACAAATGCAAATAGCCTTATGACTTGCAATTCCAATTCTCATTATATAAGTTTTGGCAAACCTTTTAATAAATATGAAATAATAAATTTATTTTAATAAAAATACTTAATGAATATGAAAATCAAATCAGAGTCTGTAAAGCCTTTAACTGTAAAAATCATTAACTGCAGCCCAGCTTACCCCAACAGTCCATTTTACATTTGAGTTCTCTTCTCTGAAAGATATTCTAAGTTCCTTTGCTCGTAAAGGAGGAGTAACTGATCGCCCTGGAGATGCAGAGGGAGTTGCTAGGGGTGTGGTGCGAAGGCTGGATCTCAAAATAGACTGAGGAGTAAACCCAGGAAAACCAGGAGCAGCAGCAGATGTCACCAAAACTTTAGCTCTCTATGAAAAGATATAAAAATATTTATTTTAAAACTAGTTACATCTTTAAAAGAGAAGACTTCACTTGCAAAAACATTCATTTCAACTACAAACACAATTTGTAACAGCATAGAGGACAGAATTTAGCCTTTACAATGCTCTCTTTTTCCAAATGTATGAAAAGCATAATGATAAACAATCCTTTCTATGCCTCTTTTGCCTGTCTTTTTTCCCCATTTTTTCTTCTTGTTTAAAAAATGTAAACAAAATGTTATTTTTCAAATTAATTTCATGAAATTAAGCTGCAATGTCAGCTGTAAAAATACCAATTTATCTAGAGCATTCAGGTCTTCTTATTCCAGCTCATAAAAAAGATTTTTCAGAAATTAAAAGGTTTAAAAGTTAAGGATACTGAAAATAGCTTAACAATATGAACAAAACTTAGTAAAAAGTTTATAATTCAGAGTAACATCTATTTTGTTCAGGTAGGCAAAGGAAAAAAGAAACATCCCAAGAAGGTATGTCAAACGTTATTTTCTTACAAAATATGCAGTTTGATGGCAGTGAATGAAAATACAGTATATTGCTGTAGAAATTATTATTAGTTACTGCAACAAGCGATCACTGAATTTGACACAACACCTGCAGATAACCACAGCTGTTACTCACTTAACACTTAATAAACTGAAGTATATACATTCTTGCTTCTATATACACACAAGTCAGACAGAGCTATTAAGTGCTTAAATAATGAGATGATTATGCTGCAAACTGCACGTTAAGTACTTTGAGAAGTCCCATTTTAACTTTGTTCCACGGCAATGAAAACAAGCGTATTCCATGAGTTATTGGACAACGTGCATACTACAATTAAATCAGAATTAAATGTCCAATTTTAAATTTCCTTTTCAGGACTTACCAATGTACTGCTTCCAAAGGCACCGTATATATAACAACCACATGCAAATTAAAATTTGAAACCCATGTTGTTTGTGTTAAATACTGCGGTTTCATTTTAAAGCTTACAGGCTTTGGTTTGGTTCACCGGTTCTTACTGTTTTCTTAAAACACAAACCTTAACCACAAGAGGAGTCTCTAGTAAACCCAGTTCTGATGCTCTTGCAATTCTTTTTTGTGGGATGGAACCATGTATGTTTGATTTCAATGGGCTGGATGCCATGTATGAAGTAGAAGGTAGGCATGGTGACTGCCAGCTATCATCCTGTGCTAGAGAACATGAAGGAACAGGGCGAACCACCAAATCCAGCAATCTGTTAAGATACACAATTTAAAATAAGAAAGTAAGTTAATAAATGGAAATGAAATTATGTTGTGTTCAAAACAGCTGAGATGATACATAACTAAAATATACAATGGACAAAAAATATACGTATACATTACTGCAGCAGTGAGGGTATCAAGCCCAGGTCCAAGCTACAGGCTTTTTTTTTTTATTTTTATTTTTATAAACTATTTGTTTACATTTTGTATTTTATTTCCTAAATTACTGCCTCTGAGGCAAGAGTAATCCAATTTTACATAAGTAGCGTAATTCTCATGTCAAAAGAATTAATCTGCATTTCAATGCTGGTACCAATTCAAATTCTCCACTTAGTTGCACCCTTATGTTGATTTTTGGTTTTCTGTCTATTGAACAATTTGAAAACAGAACACTCTGAAAACACAAGAACACGAGAAGCATCTTATTTCTCAAGATAATTTAAATGTAGTATTACTAACTATATTTAGTACCAACTAGTAATTCTGTAGGACAAAAATCAGTATTACTTATTTTCTACAGTATTAAGACAAAAGCCACATAAAATAATATTCCCTCCCCCTTATCTTTGGAACATTCTCTCTGTGGATCTACTTTACCTGGAACATTTTTGTGAAAATTTTGTAATTGGTGTCCCAATAAACGCCTCAGGCAACTCTGCATCAGGGAGAGGTTGATTCATTATGACTGGTGGTTCTGTAACTCTAGGACTGGAATTAAAAGGAAAACATGATTGACTTTCATTCACCTGCAGTACAAAACATATGGTGAAATAAACTAGAATTCTGGTATCACCTACAAGAAAATCATTATTATTAGTATTACTACTAGACCCTTTTTGTTGTTTGTAATTCTACCTATTTCTAAGTTAAAAAGCTGAAACAAAAACAGAAACCAGACACAAAATGGTAAGAGTGGTACTTGATCACACAATAGCATCTATCAAAATTTGTACACAACAGTCTGATGGCAAAGCTTTAGTTTCAGTTATCTTAAATTCTGTAAACACATTTAACACCATAAAAATACGTATTTGCTTAAGTAAGATTATTAACAGAAAACTTTCTCAAAATATTATTTCTCACATTTAATAATAATTACTCTACTTTGCATATGCAAAGCAGCCAAACAAAGCTTTATTCAAGGTCCGGTTTCTCAAACACCAAGAAAACAAAACACAAACATTTTTTTTAAAAATCTTTATCCAAACACCTATCTAAAGACTTAAGTTTGTTAAAACGATTCTTACATATTGTTTTGTGCAAAACTGGTTTTCTGCTCATTTCCTACCCATACTTCTCCAATTTTGGACAACACATCACTGATGAAAGTTGCTCTTGTGTGCACACTTTCTGCATTAGCTTTTTTTGCTACTGTCGATAATGGCTTTGGTCTTGATACTGTAAAGTAAGAGGGGAAAAAACATTAGCCTTATGTAATCCAAGTGGTGGTAAGTTGTCCATTACACTTTTCCCCCCAAAATTTACCTTCTCTTAAGACTGAAGAAGGCAAATGGTAAGGCTTGGCTCTCTCCATAGCCAGCTTCCTTTGAACTCTAGGAAGGATCTTGCCATATTGGTCTAATATAGAATTTCTAGTAACTGCTCTCTCTCTCAAGCGAGGATCACAATCATGCTGATAAATTAAAAGAGTAAAGGAAAAAGTTTATAAAAAGTTAACTAATTACAAAAAGTTCATTGTAATCTGTGCTATTCTAATTAGTGAATACATTTCCTCTAAAGACGCATTAAAATGCATCCACTGCATGTAACAGCAAGTTCTACCCAACAGCAAACACCAATTCTGCCTAATATTTTTAGCAAGCGGACGGAAGACTTCCAGAACAATGAGCCTACAACCTTAAGTTGAAGGAGTTCTGGCACTCTGTACAAACTTAATCTGCCACGCATGTTGTCACCTGCAATTCCCACTCTCAAATAGCTTACCAAAGAGTAACAATGGACCTTGGTTTTCTGAAAAACCAAGGGCTGAGATGTCCTTATATACAAGGCACCTGCAAATTATGTTAGACAAAATAATTTGAATATTCAAACAGGTAAGAAAAAGCTACCTATACACATCTTCCAGACAGGTAAGTTTTCAAATGCAGGACCTAGAACTTCCAATACCATCTAATAGATTTGATTCATTGCAAAATTAAGGTCCTGGAAAACATCATACGCATCACAGATTTGTAAGAGAAGTTCACATAGACATGTGAAATGTTGAGGTATTTTAAGAAACAGAAGGTAGATAAAAATTGATTTTTCTCATACTAGAGGTAAAATGGAAATTGTGGAATCACAGAGCTCATACTGTAACTGAGGAAGTTAAAAAAAATAATAAAATTTTACATCTGGATATGCATCCAGGCTGCTCTCAGAAAAATAAAGTTGCATGGAAGATGCAAGAGACGACATACAACATATTCTTCATTCCACAGAAAGGATCAAAGCAACTTCTAATAACCTATGTTATTAATATGTTAATATGCATATATTATGTTAATATGTATGTAACATACATATCTGAACAACTAAGTAGCAAGACTGGCTGATATTTACTGTAGTAGCAACATGCATACAAAAAACAGTTCAAACCAAACAAAGACCATGCCCTATAGCACCTCACAGTAATTTGCTCATATCCTTGAATACTTTACACTGAATTAACACTCTTGCAATCATACAGAATTCATTCATTAGTTTCTGGACCTGGAGTTCTTCAAGGGGTTAAAATCCCTTGATGTTGAATAAACAGTATTTAAGCTTACATATACACTGTGTACACACTATTTAAGCTTAAGCATTTTCTATATTCTTGCCTTATCCAGACCATTTACAGTGAAAGACACTTTTCTTTAGCAAAAATAATTTGCTTTAGACTGTTAGGAATTAGGTAAAAATTTATTTTTGTAATGCAGGACTACAGTGAAATTTTAAATTTACAGCTTTATGTTACAAAAGGTAGATTCCTCAGATTCAGACTTTTAAGTGGAGTCAACCGGTCTGTAACAATTTATAAGTTCACAAAATAGCTCTGACTCGGTGAAAGATTTTATTTAACCTTTAGGTTCAGCTGCAACTTAAGGTGTAGAAACTTATTCCTAGTATTTCAAAAGAATGGTATAAGAAACACTTAAACCATATTTGAACAATAAAAAACCAAGGTTTTTATGAAGTACCATCAAAAATAGTAATGCCTTAAAGAAACTTGCACCCCTGGACAGAACATTTATGCTTACCATAAGATTAACTTTCATTGACTGATTCAACTGTAGTGCTGGGATATAGTTGGCACGTTGCAGATGGTGAACTAAAAGAAATTCGTGATTTTGTACACCACCATTGGTCTGCAAAAACTTCTCCAAACACTCCTATGAGAAATAACACATTTCAGAAAACTATTATGATTCTGCCTCTTATCATTTCCAAAATGTAATTAAGACTTCTTTCTTGTCCACACTTACTTGTTCAGTGTCTGTGAAAGGGAGCTTCAGTAAATCTTGCATTAGTCCCATCTCCTGACAGATTTCATACATGTGTCTTAACAGCTCTTCTACATTTAACTTTGTGCTATGCTGCTGCAACAGACTCCAAGCCTCCACCATGCACCTGTTATTAATTTATAACATGTAAAGAGTATTAATCATATAATCCAAAAGATGTCTGAAAACTGTGTACTGAACACTTAAAGGGAACTGAAGTGACAGTGATTTACATCACTAGTTCTCCACCTTTCACCACACTTGAATACTAACATTGTGGCGTATATTTCTTTACCTATTGGACAACAACACAGTGAGAAAAAGCTGCACTTCACTACTGCTTGAGACTGATGGCTTCATCATCTGCATGTATTTGAGGGCTCGCCTATGCTCTCCTTGGCACATGAGCGATTGAATAATTCTCATATGTTGCCATGACACAGTTTTGATTGTAGCTGGATGAAACAGAAGGGCCAATGAATTCTGTAAAAGTTAGAAAATAGGTTTATTAAGATAGATAATAATCACTTCTGCAATAAAAGCACTCAAAAGCTTCCTAAATAATGGTGAAGGTGTATTAGATAATTTTAAATGACTAGTACTAATGAAATATTTGATACAGGAAATATAAATAAGAATGTTTAAGCATTTGCACACAAAAAAATGTTAGCCATCTAGAATTGTTTTAAAAGAACTTTAACTTGCACATTTCTAGGTTAATAAAAAGTAATATTCGTATACAGAAATTTGATAACTACATTATTGAATAGACAAGTTATTCTCCCAGATTATATTAACATAATGAAAAGCAAAGAACAAACTTCAGCACCAGAAAGAACATGAATAAGGTTCAAAAGTCACTTTTGCAATCTTCTGCCTTGAATCATACTATTATGATCACAGTTTTAGTATTTCAAATACCCAAAACATTGTTTTTGAGAAACTGTTCAACAGCTAAAAATGACTTAAACAAATGGCTTTGAAAATTTAAACAACAAGCATTATTTGTGTTGATTTCTTCTGTAATCAATTTCCCATCAAAGTAATAAAAACAAAATTTCAAATCATAATTTATTGCTGAAAGAATAGTAGCAATATTACAATAGAGCTTCTGCTCCTTTATCAACTGTTAATGAGCTCAGCACCAATGAAAAAAAATCTTTTTAGTTTATAGCTTTGTACTGTAATGTATGCCTAATCAAACTGTAACATACTTACTTCATAATCATTGTGATCCAGAAGCCAAAAACCTTGAATAAGCCTAACGAGACCCCAGGGGATAGCAAAAACAGTTGGGAAGGAGTCAATGGAAGTTTCTGTTTTATTCGGAATGGAATGCATGATATCTAGCAGCAAGTAAATTGTCTGATATCAAGTATCTGATTAAGGCAAATATATTTCTGAGATTAAAAATTTATCCCATTATACTTAAAAAGATTGTAATGAATGAGAACGTAAGAGTATTAAAAAGCAGAAAAAGAGTAATGGATTAGTCTTGCCATTTAAAGCTATTATAAACCAAAGAAAGCCAAATACTGAACCATAAAATTGCATCCTGAGTACATAACCAGGAAGAAATTTCTGTAAGGTATTCAAAAAAAGTTAACTTTAGATATTTAAATATCTCAGTTTTAAACTCAGACCACTGTTTAGTCAGAAGAGCTACCAGATGGACATTCAAAACATTGAAACACTCAAGGCTTACAAATTCCCTGGTGTTGGTTTATTTCCTCATTTCCAGAGTATGCAAAACAAAGTAAATCCTTATGAAATGTATTAGCTCTCAATGAAAAAAATCTGAATTTAAAATGGCATGATTCTTTGGTAATGCCATTCTCTCTTTCTAACGTGTTTTTAGGAACATACTCTAAGTCAGCTGTAAGGTACAACAGCTTTTAAAACACGTGAACTCTCTTGGCTCCCCTCTCCGTTTGCTTAGGCAAGAAAGCAATTCTGTATATTTCAGCAGCTTAAATATTAAGTTTCTGCACATTGGCTTTTCCCTTCTCTCTGTTTATTATTCTGTGTGCCTGCACTTAGAACAGAACAAAAGCAATCGCTGTTAGCTGTGCTGGTGGGAAAAAAAAGGTACTGATAAGCTTCTGTTACATTTCCTTTTCCTCTGAAGCAGCACTTTTTGCGCATCATACTAGGAAACTGCCATTTACTACAGATACGGCTGCTTTAAAAAAATACATTTACATTTCCAGAAAAACTGTTTTTCTTATTATCTTTAAAATTCTTTAGTACACCTGTTTGCTCATACCAGAAAAGACTTTGCAACAAAGCATAAAAAATCCACAGTACTGAGAAGTAAAACAACGCTTCTGATTACCACTTAATTCTGAACTGAATTTTTTCACACTTGCACTGTGTTTGAAGTGTAAATTAAAAAGTTCTATTAGGCACCCACATGACATTTAAGTACATTTATGTGCACATATTGAAAACAAAATAGAAATAAATAAAAAGGATACAATTGCATGTTTGTCATTTTCTTCAATGTTTTCTAACAAATAGAGATCCAGCAGTGCCTGAAATGAGAAATTTAAAGTTTAAGAAAACCAAAAAACTCCAATCATCTGTAAGTCGTTTGCTCTTGTTTGCTTTTTTGCTTTTTGTTTTTTAAAGGAGCATAACACTCACGTGTAAACTAACAGGTGGGTATCTCCCAGTTCCTCCTTCATCTCTCCGCCACAGTTTCTCAACTTGTTCTCCTAACTGGGAAACCATTCCATCAATCATCAAGCAGTCAGAATCCCATTTTCCTCTGGAACAGAAAGCAACAAGGATTTGGACAGAGTAAAACACTAATTCTGTTTCAGTTTAAGAAAAAAACAAACAAACAAACAAACAAAAAAAAACAGCCAACTCTTCTAAAGCAAAGAAAGAAGACATACATACAACGCTGTGAATATCACTTGAAATATACATGCAAATACGTGAGTCGTTTGAGAAATGTTCATTAAGTTCTATTCAATTATTATAGGAGTTGAAAATGAGAATCTTAAAAGTTGTTCTATTACACTAAAAACTGCAATGAGGCTGTTTCAGGCTGTGTTACTTACCATACTAAAGGAATTGTAAACAATGTTTTTTAAGTGCCAAAAATAATCATTCTTATACTAACAGAAGAAATTTAACAGCATCAAAACACCACAACTTCTTAAGAGCAATATAATACCTCTAATTGAGTGTTCCAATATAGTAACTGATACACAACTTAATGAAAATTTCACATTTTGTTTTCAGTATCTCACTTTTATTACTGAAAAATGAGGGTTGGAGTTAGATGATGTTTAAGGTCCCCAAGCCATTCTACAATACACTGTTATTTTCAGAAAGCTGGACATACAGGTAAATTTTTACCATCATAAGCAGCATTTATGTTTCTATAGACATACCATTACAGTTATGTATGTCTGAACTTTTTAAAATTACATTGTCCCATAGACCACCAGTCTTCTACTGACTGTTTCTGCCATTTAATTTCCCCAATGATCAAAAGCAAAAAAAAAAAAAAAAAAAAAAGCAAAAAAAAAGTGATTTTTATCCAATAGCCAGTACTATGCTAGGTAACTCAAAATTACTTGTAGCTGACAATCTTATTAAAGCACACAAATGTGTGCTTTACTTGTGAGTAGGAGACTTAGGCCAATACAATTATTACCATCTATTACCAGTCAGTAACAGAAATGTTTTTTTTTTAATTTATTTTCAAAAACACGCTTTATTCTATGTCCAAAATAATTGTTTTGTGAGTATTGTGTTTTGTGGTTGACATTTATAAAAAAAAATGACAAGAACAATAAACATAACTATTGCCTCATCATTTTCCCTTAAACTATAAAAAAAAAAACAAGGACTGGTACTAAGCAGAAGTATACACACACATTTTAGCACAGGAAAGTAACCTCTGTATTCAACAGAACATGTGCATCACAGAATTGAGTATTGCTGACAAATGCATTAAGCACAGCAAATACAACTGTTGATATCAAAGCTATTCACTAACTCCTGAATTTTCAGTGGAAGTGTTCCAGAATTCTCTGGTAAACCTTACCTTGATAAACGCTCAAGTTTCTGTCGATGACCAGTATAATAGCTCTGAATCAGAGGATAATTGTAGAAAGGTCTAGACAAGTGCATATCATCATCTACAGGCAGTAAAGCAAGAGCAAGTTAAAGTAGTATTGTATTAAATTTAAACAGAAGGTCATAAAAGCTAAACATCAAGAAGCACATCAAGAAGCATAAGCAAGCCTTCAGCTTTGAAAGAAACTAACTTTGTTTCTGCCTTTACTAGAACAGAAGGCACAAGACAATTCCTTCTTGCCTCCACTGTCACTTGAAGTTTACTGTTGATGTAAAATTCAGAACATGTACTGTAACAGTAAAACC
The DNA here is from genome assembly GCF_964211825.1 of Aythya ferina. NCBI lineage: Eukaryota > Metazoa > Chordata > Aves > Anseriformes > Anatidae > Aythya > Aythya ferina. Next base: position 29,930,760 of record NC_140298.1, read on the forward strand.
ACCTATTAAAAAAATGTTTAAAATACTAGGTATTTCATGTTACTGATCCAAATTACCTCCCTAAAGTCAAAAGCTTATTGCTATTTTTAAAGAACACGCAGGAAAGAAACTGGCTGCATTATTCTACACAACACATTTGAAAAAACACTGAAATCTCTATTTCACCAACAGAACTTCAGCATATACTATCATGGAAACAACACTATTTGTTATTGATGAAACATTTACTAGACTATGGCTAAAAACATGTTTACAGGAATCACTGGACAGTTTCCTTGTTACAAACGAATTACAGTTGAAGCTTACCTAAACCCTCTGGTAGGAGACTGGATCGACAGAACCAGATGACTACTTGTGCATACAAAGAAATGAGGCTAGTTACCAGCTGCTTATTTGTCAAGTCTGTAACACCTTAAAAAAAAAAAAAACAAACTTTTTTTAAACAAACTCCACAATACTAAGTGGAAAGCAGCAAAACAATGTGGTAGAAATCTCTGTATCACTTTCTCATTTGAAGAAAAAAAACAATCACAACAGAAAATAACTCTGCAAAGCAAGAGATTTACTAAAAGGTTAACATTAAAAAAAAATTAAAATAGAGTCTGAACTACTGAATACACTCTTAAGACATCTGTTTTCAATACAGCAGTGATTTTTAGTATGGCAAAGGAAAAGAGCTTTATTTTTTCAATATGCCACAAACAATTTATAATATAAAAAACTGCAGAAACTTAAGCAACTTTTCTTTTAGCAAGTTACTCATTTGTGCTTCCTTTATAATTTGTAATGCAGTATTTGTATTCAACTGAGTTGCTAGCTAAGAACTAAAGAGAATAATTTTAACCATTACCATATATAATTGTTGCAGTTTCAGTCTAGTTGCTTACAAAGCTTCTTGCTAAATGTAACCTCCCTTACTCACTTGCACGAAACTCCAGAACAAAGCATTTCCCTGAACAGATGCATATTAAGCAATAGTCACAATTTCTCACTAACAGCTCTTCTCCTACCTAAGCTTGTCTTCTGAGCATCAAAACCAACAAAAATTCATGTTTCCACAACTACAACCCAAGTGTCACCCTGAATGAGAATATGAACTTCACAATAGAACATATGAAAGATTTAGTAATACTGTTACAAACCTTTTTCAGTAAGCTCTTGTGCTTCTGCTAGGAAACAATTCAAAACTGTGCTAAGGTTGCTCAAAACCAACTGGCAGTGCTGAAGAGACTGTATTGTTTGTGGGTCAATGAAGTTGCAGGAGCCATCAAACAGTGGAACACCTTTCCAAGAATAAATATTAAATCATTAGCCTATAGTGTAATTCCAAACAAGAGTTTCAAAGTACATTTAAAGTACTGTGTACAATATCATACAGAGTCAGATTATTTAATATGCTCAATTTCAAAGGATAATTTTATGATTGCAAAATGACTACAGTAATACTCACAGATTTGGTCAAATTCATCTTTTGTATAAATCACTTTGTTCCACGTCCACTCAAGAACAAACCGTAAACTAGCAGCAGAACTTGGCTGCTCTTTAAAAAACAAAAAGAACAAAAAGGAATGAATGAATGAACAACTTAAAACTCAAAAATATAAAACAAAGTCAACATAAGATGTATTACCTTCAGATGTCCAATGTTTAATGCACCCAGTCAGAAGTTCTAAAGAACTTGTCTGGACAGCAGCTGACAATACAGCTTCTAACTGCTCCTCCTAAATGCAACAGGCAAAATAAAATGATCGTCTTACACAGTTGCGATGTCTGAACCATCAATAATTAGTGTTTCTAAGTGTAAACTCATATAGACACCAAAAAGTCTTTTCATGCATACTCAACTAATTCCATATCCCTTTTCTTAATTCTAATCACAGTCTTGTTGGTTTGCGGAACACATTAACTTTTCCTCTGATATTTCAACTTACTAATTCTAACCTCTATTTGCATGCCTCTGCATTATAGTCTTAATTTACTGAGCTCCAATTAACTATTTTTGGTAACATCCTCTGCTAATATCCATTACGCATTTTGTGCATGTAAGTTTTGCATCAGGAATGCATTAATATGCAATGTTTGCACTAGAAGCAGTGAAGCTAAGGTCAAGCTGCTTTCTAGACTGGAAAGACATGAGGCAGCTTCAACATCAGAACATTAAGCTATAATTTTCTAAAATTATAGAAACAAAGTGAACTGTAAATTTTAATAGATTTAGATTTTATTTTAAACTGTTCAAAAAGTGCATTATAACGTAGTGGGATTCATTTAGGAGGGTAACAACTATGCACAGAAATAAAATATTAAAGGGTAGTTTACTGCAGCTGGTGCTCTGATACTTCAAGCGAAACGATCCTTCATATCATTTTACTGAATTTACTCTTTGTTTGTGTTTTTGTTATTCATTTCTTTAGAACACAGTCAAAACTATGCTTCTCTTCTAGGTAAAATCATTATGATCAAAGCAATCTCTGCAAGTCAGAATAAACATGGGACATTTCCATCTTTTTCTTGGAATTGTTTCAGACAAGGAGACAACAAAGAATTCTTACGGTGGTAAAGAAAACTCTAAACCAAGCTTCTTGACCATAATCCTGAAATTTGTCTTAACTAATAACCAAAAGAAATCCCTGCTCAAATCCACAAGTCTCTGAGTGATATTTTCACAATCAAACAATGATTAAAAAAATCCCCAACTTATTTCCAATTTATAGTTGACATCAAAGCATCAATTTTGAATTTAAGACTATGCATCATGCTTGCAAAATAAGCAGTCTAATGGCCAGGCCAACTTGACAAGAAATTTCCTTCAGCTGTCAGACTGTTTAAAATTGTTTCTTGTCCCAACATACTTCCCCAAATCCAGTGAAGAATCCAAGAGACTAGTACATGAGGGCAGTAGGAGGACTGCTCTCCCCTGCCTGTTTATCACAACAGCTCCCTTTCTCATGAAACACTTTAGATGACAGAACGGTTGGTGTACTGCAAATGGAAAATCTATGAAAGAGGGGGCTGCAAATACTGCAGTGGGATAAAGCAGATAAAAAGCAGTGGGTGTCAAGTTATCAGGTCTTAGAGTTTCCACAGCCCTGTCAGACAACACGAATCATAGAATACCCCGATTTGGAAGGGACCCATAAGGATCACAAAGTCCAACTCCTGGCACCGCACAGGTCTTCCTCCCACCCCTGATTTCTGATGAGCACTCACCTGACTCAGACTGGATGGCTGGACATCAACTAGTCTTGGAGACAACAAGCCAGCTATAAGACACCTATTGTAGCTATCACAAATGGCTTCACTTATTGAAGGACCAGATTTCTTCAAAAAATTCAAGGTCTGAAACATCAATCAAAAATTACAGATTAAAACATCATTGTAATTTAACCATGAAGATTCTAAATAATCATTGGAAAAAAAGAAAGTTTTGACAAACTACCCAGAAGGTTGCATCAGTAACATGCTTTAGTGATCTAAGTATTACTATGTAGTCTTAAAGATGGAAGCCAAACTAAGTTACAGTTTATAAAAATCCTGTTCAACTCAAATCAGCCCTTACAGTATTTTATCTAGGTATTTTCTAGCTTCTTTAGGTTGACCTTTCCTTTTCCTTAATCACTGCAGCAAAATACATCCTATATAAATGAAAACTAACACATTTTTAAACCACATTTTGGAAGATCCTTTCCGTAGTTGTTTGTGCTGAAGCTGATCAAGCAGTTCTGTGGGATGGTGTTCTTTAGTTCTTAAATATTTACTTGTGTTCAATGAGATATGTAACTACTTATGTTGGAAATGCTTAGCTAGCTGAAAAAAATGACTTGTTACAATTTGTGTGGTGGCTCAGAAGTTATTACTTGTCCAAGTTTGGAAGGAAAAAAAAAGACATTTCATCTTAACTTTTTTTTCTTCTCATCACAGATTAAAACCCTGACTGTACGATGTATCAATCAAGAAGCAACAGCTTTCCCTGACTTCTACAGGATTGTTGTTCTTGTTCTTAAGAACAACTTTCTTTTCCTTTCTGGACATCCAATCCTTCATCATGCTCACAAGTAGTCAATGGTAGTTTTCAGTCCCCACAGTGGACCTAAAACATAACCATTTGCTTAAAACTGGCAGGATGCAGCTGCAATTCTTTGAGTGGGTGGGCAGAATAACCACAAAATGGCCTGATGGTGGAAACAGTGCAATAGAAAACACTTCTTGACATTCTCCATGAAGATAAAATAAAAGATCACCTCCTTCTGGAAGCCAGTGCAAGTCATGTGAACAACTCCAGAGTTCAGCAAGCACGTACCATCTGCAGAAACAAAGAATGTTTGTTAGAATTCTATACTCTCACCATTTCCTTACAGCCAGTTTACATTTTTAACACAGAAATGTATCTGGAAATATGTGAGTACCCCCCGTTTTTTTTTTGCCTTTTTTTTTTTTTTGCCAGTTCATTTACAAACATTTAAAAATATCATTACTGCACATATACTTTTTATCTCTAGTGTTATTGAGGTTGAAGACCTTCAGCTTAAAGTAATGTGATTTTATAACCATCACTAATTCACTGGCTTTGTTATATAAGCACAGAAACCCCACAATGTCTCTGGCGTGTTTCATGATATTAAGTACCTTGTTGGTACAGCATAATCACACGTTGGATTTATGTGTGGTTTTTTTTTGTTGTTGATTTTTAAGTGACAAACGTTGAACAAGAGAACCAGTAAATGACATTTGACCTCAATTCTTAAACTTATCCTTATTAAAAACAGTGAAATACCTACCAAAGTTATAGGTACTTGGATTAAAAAACTGCTCAGGCGGTGGATAAGAAGGAGGAACTCCACGACTTAAACTCCGCTCGTGTACCAGAATATCCAAAATGCGGTTTGGAGAAGTCACACTTATTACAGTATCCAATGACCATAAGGCAAAATAGGGGCAATTATAAAGGAATTCTTCTGGCCTTTAAGGAAGCAAATATATAATTTCAATACCAACATTCAAATTAAGTTATTTGTAAGGACACTGAAAACAACTTAATAAAAATCTACCTTAGTGAATCTGGCATTTGAGCATGATACCAGCGATTAATGTCAAATACACCCAAATAAGTAGATGGCTTTCCCTGACCATATGTATTCACTTGCCAGCTGAAGATTGATACACTGGTGTCAGGAGATATTACTGTAAAAGACAAGAAATTGTGTCTCAGTAGTAGAAAATATTATATTTTTGATATTTTTAAAGCATCACTTTCCATTTCATTTTAATTCTTCTGTTTCACTCATGACAGACAACACCTACTAAGAATAAAAAAATTGGTAGGATAGCATACCTCTCTGTGATAGATTAGTCATACTGCTCGTTTGCAGTTTCCTCGGGTTTTTTTGCTCTTTGCAAATACTGCAAAGACCAGCATTGTGCTTTAATAAACAATGTCCAAATTACTTTTTAAGTTTTAAAAATGGCTAAGTTTTAAAAATGCAAGTTTTAAAAATGGCTATGTCAAATATTTTTCTAAAAAAGAAATGCACAATTTCTGACTTTACGCAATTTACTCAATACCAGATCTCTTCATTGCACTGTCCATTTCCATCTTTAAATGTAACTTAAGCATCCCATTTTTCTTTTTAGATAAGCCAAACAGGCTATTCTATACAGATATTTAACTTTCAGACCGTGGGTACAGAACATTCATTGTTCACATTCCAAAACCATTCCTTTTGGAATAACCAAACATGGACATCACAACAAACCTTCATTAATGCTATCCTCTCTGTCTACGTGGTTGCGAAATTTCTCTACAGTCTGACAGCTGAGTAATTTAGTATTGCTGCTCTGTCCTCTCAAGGGAAAGGCTCCACCTGTGAGATCTAAACTGTACCTTTCATCACAATATTCAAAGCCCTGGGGAAGAATAAGAGAAGAGAGAAAAGGTCATTTTGAAATGAAAACAAACATCACACCTAAATCAACTGTACGTATCTAAATGTAATACAGATGTGATGATGTGTATTTCCCCCTAGATTATTTCCAATAGTAAATACAAATTACATCTGATCTGCAAGCAAATTTTAAAAAAAGTAAAATCATAGTGGGTAAAATTGATAATACTTTCCCTGTTTTCAAAGCACAGCATTTCTCTAACATTATTCAATTCTAAAAATGTTTTGCAGAATTTCTTCCAAACAAGGGTTTGTTACAGATCAAAATACGTATCTACAAATAGATTCCTAAAATAATGCAATACAGATGCAAACAAAGCTCTTTGCTCCATGTCTTGATTACAGAACCCATGAAATCAGAGAAGTAATGGCATCACAGCAGCTGAAATTCTTTATTTATTATTAATATTAAGATATTAACTGTAAGCACACCAGAGATACAGTGATAACAGAGATATTAACTATAAGCACACCACTAGAGTGAACACACATCCCTCTGGAGTACCTATGAGAAATTTCTTACTGATTAACAATCTTCTATCAGGCCATATAAGCTTCTACTAGCTCCTCCTCTGATCTTGTCAGACTAATGGATTAAATATTCCTTGGTTCCTTCACCAAGCACAGCCAACAGCAGAAGAGGAAAACAGAGACAAAATGGTGTAGACATGAACAACACATCTAGGATCACAAATTACTTCAGAATGGGCAAACTACTTAGACATATTCAGAGGTTCAACACAGTCCTGCTGCCGTTTCTGATAGCATCATTTTCTACAGTAAGCAGTAACTGAAATACTGCCTTTCCAAATGCAGCATTGGTTCAAACTGTCTGCCATGAAACACATCAAATTGCGTATTGTGGACAAGCAACAGCTCCACAACCTCAAAACAAAAAACCACCACCACAAATAAATAAGGAATGCCGAAACACAAAAACAACCCTAAAACCTAAACAAACAAACCAATCCCAAAATCAATTCTACCCCAGTTTCCTAAGCTTTAAGAACTCTGAAATGAGCTGGAACAAAACAATACAGTCTCACATGGCACATCTAATTCATCTAGCCTCAGAAGAGGCCAATTTTCTCTCTGAAGAAATACTACAAAGAAATATCAAGACTGTCTTAAAAAAAAAAGTCTTTCATTACTACAGAGAAAAATGCTGAAGTTTACCCTGAAGTATGCACAGTCCATTCTATCAAGTAACTTCAGAAATACCAGACACACATAGACAGATGAGAAAAATATAAAAGGTCCCCCTGAAAAACCAGCACAAAGCCTAATTGAATCTCACTTCTATTATGGAGGGAAACTATCCAAACAATTTTTAATAAAATGCCTTCCTGAAAAAAAAAAAAAAAAAAGAAAAAAAAAAAAAAAGTCCACCATTCCTAAAGTTTGTTTCATCAAATAAACTGCTAAAACCAAATAAACCTGCTAGAGATGAATTTTAACTGCTGGACAATTCTGCTGGTTGGAAGGGCCCTCTGGAGGTCATCTGGTCCAAATCCCTGATCAAGCAGGGCCACCTGGAGGCAGCTGGAGGACAGAACTGTGAGTGGTAACCAGAAAGTGCTGCTAAATGAATCCAACTGCATTAAAGAATTATCATTGTGCTTAGGCCCAAGTCCTTTTCATACTGTTCCACATATGTATCTGGATGTTTTAAAGGAAACTGCTATTCAAGAAGTCCAGATGATTTTGATTATAGCTTTTCCACATCATTTAAGAAGCCAACCTATGCAGCCAGGTTAAAAAGTACTACTCCCTTTGACTTGAGATTTCAGATCTTGAGGCGTAAGGAAAAGGATCAAAAGGTCTCAGATCTTTTAGTTTATGAAATTATAATTATTTTAACTCAGCACAGAAAAATATCACTGAATATGTGGATACCTCTCCTACTTGACATTGAGTAACTTCATAAAGGCCAGTTCCTCACCAACTTGGGAGGGGGGGGAGGGGGGTAGAAGTCAAACAATTCCTGCCCTAGAAAACTCCTGACGCATAACAGCGCATGCTTATTTTTCCATCGAGGAAAGCAAATCTATGTTAAGCAATATAGGAAACTGATATAGGAAAGAAATCTTTCATGCTCCTATAAACTCAACTCAATGGCCAAAGGCCAATAGTATTTTTCTGTTTACTCAAAGTTCACCTGGCAAATTGGAACAATTTTTATACCTTCTGCCCCTGAACACGAACAGGAAATTTGATTCAGACAGCTGCGTAGGCATATTTAAGTATTAAGACCTTCAGAAACCCACTGAGAGCTCTAGTACTGGCTAAAGTGACACTACACGTTTCCCTCATGTCAACTGCAGAGCACACCTCCTTGTCCTGACATGTCTCAATCTTTTTTAATTTGTTGACAGTATGTGTTATCACGTCTTGGTATGAAGCTGTATGTGTAAGTGGCTCATATGGAAGCTAGCTGAAGAAGTCAGATATCTTTTCTCCCCAGCATGTCCAGCTGTTTAATTCTCTCTTCAATCATCTTGTAAGATTGGCCCCAGTTTCACATGTCCACAACACTTATGGGAAGCAGAAACAGCACAGGGGTAGAATATCTCAAATCCAGAGAACAGTACCTGATACCTCTTAGAAGAATATGAATGAATTACGTGTTGCAAGGTCTGTAGAAGGTTAAGTGTCTTAAATTCTTTGACTACACCACAGTTCTCTGGGGTCAAAAGCACGTTATGTTATCACACTGCCTTTTTTTTTTTTTTTTTTTTTAAAGTATTAACTGGAATTGCTACTGAATCCATTTTTAAAATCTGCTGAACTTCTGAGCTAAAAATTGACACTTGTCATGTCTAATTCAGACAAATAAGGTGACTAAGACAAAAAACTGCTCAATAGTAAAAGGACCCACATTCTAACATTAAAGCATTGAGACAGAACTTGGTTACCACAAGAGTGATGGACGTAGACGTTTTTTTTTTTCCAAAGAAGCACATGCAACATGGTACAACCTCTGCCACTGCCAAGACTGAAGTTAAAAATAACATTTAAAAGAGTATAAAGAAGAAAGTAGTACAAAAAAATGGAAATAGAAAAAGATTAAAGAAGCTTTGTCCTATCAACTTGCCAAAGTTCTTAGAGCAGTGCAAGAAACACAGAAGTGAACTGTAGCAAAAGCCCTTTTAAAAACTAAAAACCCAGTAAGGGTGTGCTGTTCCTCTAAAGCAAAGTATATTAATATCGTAACAACAAAAAACACACACAAAAATAAAGAGATGGTATCCATATTTAGAACCTAGTGAATCACTTGGAGATATAAATATCTTACCAGCGTGATAGGTAATGCTTTTTAAAGAAACACCACCATTCCCAATCACCTAAATTTAACCTATTCAAAAAGCAACATTTACAAATGAGGAAGAAGCTTTGCTGTATATAAGGAAAAAGGTCAGAATTTATACTCAAATTTTTGCCTTTGTTCTAAAACATCAAAGGGCACAGTCCCTATAAAAACAAGAGTACCATGACATAAGAATCATAACTGTTGAGGATATTCAATTAAAAAAAAAAAAAACAAAAAAACCACCAGAATAGGAGGAAAGAATTGCTCCAAGTAAGAGGACTTGACTTAAAGGAATTTTGGAAGAGATTCAAGCATACAGAATTATGTTTTGCTAGAGACAGTCATCAAACAGATTAATCTTATTTATATCTGTTAGATTTAACCAGCATCGGTATCCAATACCTCACCCATATTTTAAATACATTATTTTTGGAGCCAGTTTTAACAATTCACGTATACTCTTTTGACCAAATCATACCACTGCTTACTGTATTCACATATTCTGCTGGCTTTAAGAATAGATTTAACAGGAAAGCCAATCAAGATGTATAAAGGATCTTAATAGCTACTATGCTTCAGGATCAATACTTAAGACACTATAGATGCATTCTCTTTACAGTCTGGCTGACAAAATACAAAAGAAAAACAACAATATAAAACAAAAGATCAGGAAAGAAAGATACACAACTGTATTTTTAAAAAGGGTTACAGACAGAGAAGCTTATTCAAGTCTGCAGTTTGGCTAAACAAACAAAGCTACTCAAAGCCCTTCTTCTGTTACTACACCCCATTAATTTGATGTTTTGGTTACGGATAATTTTATTTGTAAAACCTGTTTTCTGTTTGGAAATTGAGTTTACAGGAGCTCTTAGCAAATGAATCTAGTTTGAACACATGACATCAGAGTTTAAAATCATATGACTTGTTTTCAAAATGCCTGGACAAAGGTCATGACCAAGAGGAATAAGCTGAAGATGATTGTTTCAGTCAGCTCTGAATTTTGATGGTGTTACCCTGCCAACTTAATTGATCCTCCCCTTAGAGAGGATTAATGTTGTCATATTTTCACATACACACATATCTTACCTCATACATGACTTGTCCTGATGCCAAGCGTTTTCTGTCACCAAACGCTAACTGCAGCAGATGTAAACTCAAAACATCACCTTCACTGAAAAAGGTACAAATGATGAAATTTGATTAGAAAGTTGTTTTATAGTCCTCGTTGTCATTTTTATCAGACCTAGACCAAAGTTTTCTTAATAGTGTGCTCTGGCAGAAAAGAAAAACACCACTTCCCTAAACATGACAATAGGTCACATTTAGCTGCTAAAACATAAAGGAGGAAATTTGGACACTAATAGCTCCACAGCAGTAAATGCTAACCATGTAATTTGAAAGCTTCAATATGTTGTATATACTAAAATATGTTGGAAATAGTTCTTCACAGCGAAGAGTTCTCAAGCCAAACTGCTTTCAATTTAAACTTTAAAAGATTGCAACTCTGTGAACAGCTGAGTTGACAAAATAGCTGACTAATGGTGAAAGAGGGAGATCTCTCCTTTCCCCTATCACAAAATTTCAGTCTCTCTCTTGCATATACTGCACCCTTCCACACACTGGTTTGCTTCATTAGCCCAGCAGGAAACCATTTACTTTTCTGCTGAACAGGGATGGTATCCTGCCAGATGAGCTGAACTAACTCATGGAGGTTCCAAAGAATGCTAAAACTGGCAGACGGTCATCAGCAATACTGTGATTCTCCTCCTTTAGGGACAGCAGGCTGTTGTACCGGCACATTCAGTGTTCTAGATTTGCAGCCTAAACTGCTCTTAATACCACACTGTGAGTATCAAACAAATCATAAAGCAGTCATCAAGGAACAAAAGGAAATAATTATGCATGCAAGCACAAAAATATAGCCACTACTGTTTCACCTTCTTTCTGAAACTCTGAGCAAAGTAGGAACTGCATGAACCCAAGGCTTCCAGAGAACTCTCTAAAAATACAGACACACAATTCTACAACAGCAATTTCAATAAATGCAAGAAACATCAACAGTCAAAACTAAGAGAAAGTATGTAAAGAAAATGACAGATATACTAGTGCTCAAATATAATGGCATTACACTCCTAGTGAAATCCCAAACTCAAGAAAAAGACTACAACATGATAGTCAATGTTTATTCATTCTCATCGACTGACTTCTCAGAGGTTTCAAACTACAAATGAAAGAAGAAATTTATTCTATAATAAAAGGATTTCTGAGGTCATCATTATTTTAACTAGTAGTTCCGTCTTCACATTTGTTAAAAACTATAAGAACGGCATTGTAAGCTTAACACCTTCTGTACTTGAGAAAACACCCTGGATATTTAAACAAAGTGAGCATATTTTAACTTAATTCAGTGAAATATAGAATATATACTTTAATTTACCTTTCTTGGGTAGATTGAACAGCCCACAAGTAGCAACAATTGCGAGGATCATTTTCAGGTTCCTGGAAAGTAACAGCATATACAGGAATCCTTCCTCCTTCAAGTTGAGAGTGGTACCTACAGGTTTAAAGAAGAAAAATAAGGGAGGTAAGTCTATCGGCCAAGTTTGCAGAAGAGTAGAAGCATCTTCTCAGAAGAGTACCCACATGCTTACTCTCATACTTGCATCTTGAACAAGTGATTCAAGGAAGTGACCACTTTTCAAGGACTACTCAAGAGGTAAGGAGATTGTCTATCAAATGTAATAACCTGTGTTTACTACCTTTGCATAAGATAATTCAAACTAGTTTCTCCCAAACAATTACTTAATTGCTGGGCAAGAGACGATTCCTACTTTTGTATCTTACTTAAATATAGAACTTAAAGTTCCTTTTAACAAATTCAAAACAGTGCCAAACAGAAGTAGCTTCTTGTTTCTTTACTTGGACTATGCAGAAAAGCATTCTTCTTCCAGACTTGTGAATTTTATATGTAACTTCATAATCTATTCTTGCTAACTAGTTATTTCACCACTGTCTATTTACGTATCCAATAATTTCTGGTTAGTCACTGCAGATTTATTTAAGTGAATCCCTTTCTAAATCTGGCCAAGTATTTCAAGAGAGATTCCTCTTTGAAATTATCCCTTAACTTCTCTATCACCCATAAATTTATGGGTCCCTTTTTCTAGTCTCCAAGCATTCTAAGCAAACTTTCATTCGCATGCATCCTTTTCTTGATAGAGGCCAATCGCCTGTATCAGAGAAGGCTGAAACATAGAAAGAAAGAAATATTAGATCACAGGTCAGCTATTGATTTTTCGTGTCTCAATAGTCTCACCCTAGACTCTTTAGAGAATATCGTAACAAAAAAAAAATATTATTAACATATTTCAGCCTTGCAATTTATGCCCTACTTGCAGTAACTAGTTCTGAAAAATGCACTGTCTTAGAAAAATCAGCTCTGTCACATCTTAATGGCCTAACATAACCCAAACAAGAATGCTTTCCACAATTCCTCAATCCAGAGGCACAATAAGTAAAACAAACGTAGGCCACTGGGGAGAAGGTGGTCAACTTATCCCATGTATGAATTCGTAGTTCAAACGAGATTTTCTAAGCATTCCAGGATTATTCTAAAGAATTTCAGTCCATGAAAAAAGTTTCTTTAATTTAACATATTTCCTTAAGTCAAGAATTGAGCTCTTTGAACCCTCCTGCAAGCATACAAGCCTACTTACTCCTTCTTCAAAGTTTTCATATTCCATAGTGACAGGTAGCCATCTGAAAAACCCACAGCAAGCAGATTGCTTCTGCTTATGTAGCACAGGGTTGTTATTGCTGTTCCTGATGGATTTTGTACTTGAAAACAGAGATGTCGCCCCTCTCTGGTTACAGCTTCTCTTCTTTGTGGAACTTCAGCAGGAATTCCAGTGACAACTTCTAGGTCTACACACATACAAAAAAAAAATCATGATAAAAGAATGTGTTATTTCACTTAGCATGCATGTTAAACACTGACATGACAACACTGATAATCTAGTTTTACCATCCAAGGCCAAATATCCATTTATGCAACAGTAATTTGCTATTGTCATTTCTTTGAATACATATGAACTCTAACTTGATTGAAATTCTCACTTGTATTTCAAAATCTGGTAGAAGTGTAACCAGAAAGAATTTTTTCTTGACTTCCGTACATCAGGAGCATGGGTCTTATGATGAAGCTCTCTGAAGGACATCAACTCCTGAAGCTACTGTTGTAATAATGGAACAGCATACGAAAACTGAATAGGTAAATCAGGTATTTCATTCGTGCAAATGCATGACTTTTGGTAAGTTGGATTTAATCTTAAAAATATGCCTACAACTTGCCCCCATGTTAGTTAATAGAAGCAAAATATCATTCCCAATAAAAAGAGCGCTTCTGACAACTTCCCATCAGACAGCTGCACTGGCTCAGATAGTAAAGTTCCTATACCTCACTGGCAAGAATTGGTGACATAGTGATCTTGGTGAAAGACGGTGGGCATTTTAACTTTAGAAAGAGCATTACGCCACTCCCATCTTTAACCAGTTCAGGACTTCATGATACCAAACCACCGTCTGCAATCAGTAGTCTGTATGCTAGTATATTCAAAATTGGATCTATATTATTTACTTAAAAGACATAAGCTTTCTTACATTTAAAATGGGTGTTTCAAGTTGAAAAAAAAAATGCAAGCTTACCAGATGCTTCTACTTCATTCTGACTACAAGATAAATCATCCAAACAAAGATCAACCAGAAGTATATGTCCAACATCTGTAACCACTGCTGCCACTCCAAAGAGCCATCGCAGACTCTGGTGTAGGTGCTGAGTGCTCACACTGGCTCCTCCATGATTAATTATGGGTTCTATACCAGTTACCTACAGGAAAAGCATAAGTTAACATTTAACCTGTCTGACAAGCTAAACAAAAATCATTCAACAAGGAAACCAAAATTAGGGCATCAGAAACACTCACTATGGCATAAATGCACAATACTTGAAAGCAAAGCATTGTTTTCAATTATTTCAATTAAAAAAAAATCAGTCCTGTACTAAAATCTGCTACTGCCTCTCATTTACTGTATTTCCTACAGTTATTTAATTGAATAAACTCCAACTTACATGGTACACTCCATTATTACAGCTTACCAACTTCTCTTTCCTACTTAGAAATAACTAAGGAATTTTTTAAAATTAATTACAGAAGAAACTTTACTGCATTTAACAGCCTTACATAAGGCAAAAATCTAGTTCTCCCAGTGCTCACAGCCTATCAGCACTGGGATATAGTCTATGCCTTCATAGTTGACATCAGAAGTCAACATGGACTGACCAAAGGGAATCAACATGATAAACTTCTGTGACGAAATGACTATACCAGTTAACAACGGGAGAGCAGTGGATATTGTCTGCCTGGACTTCTGTAAGGCCTTTGACACTGTCTACTGTAGGATCTTCGCAGACAAACAGTTGTTACATGGGCTGGGCGAGCAGACAGTGAGGCAGATCAAAAACCAGCTGAAGGGCTGAGCCCAGAGGGTGGTGACCCATGGCACAACATCGAGTTGGAGGCCAGTATCAAGTGGTATACCTCACAGGTCAACAGTGGGCCCAGCCCTGTTAAACATCTTCAGGGATCTGTTGATCCCTGAAGGAGTGTTGGCACAGGTTGCCCAGAGAGGTTGTAGTCTCCTTCCTTGGAGATCTTCAAAAGCCATCTGGCTGCTGTAAGGCAGTCTGCATGCTGTTTTACTTTAAAATGAAGACCCTTCACAGCACCTGCAACACCTCCTGGGACAGCACTCACTGCTATACCAGAGATACAAACACCTGAAAACTCCTGCAGCAAAGCTATACAAGGAAAGAACGTAGGCTGTCATTTAGCTTCTTGCAAAATACAACAGAATGAAAACAGGAAGCTTTATGTCAACAACGTCACATCAAACTGAAAGAAGTGTCCATCACAAGGTAGTCTCTTCCTATATATTTTTTCTCTTCCTATATATTTTTTCCAGTGTTGGAAAAACTAACTAAACCCTGAAGCCTCAAAGTCTTCTCCTCTCCCGTATTTGTTATGACCACAGTGCCCAACAATCCACTACAGAATTTACCTTTCAGCTGTCACAACACTTCTAATCATAGAAGTATCTGCAGCTATTTACATACCTGCATTTTGTTTCATTTTCATGTGAATCAAATTAAATCTCCAATCTTCTCTGCTACTCAAAGCAGTACCAAAAGCATTTTGAGTATTCAAATTTTTTGCTGTGCATCTTGATGATTGTGATGAGGAGAGCACAAGTACAGTACACACCTCACTGCAGCACTACCCAACGTTCAGGTGTTACTTCTAATTTTTCTTTGACCATTATTGTCATTGTACTACTGGCTCCAAATGAATCTTCAACTTTTGCAAAAAATATTTCTGGGTTCTAACACATCAATTTTCTATGTAAAAGCTCCTGAAACAGCACATTTTTCCACTGTTCTCTGCACTGTCTTCATATCCTCCTAGCCCAATGCCAGCTCATTCTGGGAATGAACAAAGACAACTCCTCTCAGCTCACTGAATCTCAATGCTACCCTTCTGCCTCACACAAACCAGGAAAATTTGTGAAAATACTATTCAATAGTTCTGAAACATACAAGCACTGTAAAACAATTTAATGTTTTAGTTCAAATTTGCTTTTACTGGAACCTAATTCAAATAGGATTGCAGTAACATTTTTAATTTTTCTGCTACATTTTGCATGGATGTCCAGAAGCAATTAGAGATGCTCGCTCCCACAAAAAAGGCAATTTTTTTTCTAAGTTTACAAGTTTTTTGAATCCTTTCCTTTCTGAACGACCAATCTACTCTTGCACTAAAAGTCAGCTGTACAGTCACTATAACTACGCTGTATGGATACATCAATGGGTGAACACCTCAGACCAGAGTTACTGTAAGCTAGTTAACCTCTATATCTGGCTACAGAAGATATACCCACAGTAAAAACAGTCCGTAAATTAATGTGCTCATTAAAGCCATAAAAAAGCAACAACTCAAACTGCAGAAAGTGATACTAAGAATAGATTTGCATTTTACTTTTAAAAATAATCAGTGTGGAAGAATCATTTAGGCAGATTAAATCAGGTTATACATTACATACGTGCCGGTATGAATTACAGAATAATGAAATCCAAAACAAATGGAGAGTAGTCAAGTGCAAGCTTTATCTACTTGTTTCTGCTTACCTTTGCTCCTACACACAACGTAAGAACTTTATGCTCCAATTAGTAGTACCTGTGCCCTGTCTATGTTGATGTAATTAATCTAATAGCAACAAGATAGGAACCAAAGTGAAAGCAACAGACCAAACATGCTTGTAATCAAAAACATTTAGGGCAGAATAGCAAAAATTCAGATAAGCTTTGGCTTTATCCCAAAATTCATAACCCTTATCACAAAACAGCCAACTTCCCCCTGCAAGATTCCTCACATCTTCTCCTGAACAGTTTGCTGTGCCACAGCAAAACTCCTTCCTACAACTGATAGTTGTAACTATATTCAAATGACTTCCATACACACAGATTAAATAAGTGACAATGATCCTTCTTAACCTATTTTCATTTTTCTATTCCCAGCTCATTCTATTTAGATGTAAGATATAAAACTTCAACTTGAAATGTCTAAATCATTCACTGCACAACAGCTATGGAAGTCTGAGATACTTTAAAGACAGTACTTCTGACAGAAATTAACCACTTAGGAAACACGTACTACAGACACTTCAAAGCACTTTTTTCTTTTTCAATCTGACGAGGAAAAAAAAAAAAATAAAAATCAATGCCTTTTTTGAACTTGGAGAATTAGATAACAAACCCATTTTACTACCGGTATAATTCTAAAGACAATGGTATTGTTAGGCCCCTCCTTTTACATCATGATTCTCTTGACTAGATGCTCTGAAGTTACAGTATGCTAATACAGCATAGAATAAAATACATCCTACAAAGAGATGCTCCAAAGCTTTTCCTGAAACAGCACGTAGTAAGATAAAAGCTTTGTTTCTCTGATTAACAAGTACATACCCTTCCTGGAAGAACAACTGCTTTAACCACTCTTGATATTCCAAGGTCATACAGACAGAGAACACTTCCCTCTGCTTCTTCCAATCCAACCAACAGCCCAGCTCTCTTCTGCCAGGAGAACTCCTTTACCACGCGAACAGTGGGAGGCTGGTCATTCACTCCACTGAAACGATATGCAGAGAGCCTCTCTCCTGTCACAGAGTTCACTACCTCAAGTTGAGGACCACATGCCAACCACGCCTGGCCATTTCGTCCTGTAAGAGAAAAGAAAGCTGACTCAAAATTTCCAGCAGAGGACTGAAAGCAACTTAGAAGTCATCGCCCCTTTCCCTCAATGAAAGTACCTAACAGAGTAAGACTAACTTACTTAATTTTGGTCAACTATTTAAAATCACACGTTGAAATCCTCAAGCAGCCCACCTTAAAATTTACAACCTTATTACTTGGCATTTGCACTTGCCATCCATATACTGAATGATTTTAATTGTTGGGGGCAAGGATTGCAATATATTGATCCAGTCTGTATGCCATATTTGGCTTGATTTTGCTAAAAAACATCTGAATACATAAGGATATTCAATTCTTCGAGTACATTTCAACTGTAACATTCATTCCAGTTTATTAATTTTACTTGACATATCCCTACTTTGGGTATGGATTTGGAATTTGAGAAGAAATTATCTTAAAATGATGGTAAATGCATTAGTAAATTACAAATCTTACCTGTGATTACCGAAGGATTTAGAGTTTTTGTGTCACAGAACTACCTCAAACTCAAAGAAGTATTAACTCAATTACTGCATTTACGGCCAGGTAGGTGGATTCTACCTGGTCTTAACAGAAGACTGGAAATCCAGACAGGCACCCAGCTCTACTTTCTGATCACACAGAAAGAAAAACTATCTAATCTGCTTAGCCACTTCAGAAACTCTCACTGGATATTCATCTGCATCCTATTCAGGAGTTTGGAAATAACGGCTGCAGTGCCTAACATTCTTAGCCTCTTTGTTCTACTCAGTTTGGAAAATATTTTTTCTTTTTTGTCTCTAACATTGTAAAACTATTCCCACGTGTGGTATCACGATGGTCATATAGCTTGTGCTGGTGCAAATAAATATAGCCCAAGACAACACTATTACTTGAAAAACTGTTCTTTAGTTAATTAAAAATTGAGGAAAGCTCACTGATTCAGCATGCTTAAGTAAATGACTTCAATAGCATAAGATTATTTCAGCCTTCAGTGAGGATTGTTGTGATTTCAAAGTTCATTCTAATATTAGCATTTTAAATAACCAAGACACCCTTTTTATCTTCTCTAAGCCTGATGCATCTCAATAGAACCAATCTAAAGCAGTTGATTCTATGACCCTATGTTTCAAGTAACCTCCAGAAAATAATGACTTTGTACAACAATAACATTTTAAAGGGTAATGCTCACCTCCAGAAAACTTCCCACACAGCACAGAATCTAGGGTTATCTCATCTTCCCCAAGTGCTTGAATAGTCACCTCAGGAAACTGCAGCAGACTGCTTGTTACCTGAGCCGTTAGGTCTTGCATTCTTCACTGTAAAGAAATAAAGAAATGCAAAAATACTCATGTCAGACATATATTTTTGAGATTCACAGAATTTTCATCAATATACATCAAATAATCTCTTTTACATCACATGTAGTTCTTATAAGCAAGAGGGGGAAAAAGGCATTCGGAAAAAAAAGGCATTCAGTTTTTGACCTTACAAAAGAGCAAAGTGACAACCATTTGCTTTTCTAATGCCTGAGACGTTTCAGTAAAAAAGCAATGCACAGGTATTGACAGATAAATAGCAGCAAAACAATTCACACAGCTCGAGTCTACTCACATACTGCAGAGTAAGACAGGGTTTTAGAAAAATAACTTATTTCTCTTACAGCGTAAGTCACAGCTAGTTTTGAAGACCAGGCTCTGGGAATAACAGATGAATTACAGAATATTAAAGGGGAAATGACTAGAAAAATAAACATAATTTGTATGAATTATCATTCTGTGGAGGATTATTCTCCAAGACCTGGGCATCGGAATCGACTCTATCTAAAGTCACAAGCCTCATGCATTTGAGAATGCATTGCTGTATCTTCTGCCAGTATTCAGAGCCCCCACATGAAGAAGGTAACATCTTGAAAAAAAAACACTACAGTTTCTGGCAAAGTCAGTATTGCAGGACACTGCTGCAGCCAGTCAGCTTGACCACTCTGCCAGCATTCACAACTAGCACAGATAACTTCCAAGTGGGACAACTTATTCACAGTAGGTTAGCTGAATTTGCTTTTTGGTAATTACATAATCACAGAATGGTTTGGGTTGGAAGGGACCTCATGGATCACCTGGTTCCAACCCCCTGCCATGGGCAGGGACACCTCGCACCAGACCCATCCAGCCTGGCCTTGAACACCTCCAGGGATGGGATATCCACAGCTTTTCTGGGCAGCCTGTGCCTCACCACCCTCAGAGTAAAGAATTTCTTCCTTGTATCTAATCTAAATCTCCCCTCTTTTAGTTTAAACCCCCTTCTCCTGTCGCTACAACAGCTGCTAAGAAGTCTCTCCCCATCTTTCCTTTAGGCCCCCTTTACATAGTTAGCATCATTTAGCAATGCCAACAGGATGAACTTTTGCACTGCATAGAGGTGCTCCAGACAGTGAAATGCTCCGTATTTCAACCAGCAGTCTGCCTGAGTTTACTCATAAATGAGTGACTGAACATGTTGCATGAGTAACCCATAATGCCAAATACTAATAGATATTCTGGGCTTCTGAATAGCATCTTTTTAATTTCCATCAATATTCAACTGCTTTCATAGGTTCCTTTGCAACTCTGTGATGCTGAACAAGTAGGAATGACCTGAGAATATAATCAGGAGAAGAAATTTCAAGAGAGGAAAAACAGGACAGCCAACTGATACATCTGAAAGAGCAGAGAAAGAAGGCAACCAAGCAGAAAAATCATATTCAAGACAAATGCAGGATAAAGTAATGGGGATATACTATGTAATGAACAAAGAAAGACTACTCAGCAGAGCACATGCAGAAGGAGATAAACAGAACAGATGGAAGCAGCAGATAAAATAGATACCAAAAGTAGACTATGTCATTAACTTAAAAAAAAAAAAAAAAAAAAAAGTAAGAAAACCCACCCAAAATGCTTCTCATGTAATAGGATATAATGTGTTCTTATTACTTGGGTTCTTTTTCTGTCAGCAATTGTTATCCTGTTTAGAAGACATGTAAGACAAGGAGATAGAGGGAAGAAAAAGGATCTGAAACATGTAGTCTCTGTCCAGGGTCCCAGCGACTTCTATCCAAGATGTTCTGCTAGGAATCAGGTAAGGTTCTGCATTCTGACCAGGCCAAAGAAGACCCACCACCACCAGAAATAACTTCTTGGGTATTTTGCACATGGCAACTGCTTCACAGTCTAATTCACTGTTTTGTTAAAAGCAAGCTGCTGACGGCTTGACGGAAGAGTTATTTGCTGAAGGTACGCTCTGCCTCGTCACCCAGATCATTACTAAAAGCACTGCATTTTGTTTTAAATACTACTTCAAAAACCCTGACATAGCCTGTTTTAAAACGTTCACCCAGTTGATGCTCCGCTAAGGGAGAGCACTGATTTTGACAGCACGTACGAAGGAAGTGTAGAAAACAGCATGCAATTCAGAAAAGAACACGATCGTGGGGAATAAAACCATAAATCTTCTCTATAAATAAGCACGAACGCTTCTGAAAAACACGTTTGTGTGACAAGCACTCCATGATTACTAAGATGGTATTTCGCAATAGTCACACGATGGTTGTGTTAAAGAACCGAGGTGTCTCCCTCCCAGTAGGGCAGGCAGGTGGCATTCCCAGCCGCATGCCCTCAGCCCTCCTGCCTTTGCCACTGCCCACCTGGAGGCCAAGAGCACAGAGAAAAGGCCTGAGCTCCGTGTGGACAAACTGGAAATTGTATGTAAAGATAACCCAGTGGGGAGATGCGATTTCAAAGAACAAACGAGCCCCACAGCCACCACCCTGAACCAAAGCCAAGTGGACTCCTCTTCTCCGGTGGGAAGCTCCCGGCTTGACACAGCGCCACCCTGCCAGCGTCCCCTCACGTGTGTCAGTCCAGTGCCACCCCTCAGGAACACCAAACACTTCAACACTTGGAGCATTCTTGTAACCTTACATTTAATCATGCTGCAGCTATTTTAAATGCATATACAAGCATGAAAAAAAAAAAAAAATGCTACAGCACCAGGCATGCCTATGTCTCCTCTAGGAAGCCAACACGAATTTATGACTTTTTTTTTCCTAGACATCTGGCCTGGCAATATGGAACTGGGAAGATAACTCCATGATAAATTATGAACAGTATGTATAGTGATCAGGTTATTAGCATGGTTTACTTCCATCATTCTGCTAAGTTAAACCAACGACTGCTGGGAAATCACAACAGTGGAAAAATATTTGCTCACAAGAACCCTGTGACTAGGACAGAGATAGGTTAAAGGCACAAAACCTCTCCTGTTCAGAAGTACATCCAAAACTGACTGCGTTTCTGCTCTCTCTGAAGACAATGTCAGCGATTACATTTGTATTCCTCCTGTCTGTTGGAAACCAGATTAGTGTGAAATGCCACAGGCTTACTCCACATTCAGGAGTAAAATCGGCATCCGACCTTCCAGCTGCATCCTACACCAAAGCGCTCTGTGTACACACTGCCAACTCCTCTTCCACCCCGGGTGCTTAAAACTTCACACATCATGAATTATTCCCAAAGACATGAATGTGTCAAAAAACCCTGAATGATGGCACGTTTTTGGATGAACAGACTCCAAAAGAAAAACATGAGAAACCACATGTTCAAGAACCACAGACAGCCAAGTCAGAGTTCTGGGATGTCAGTTTTAACTGACCGAAGTGCATGAAAACCACTTTCGAAGACAAAGAATGGTGTCTGCTTACTGAAGAAAAAGCCCAAAGCATAGCCAGTCACAAGCAGGTGTGATTTCACAAAACACGGTGAATTCACTGGCACCAGAAGAGAGACCTGGCTGCTGCCTCCCACCTCTCCATGCACTCACGTTCACCCCACCGCATCCCTGCGGCTCACCCTGCACTGACTGGCAAGCCTCTCCGACTGCTCTGCAAGCCAAGCCAACTCCCTAAGCAGGCAGGAAACTAACCCCAAAAAGCCAACAGCTTTCTGCCAGGTTAGAGAGTTAAACTGGCTTGCAGATAGAGCTAGCGAGCACAAAAGTCAACACAAGGAAGAGGCAGGCCAACGCATCGCAAATCAGCAGAGGGAGCGAGGCCTTCCCCATTTTATGGCAGCCAGCCATTGTGCTGGCTCCTGCACGTGTGAAACTCCACGCTCAGTTTCAAGGAGCTGAAATCAACTTCACTTTTAGAAAGGTCACTGCCCAAGACACAGTCAACTTTTAACTCCCTGTTTCACGTAGAGACTACCTCACTGAGAAGGCTCCAGGTGACAAGCATCACTCTCATTCAGCAGATGGGGAAGCTAAAGTGATTTCAGCAAAGTATTATTCAGTGATCAGAGAACAAACAGCATTGCACGACATCATTCCAGGCACATTTTCTATAGAAAAAGGACAAAGAGTGGGAAGAAGCCAAGGAAGAGAAGGTGAAAGACAAAGCTAACTCTTTCGAGATGAGCAGCGTTCACTCTGTTGACTAACAGGTAAAGTTGACAATTACAGAACTTCAAGAGCTATTACTGACTACTTCCATGACATTTTCAGTGGAAAAAAACAGGAAGCAACTCACAGGCACTGGAGGAGGAGCAGAAGACGATGACACTTACAGCACTTTGGTAGTCAGGTGCAGTGAATTAGCACTTTGCCGTGATTTACTCCTGAAGAAAGGATTTAGTAAGCACCACAGGGTACTCTCTCTCCTAGCTGCGCAGAGAAACTTCCCCCTAATGTCTTAAGCAAAAGCTCCACGCTTAAACCAAGACCTGAACTTCAGTGTAGAGCCACTGCTCATTATGGTCATCCACATCATAATTCTAGAACGCTTCCCCCAAGCACAGCCTAGAAAGAGGCTGTCACAGTCAGAGGCTGTGTGGATGCACCACAAGCTCGCTGAGAAACACAGATCCACAGTGCGAAGAGTGAGGAGAAGAAAGAGTTGCAGCTCTCTATCCCAACAATCCCCAATAGCTACAACCCGATACCTGACACAAACCATGTATTTGGTTTCCCTTTAAATCAAAGAACAAGCAAAACCAAACCAGATCAGAACCCGACACAGGACCCAGTTCACCCAGCTACCTCCTATGGTTAACCTCTAACATGACTATGCTTTTACCCAAGAGGTGCAGACCCCAGCTAACATGGCTAAGCCAGCAGAAGTTCCTGCAGTCAGTTCTAAAATTACGGTCTTTTTTTACATTATTTGGTACGCCAAGGGCAGGCAGAGGCAGGTGTTAGCAGCACAGAGCACACACAAGCCTCCTAACAGACGGCCAGTAGTCAGCCAGGCATTTCCAGCCTCCTGGCATGCCACCGTAACATACATCCTTCCTGGCGCTTTCACAGGGGGCAACAGGATGAGCTGAATGGCAAAAACATTTGAAACACAGACAGACAGGCCCAGGCTTTCGGTGAGTGCCCTCCCAGTTTGAGCACTCTGTTCTCCGCACAGGCAGCACAGCACCATGCCAGCAACCGCTTGTCACCATTATTTTTCGAAAACTGCATCTGACAGCTTACTAGGTAGAAGGCACGAAATTAATAGGAGCCTGATTAAGTTCACTGCGCTGCGTGAAAAAAGCAATCCCCGAGCAGATGAATGCAGCACAACGAGTCGATGCAGCCCGCGCACGAGGAGCTGTCCTCAGCAGAGCGCCGTGTGCCCCAGCACGTGACACAGCCGCCCGCCGGGACCGCCACAAACACCCACAGCCACGGGGTGAACACGGCACCTGAATGACCACGCTGCGCTACGGGCAGGGCTCAGGACTCCTCACCAAGCCCCTGGATTTCGGAGTATTTTACAAACCACCGTGACGGAGCTGAGAGCCGAAAGCCAGCCGCCACGCTCCTCCTTCCCTACCAGCAGCACCTCCGGACCGGGATCATTGAAGAAACGGAGTATTTACGGTTAAGGCAGCAACTTGCAAGGGTGATGCAGGAACTCAGCGCGGCAGGCACACGCTGAGCACCACGCCGGGTCCCCATAGCCCCAGCGGGTCCCCGCACCCCCGGCGGGGCAGGACCAGCAAATAAAAAAAAGCACAAAAAGGGAAAACAGAGAGGGAAATAAAGCCAGGCGGGGGCAGGGAGCCGCGGGGCGCGCTCGGGGGCTGCGGGGAAGCCGCCCCCCGCCCCCCCCCGGGCCGTGCCCGCCCCCGGCGGCGCTGCCCAGGCCTCACCCGGGCCACGTGCGGGGCTCGGGCCGGGCCGCGGCGCCGCCGCCCGCGGGCCCTTACGTAAGGGGCTCGGGGCCGGGCCTGCAGCCGCCGGGGGAGCGCCCGGTACGCGGCCGCCGCCGCCGCCCACCCCCCCCTTGCCCTCCGTTCCCTTCTCCCTCCCGCCGTGCCTCCCCCCGCCCGCCCCCGCCCCGGTACGTGCCGGTGAGGCCGGCGGCATCTCCCGCAGCGGTTACAGCCGCCTCCCTCCGCCCGCCCGCCCGCACCGGGCCCGGCCGCGCCGCGCCGCGATCGGGGCCTGCGCAGCCGCGCGCGCCCCGCCCCCTCCCCCCCCCCGTTCACCTCCTCCTCCTCCCGCGCGCGCGGCACCCACCTCGCCCGCTCACCCGCCGCGCGGGGGCCGGGGGGCGGAGGTCTCGCGAGAGTTGCCGCTGCCGCTGCTGCTCCTGCTCCTGCCGCGGCTGCTGCTGCTGCTGCTGCCGCCGCCGCGGGAATTTTCAAATTCGCGGGATCGCGCCTCGGCAGGACTACGTGTCCCAGCGTGCCGCGCGGCACGCCGCTTCCGCTCCTCACGGCCCTTCCGCCGCGGGGCGCGCTGGGAGGCGTAGTTCCTGGAAGGTTGGAGCCTACGCTGGAGCGGCGGGGGGAGAGGCACCATTTTGGCTCGGGGCCTGGCGGGCAGCCCCATGGCCGGGGAGGGGCAGGAGGGGCAGCACCACCCTGAGGGGCCAGACCTGTCCCACCGCACACCCAACGCCCCATGGCGGCAGCTGCGGCCTGCCCGCCACAGAGGACACGCAGCTGGGGCTCAGCGAAGCTAGGGCACCCCGAATGGGGTTTCGCCAGGAGCAGTTGTCTGTGATATACACCAAGTGCCACGGAGGAGACGACTTTGTATATTTTATAAATAAACAGCCTTCCGGGCATACTCGATCCTTGGTTTTTAGTTTATTGCGTTTATTGTTTCTGTTTGACTGCAGAGGTTCACACAGCAAGGAAGCAGAAGCATAGCTAGACTTCAATAACATAATACTGTAAATTAAACATATTTTAACATGTATTCATTCTAGACACTACATTGAAATTTTAGCGTAAAAAAATACCCAAGTGGCAATACAAATTAACATTTCTCTAGAGATAGAACACAACTGTCCCACACATTCACCCCTGGACTGAGGGCAGCTGGAGGTACTTACATAAAACTATTCTTTACAACCATGACAACGATAGTTCTTTGTGTTGACTTGTCAAACTGATTTATGACCTTTTTCCCATCTACTTCAGAACGCAAGCTATACATCACCATCACCTTGGCAAGATACTCTTTCAGTTTCTGCCTCATGGAGGGAGAACATCAGCAACATTAGAAAAGTATCTGTACTTATAAATTACCGTTCAGAGAATCCTAGTGCATAGCTCCTGATGTTCTGGATGTCGTTTCACTTAGGATGAGAAGGTGATAATAAATTGAGGTATCTCTTGTGCAACACTTCCTGTACAAAGAATGTGCAAGCTCCTCCTTTCTTGTACTGCGTAAGAATTAGATGACTGAAGATATTTTCAGCCCCTTTCCCACCTAGTAATTGCTTCCACACTCCCCTCCCCTTTTTTTTTTCAAAGTAGCCTAGCACAACATGTTTTGTTCTCTTTTCCATGTGTATTCAAATCTCTGTCAACACGTAGAAGACAGTTTTTAATCAATCTGTGCATGGCTGTTCAATATATGGTAATACTTTTATTTCAGCTACTAAAGGAGGTCATTTTTTCCTATATTCATGCTAAATAAAAGAAACCCATTAACTCTCCCAGCTTCAACAGAGCCTAATGCAGTCACTAACACACTTAAATAAAAACCAGCTAATTTCTTTTATTCAGGTGTTTTACTGTTGTGAGAATTTACGCGAAGCTTACGGAACTCACAGGAGTACCTGTAGCACAATTTCTTTTCATCCCTCAGTTTAAACTACTGGACTAAGTCTTCTGTTTTCAACTATAAAATCAGAAAGATGGAATTTTGATCTTTGGCATTTTAACAGATTTTTCACTTTCAAGCTATTTTTTCTCCAGCCCACATAGTAACCTTCACAAAGAGATTCATTGCACATTGCGTTCAAGATCATTTCCATTACATTCTACAAATTGTCCAGAAAATACCAGAGCTATTAAGTGTCACTCTAGCAGTTTAATACCCACCTTTTCTCTCATACTCCTACTTGCATGTCCTAAAATACCCTAAAAACAATTAGAGTGAAAATCAGGATACGAGTCAGTTTTTATATTCCAGACCTCTTTAGCACATCCACAATGGATTTTGAAGCAAAGCAGCAGAACTTTGAGATGAATGTTTAAACAGAAAAATACACACTCAGAAAGGCGGACTGACAAAAAACAACCAGGTGACTAACACTGAATAATCCTACCTGAGACTCCAATGTCTTCTTTCAGAAGAATAGCTTCTTGTCAGGACTAATCTGTTTCCCATCACAGCAAGGACTCCCCGTTAGAGTTTCTTTAAGGACAACACCAAATTCAGCAGAAAAAAAAACTCCCTGTAAAACACTTCCACCAAACACTCTCAAATATGTCTTTGCAACCAACCCAGGCGTGTGATTCAAAGAAGACTTGCAGACACCCACCTCTTTCTTCACCTCCTCTTTTCCAGGAGAGGAAGCACCTGCCAGTTTCCTAAATTGGTCTGTTTACTGCCTCCTCACCCTCAGTCCGTCTGGGCTTCAAAGAAGCAGGCTATTTAGCTGCACTTGTCCTCTTATTTTTAATATGAAAACATATGATAAAAAACAAGATGGCCAACATAAAATTAAGGTTATTCACTGAAAGGATGGAAAGCAAGTAAGAAGGAAAAAGAGCAAGTCTAATGCTATCCTTTGGAGTGTAGGTATGCTATCATGGTCAAAACACTTTTCTTTTAAAACAGACATTTTTAGGTATTAATAACCAAATCTGCAGTGCTACCAAGAAGTGGCTGGATCACCAAGGGAGTGTCAAATACACTCAGTTTCTCCCAGCTTCCCACACTATTAACAGCATCAATTATCTCTAAATTACAGCTGCACCTCTTAAGGTTAAGACTCAGTTTTTTATATTGTCATGCAAATGACAGTCATGACTCAGTGGCTGCTGATGCCATTTTAAATATATTAATTTGTGACACGTAAGAGCATGGGTCGTGGACAAGGACCTCCCTGTGCCAGTCACTGAAGTAGCACGGGAGAGTCCAACTCCTGATGCAGCGCAGGAGCTTGTGTGATGGACAATATGAGGAACTTGCAGGATGGTGTGTGCCAGTACAACAATGTGACCCTTGTCCAGTGTTTTTGTGGGCAGTGAGGAAAAGGAGAATTTGTAGATGCGGTGTTCTTGCAGATGTGTGCAGATAGCTTGTCCCAAACATGCTGGACATCATGAAGGCTGTACAGCAGTGTATGAGAGCATAGCAAGGTTGTTGTATCACAGGGTGATGGGTGATGTCAGGACCGGCTCTTTGTTCTTCATGAGAGGCTATGCATTAGACAGGCAGAGCTGAGATGACTAAGAAAGGCCTTGGAAATGAGAAGAAGCAGCTCTCACTTCATTAGGGATAAATGCAAAGAAAGGTCTGGCAGCACCCAGAAGACCAGCCAGACAAGTGTTCTTTGTGGAAGCGTGATGATGTGCAGGACAAAACTGCATTTGTTCAGGGAAGGAAAAGCACTTTTGCACTAAGCACAGTTCGAAGTGGTAACAGCTTGGATGAGATTCTTAGCTCTATGGATGGAGACAGAAAGGCTTCCTGTCAGAAGTTTTTGCAGAGAACAACCTTGCGAGGCCTAGATACAGGCCTGAAAAAGGTCATAGGGAGAGGTCTGGACCAAAGATGCCCCCACCTATAGGCATGTAAAGCTGTTGGCCTGCATGGCTGAGGAATACCATGATGAAGTGGTCTTTGTAGCCATGCTTGGGTTTTGGCTGATGGCAAGGCTCACCTGGACCAGCACCAGAGAGGCTGTGTTAAAGAAGGCCTGGGAGTCTTCTTGACCATCAGCATCAGAGCTACTCCCTTTTCCGGTAGGGGAGGGAAACAGGATTTTCCTGTGTGCCAAGCATCTGACCTGCTTCAGGTGCCTCCGATAGGGTAAGGTGGTGATCACTTCACTGTGAAGGGAGTCTGCATGGCTTTTGCAGACACCAGCACTCTGCCCTTTTGTTTTTGGTGAGATTAATCTCACCTTTAGAGACTGGCCAGAACAGAGCTCTGGATCTTTAAATTGCTCAGCAGTCAAGTTTATGTTTGTGGTTGAGATTACCTGCAGATAAAGCATAGAAGAAGAGGACAAGTCCAGAGCTGTATACAACCCACTCTGTGGCCTAGCTGGTGGGACGTGCTGATGGAGAGGAGACTGAAGGGGAAGGGAGGGCAGAGCCATGACAGACAGAATTACGTATCGGGGAGGGAAGCATGGTTGCCATGTGGGGAGCACCTGGCAAGAGAAGGGAGGCTCAGGGCAGAGTCGGAGCTGGTGGAGAGGTCACTCGAGGTCCATCACCAGCAACATTAACTGAGTGTGGGGCAGAGGCCGGGCAAGAGGGAACGAGCCTCATGAGGGCTCTGGGATCCTCTGGCAAACAGGCTTTCTGTCAGCCTGCAGCGTGAGGAGAAGAGAGGTGCGTGGTGGTTGAAACAAGATGCGTGAAGATTTGTGGTCGCGGCTGGGGGGGAGGCGTTTGTAAGCAATGAAGAGGATTAACACATACATTCATTGAAATGCTGGGGAGCCAGAGAGGGGTGAGAGATTAAAGAAAGAAAATGAGAGGGAGGCAATTCAGGAGGCGAGGGAGGGTGGAACGAGGAGCAAGCAGGGGAGGCAAGGACAAAAACAGCTCAGCATCTGTGGCAGAAGCAAAGAATTGCAGGGGAAAAATGGGAGTGGATTTGAGATGGGGGGGGGGGGCTGGGGTCCAAAGTCAAAACACTGGAAGAAAGCAGCAGGATCCTGTGCAAATGAAGAAGGAAGATGTAGGGAAGAGGGGGAGAAGCAGCAGCTGGAACTGTGTACAGATTGACATTGTTCAGCCAAGCTGGAAAAGCCAGGCTGCGTGGCCAGCAAGATGTCATCAGGTTGCGTGCAGTTAAAATTGTTTAAAGCCTATTGGACAAACTATATTTCAGAGGTAATCTTATTTAGCTAGGTCAATTTAGCCAGG
Source organism: Aythya ferina (assembly GCF_964211825.1). NCBI lineage: Eukaryota > Metazoa > Chordata > Aves > Anseriformes > Anatidae > Aythya > Aythya ferina. Next base: position 29,960,706 of record NC_140298.1, read on the forward strand.
CCAAATATAATTGCCAGGGTTGTGTAGGGAACGAGGGGGCCCCTCCTGCATCAGCACAGCAGCTCCTGAACAGGGCCCTAACACCCGGATTGGGGCCCCAACACAAGGAATGGGGCCCACAGTGCACTGAGACCAGCAGAGCTGGGGAGGAAAAGGCAGGAGAAGGGCTGGAGCTGGCCATGGGGCTCGGGCTCCTCAAAAGCAGCAGGGGCCGCATGGCCTTCCCTCCACACCGACCGCAGGTGAGGCGGGCGCCCACCCTCTGCTGCCTCATGCCCCTCATTGTCTGTGTTAAAACCCTCTTTGGACTGGAAGAATACATCAGGGACTTAAGGTGAAACAAAAAAGAAAATGCTCTGGAGATGTAGCAATTATTTCCAAACCCAGGATTATTTGCAAACACAGGATGTTCAGAGAGGTGGTTATACTTATCCAAGCATGTAATTACAAGGATACTAGTTTAAAAACAGGAATTAAATACAGTTTAAATCTGCCCTTCAGTAATTACATAGGAGGATACTATTTGTAAAACATATCCTGTCTTTAAGGCCAAATATTAAAATACCTCATTGGTACTGTGTTGACACAGCAGACAGGATTTTTTTTTTTTTTTTTGAGGAGTTTCATTGTGAACTGAGAATTTCATTGTTTCAACTGAGATTGTCTCCATTTAGTCTGCTTTAGGGTTTTTAAAAGACTAATCTGCATTTAACTTTCTGGATTCAGATTGCCTGGTTGTGAGATAATAGCAATTAGTTCTGTACAGTTTTTACTCTTATATAATTTATAGAGCTTCTCAACCTTTAATTCTACTGTATGTTTCATTGGGAATAAATATTTTACATTTTTCCTTGAAAATGGTATTAATTCAATTGTAGTGCATTGCTACCATTACACATTAAAAGCATTAATTAGTGCTTTTGAATATCAAACCCAAAGTGATTAGAAACTTAATGAACCAAAAATAGTATAACAGCATCTCTTCTGTTCTCCACTGGAGCGGCAGTAATTTAATATAATGAGAGGCACTCCAGAATTTCCGAGGGAAAGGGAAAATTAAACAGGGCTGGAACTGCAGTTGTAAGGCACTGTGTAGCCATTAAAAAAGAACAAGAGAAGTGTCTGCATTTTAGTTCAAGCAGAAAAGCAGACCTTAGGAGACCTTGAAGATTGCTTCCCTCAGCAGCACACTCTGCACGGGTCGCACTTCGGTTTCCTTGGTAAAAAATGTTGCCTCCTGATGGCCAGAGGTATTCCCGGCTGCCTTGTCATGGAGTCAGGATTCCCCCTGGGGAATGCTGTCTGGGCCCGATCCTGTCCCTCTCCATGTACGTGGTCATGGGGAAAGGACTGCAGTGAGCCGGTCATATGCGAGTGGTGGTGCTGAGCAGACCCATCTTCACTCTGCAGCATGATGTGCCTTACGTGCCATGGCTGAGCTGCAGTGAGGGGCCAGTGCTGGGAGCTCTGGCTTCAGCCTCTGAGCAATGCCGGTAGCTTGGCTAGTTTTCTTTCAATAGCATCTGGACACCATGTCACTTATTTAAAATTTACAAAAAGGAGTCACTTGGAAGCGGGAATGAGGGATTTCAGGTATTTTACATTGCCCACGCAAAGTTTTTTCACCTCAAGTACATGTCTTTCTGCACAGGGCAGTAAATAACCTCCATATTAAGCCAAAATACATATAGCTCTGTCAATAGTGAGGCCCAGAAGGAATGCAAATCTACCTGTGAGGGAGATGATTACCCCTAGAAGCAACCTGGTCATTATGACAGGATTTATCTCGTCCACCTTTAGCTGTGTGAAGGATGAGGATCTAGGTTAAGCGTGCCCAAAAGCCTGTTTATCTCCAGCTGTGCTGACTGATCCGTAAGGCAGATTCCCCTTCCTTACAGCCCTGGGCCTTATGCCACGTCAGCTCCAAGAAATGCCAGAAGTCACCTGGGCTCCCAGTCGCCAAAGGCTGGAGCACATACTTTGGGAGGCTTCGTGGATCCCACAGCACCCGTTTGGGTCAGCAGGGGTGCCTTGGGTCTCTCCTCCGGCATTAGAGGGAACCTAGGCAAAGTGCAGGGAAGGGGCTTCACTTGTAGATAGCCACCAGAGGCTGGGAGGCAGGCGGTTGCTTAAACTGTGTCTAAAATGACCAACTGATCAAAACAAGCGACAGGTAAGATGTGCCAGCATGGCTGCACCTTACCCCAGATAATTCCCAGCACGTGTTTCTTTCTTTGCAGCTTGCATTCAGTTGACTGCACAAGAAGTTCCTGAGTTCTCCACCAGCCTTTCACTTGCCCACCCCTTTTGCTAAATGATGTCCCGTTTTATGTGGCGCGAAGGTCACACAATGGAAGGACCCACCTCCCTGCAAAGTGTTCACATGCCGGCAGCAGCACTTCGTCTGCATTGCACAGCTTGACAGCTTGAAAAAAGTGGGGTTTGTACTTTGCGGTGTCGATAATAGATGCTCTTATGCACAGGAAAGGAATAGAAGACCCTGCATAGCACGTGTGCAGTGTGGCTGAATTAATCGTGCTGTTCAAGTGTAAGGGGTTTTATGCCCATGGTTTTGCTGGGAAATCCCAATGGTCATTACTTCCTAAATCAAGATCTTCCCGACAAGAGAATTTGTTCAGGTTTGAGATTGCATTTCTGGTCTCTCTTGCAGCTCTGTCAAACCTTCATCATTGTTCACACTGAAACAAAGCAAGAATGGGCTTGTGCGGAAAAAGAAAAAAAATCATGAAAATCTAACTGTGAAATACATTTTCCCTGTGATTTCTGGTGTAGAGGTGGTTTTTTTTTTTTTTAATTTAATTTAATTTAATTTAATTTTTTTTAATTTTTAATAAATGCAGCACAATAGCAACAGGCAGTGCACTAGAACTGAGAAGGGGGCTTCTGTGCTGAGGTGCTGCAAACTAGCCTGCAGATGTTTTCTGAGATTTAAAATAAAAACACTGCAATAATTAAGAGTGGGTTTTGTTCTCTCATTGGCACCAAAGTCGCTCTGCTGTCTACAGTTCATTATCACAGTGCAAATACAGTATGTGTAAGGTTGTTTATACAGTGTTCAAACTTGGAATGCCCTAATTTACCACAGCTTGAGCTGGGAAGAAATCAATTTGAGATGGCTGATATTGGGCATTTTCTTTGGTTGTTACCATCTCCATGTGCAGCTTTAGGCCAAAATTCCAGAAGGTGTAAATTAGAAAACTTGCAAGCAATCAAATCCAAACTTTTGTAGCAAAAATCTGAAGGCTGGAAACCACAAGCTGAAAAAGGAAAATAAATCATACTGGCTGCTTTTCATAGGGAACATGGACATATGTTGAAATGACTGTCAAGTAGAGATTTTTCAAAAAGCGTGCAATATCCAGCAGTTCCTCCCTCAGCAGACAAAGCAAATAATAGAAGTTCCTCATAGCAGCACGCAGGGGAGCACAGGATATCCGTGTTTCCTCAAACCACCCACAGCAGACTGCTTCCTGAAAATGTCTGAGAGTGCAAGTGATTTCCCTGTACAGGTAAGCTTTCATGCCAATGTGCCCAGCTGTGTGAGCAGCACTGCTGAGTGTGAGTGATGAATACATTTGCCAGCACAGCAACTACAAGGTCTAATTTATTGCTGTGTGGGCTGTCTGGGCAGCTCAGCCCTGCAGCCTTTGATCCTGCCAGATGCTGATCACCTCCCAAGAGGTACTCAGACACCTTATTTATCAGTGGGTGCTCGGCGCCTTGCAGAAAGTGATCAGCACCTTGTTGGATATGACCCACATGTGCTGAAAAATAAAGGTTATCCATCCTCTTGCAAACACAGACAGTGAACACAAAGCTGGTGCCCTTGAGCGAGCCACTGTGACCTCTGGTGTGAGCAATTTGGAGGAGGAGACATCACTCAGTCTGCTGAATCTGCTCATTAGCTGCTGGAACAAAGATTTACTGTGAATAAATAGTCCTTTCAACTTCTCTCACTCCACCATTTCAAAGATAGAAAGCATGTTCTGGAAGTGGCGTCGTGGAAATTATCTGGGTGCCACCAGGTCGAGGGGCTCCCCGGGTAGCCTTCAGACATGGGGCAATGCCCAGCCAGGCTCCATGGGAGGCTGCGGAGGCCAGCCCCCATGTTTTGCCCTCCTGCCCTCACCTGTGGGGTGCTTTGTGCTGTGACCATGCCCCTGCCATGGCCGGGGCAGCTCCCCACACTGGCAGGGACGGCAGCGCTGTGCTGGGTGTTGCTTCTTTGTCTAGGAGTCCCGGGGGCTGCCTGAGGAGGGGACTTAGGTGTAGCACCTGCTCAGTGAAAAAAAAAACTGCCCCCAGGTTTCTGTTCGGTTTCCCTGTCCCTTCAGCATGCCCCTGCCTCTGCGGGACAGACTGCTAAGCTCCTCTTCCTTTCAGATGTACCCACGTAAAAAAATTCAGGGTCTACAAGTTTGGCCTAGATGTGCTGGCTGAGAGCAGAGTCCTGTTTTGTGAGGTTTCACACAATGATAGGATTATGCTTAGGCTGTCTCACAAACCACTTGCAACTTGACAAACTGGAAAGGAAACAGCTGTAATAAGAAACACCGTGCTAAAATTCACCCAGCAGATCAAGCACTGAGCCAGAAGCATTGGCCAGGTACCCCAGTCCCTGCCATCACTGGTTCGAGTAGACTTGTTCAAAAGCAGGCAGCAGGTGGGTCTGTGTGTTTGTTCATTGCAGTGGCTGCTGCCTCTTAAGAAATGTGCTCAAAAAATTAGTCTGCTAGATTAAATATGTGTTGGAGGAATTGCTAGCTCGCAGCTGACTAGCACTCTATCCAAGGAACAGCTCCAACAGCAGCTGCTCTTTCTGAATGGTCAACATCACCTTCCTTTAATTTTGCAAAGCTAACAATGTACAAGGATCCATCTAAGGGCCAGATGGCACCATTGACTTCTAGTCCAAATTTGCCATTGATTGCAGTAAAGAATTATACCTAAAAATAAGCACTGTGACTGGGTCTTGGCTCTGAAAAATAAAGTTGCATAGATTTTCGAACTCTAAGAGACAAATTCAGTATTCTAATGCCCCTTTCTGCATGAGAACAAATTCTGGATTTTACCTAGTCATATACACACAAAGATCATGACTTTTGGTGGGATGACAAATGACACTGCTACAGTATGCATGCTAGTAGAGCTCCTCTCACTTCAACTGGAATTAAATCATAGGAGTGGGAGTCCTCCTCCTAAGCCCCCATGCCTTTCTGAGTGAATGTGATCCATCCCAAAGAAGCACAAAGCGTTTTATTTCTTTGTGTATGTGATAGATCCTAGCTGCTTTGCAGCTTCCCCTTTATGAAATGAAATCAGCTCCCCGTGAAGGAGGATTAGGTCTAGAATTTGCTTTTGACTGCCTTGTCTGTTTTGCCTGCCAGGAAAAGATACTACTGTAATCAAGAAACATAACCCTGGAGATTGATAAACCTGATCCCTCTGAATGTACTTAGGAGTATCTACTTAGGATTTCTGTTGTGGTTAACCTTCTGCATTATTAATAAGGGAATTCAAAGCCCTTTATCATAGTCAATCTCTTTTAAGACTATTTTGCAATGAGCTGATCCAAACTGTTTCACCACAGCCTGCAGCGTTTTAGGGCAGAGCCAAGATACAATGCAAAGTACCAGTGAGACAAACCCAGGGACAAAGGTGAGATCCTCATAAGGAAAAGGAGAGAAACAAGGAACCAAACAGCAGGGGTTACATACATTGTTAAAATCCCTTGGTCAGCTGAGGGGAGTTGGAGATCACAGAATCACAGAATCATCTAGGTTGGAAGAGACCTCAAGATCATCGAGTCCAACCTCTGACCTAACACTAACAAGTCCTCCACTAAACCATATCGCTAAGATAGTGCTGAAGAAGGCAATTGAGCAGCTTGGCTGAAAAAAAAATAAATAAAAATTGAAGCTGGGGGGGTTTCTTGTACTGAGAAGGTGACTTTTCCCTGTGATAGATAGTGACGGGGATGGGGAGTTTGTTCAGCAAAGATTTGGCTGCCCTGTGGGGCTAGCACTGTAGGGGCTGATGGGTGCCGTCCTATCCAGGCTGCCTTGACAGAGCTTCCAGTGAGGAGATTGCACTTGTGGCCGTGACATTGAACAATTATAAGAAAAAGCTGTGTTGACTACCAAAATCACATGTTTTCGTCTACTTCTTCAGCTCAGTTGAGGAGATGCTGTATTTCTGAAATAGACTGAGGTTGCAAGTGTTTGCCACCACCAGCCATGCACAGGACAGCCCTACCGTACTGTTTAGCTGCCACAGGATGGGCATTTTCTCAAATCTAAATGTAGAACAAATAAGTAAAGTTTCTATCAAGAAAGTGACTTGCAGCGAAGTGGGAAAAGAAGCGCAGTTGTTGATACAGCAACGGAAACGATCTGGTAGGAAATCTGAAGCAGCATCCTGTAGGGTTCATTTTGTTTGTTTTTGCCCTTCCTTCTGAATTTGTGAGATGTCTTCAAGTGGCTAAAGTGCTCTTTTTCTTATTCGGGTATTCCAAGCTTGTGAACTGAGTTTGATTCATTGCAGTTTTCACCATTTTTTTTTGTTTTCTTGTTTGGTCTTTTATAAAAATACTGTATGGGATGAGCATTAATCAGGCAAAAATTACACTTGCCAGAGGCAACAGCTGTTATACTTGTGCTTGAAAAGGAGGAAAGAAAATCTTTTTGTAATGACTGCCAACAACTTCTTCATGCTTTTTGGAAAGAGTGAAACAACAGCTGGTAGAGACACGTGTTCCTCTTGCTCTCTCTCTCTCTTTCTCTCTCTCCCTCATCTTGCCTTATTAACAACTGTTGGTGCAAGTCAAAATAACAGTCATTTACTGAAAATAAGTGAATTTATCTGGAAATAATTAATTCCCTACATGTGTGAACACATTCTCAAATTGAAAGATGCAAATTATTCATGGTAACTTCAAGGAATAAATTTTTTTATTTTTTTATTTTTTGGCCTAAAACATGTGCAGCATTTAATGTTTGTGGTTATAGCAATAAAACAATCATGATATTTTCAACAGATCATTTGAATGAGAGGTTAGGAGCTCGTAATGCTCAATACGAGAAACTCATGACAACACTTTATGTTAAGCAATTGCAGAATTGCAGTTGGTAGGAAATGAGACTGTCAACATCTCCTCAGGCTGAGGGACAAAAACATCACCAAACACACTTTGCTGTGATTGAGAAATCCTCCCAGTGAAGGAAAATAAGAGAAAATACCAAAAGGATTCAAACCCAGCATCAGGAGCTGGTAACATGTAGCCCTTACCCAGCGTGGCTGTCCTGTTCAGAAAATGTGCTCTTGATGAGATGTTCCTCAGGCTGGCTGCCTTAGTCTGCTCCTCAGAGAGGAACAGGCCCCAAACAACTTTCCTTTTCCCTTTTCCACTCAGGATAAAGTATCATGTTTTCTGTTATCACCCTCAACTCAAGGAAGAGGGGGAAAAAATCTGTGTCCTATCTCAGCTGCATATACTGGGTGCAGGAAGGAGTCAGATCTTCTGGATATGTTTCTGAGGACTTTCTGCATTTCCTCTGGTAGCAGCTGGGTGGCATGTTTTCATACAGAGCTTACCAGCTCACACCCCTTCTCCTGGCCTCTAACTCACTGTCCCGCTCACCCCTGCACCACCAGATCTCCACAGCCGGGGCTGAAATTTGACTTTTTCAGGAAAAACGTGGGCTCATTAATCAATCACAGCACTATGATGAGTCCCCAGTGCAATATAGACGTGAACCAAAGTATATATAGTTGTAGGATATGTCAGGCTGGGCATTTTCAGCAGGCTCTGGTGCCATCGCATAAAGGCAGAGGCTAAGCCCTCTTCTACGATCCTGTGAAGAAGCCTGAACGCTCACGCTAAGGGATGATTAAGTCCGACTGAAAAAGGTGAACATTTAGGACTTGTTTGGCAGGGAAAGTGCTAAAGGATGCCAAGAAGAAGTCACTAAATCTTTTTTTGCAGTTGTGAGTGAGGAGGGCTTCCTGGGAAACTCTCCAGCTCCAGCGCTGCCTGAGTCGGCCACGCAGGGCCTGTGAGCCAGCTCCACCTCCGAGTCGTCGCCAGGCCCCCGGCATGGCCATGACTCATCCCTCCTTGGCTGTTTTTCCTCTCAAAGTTTCAGCATGGCAGAAAACCCCAAACAAAAGTGTGTTGGGTAGGGAAGTGTGCTGCCCTTGTCAGAAACATCCATGTAAAAACTGCCATCCTGTGTTAGTCAGCCCTGGCAGACCCGCTGCTGCTCTTAACATCAGTCTCCCTATATAACACACTAATTACCCTACTAATTCGGGCATAATCAAAACCGTTCGTTTGTTTTACTCAAATTCCCATTTACTCAGTTCCCAATCCCTGCTTTGCCCAGGGGAGTGGGAATGGCTGGAGAAGGCTCATCATGTTCTCTGAGCAACAGCAGTGATGCAGTGTCAGTAGACCTCAGATAAGATGGGCTCAGAGCAAGAAAATCCAAGGAAACGCAGTGCTACAGCACCAGCTGCACTGTGAAGCCAGGGCTTGGCCAGAAGTTGTGGATTGGATTCACTCAATATCAGTTACAAATTAATGACTGATTAGATATATATAACCAGAATATGCTTAGATTGCAAGAACAGTCTTTCAGGGAGATGACCCTTTTGCCCCACAACAAGGGGTAAAAGGAAGGTGTCCCATCCTTGTGCTCACCTCCCCCATGACCTGCTGGTGGAGAGATGTGTGGAGAGACTGAGACACAGGGAGAGAAGAAATTCTGAAAATACCTGTGAAATGGCATCTCAGTCGGAAGCAAGGGAAAACAGAAATACTACTTTATGAAAAGAAAGCTTGCCTGAGCTGCTGTGGCTAACACATGGCTGGATGCTGGATAGGAACAGTGTTGAAAATCACTGGATACAGGCCACTAATATATTTGAAGGGAGAAAATGCGGCTGAAACCGAAGCCTTGCTGAAATCAGGGAGGATTTTGCCATTTGATGTATTGTGAAGCACCAGTTGCCAAGCCTGACTTCAGTCCAATGCCATTACCACAGCTCCAGGGCATCCATTTCAGCTGTGGGATAGTCACCACATTTTGCTGTTTATGGCTTTGTCTGTGATATGCTAGTAACCACTGGGGCTCTGGCTTGTAGCTTGCTGGCTGTGAAGCCAAAGTTGTATCACACGTAAGAGGGCTGTCTGCCTGACACAGCTCAGCTAACACCCTCAGAAACATTTCTTACTGTGTGAGGCTGCCAGGACGCGTGACGATAAAGTTTCACCCCGCTGCACAGAAGGCAGGATTAGTACGTTCAGTGCTGAAATGCGCGCTTCCTACCTCCTACCACAGGGTTAGCTCTGAATTCCCAGCCGAGGAAGCAGAGGGTTTAGATTAGGAGGCTCCATTGATGCAAATGCGTTTTAAAGCAGCTTTTTATCATGAGTGGTGGTTGCTGGTATTTTAAAATTGTCTGTTCCATAGAGCTGACAGAGCCAGCTTCCCACATCTCTAGAAATCTACTGTGAATGCTTTCTTGGTTTCCTCTACATAAACACTGTCCAAGTGTGTGACTGCTGAAAGGACAGGCTTTCTGTTCCTGCAGAGGTCTGAAACATGTTTTTTTTTTTCTGGTCAAATAGCAGTGATGCTGATTTGGCTCAGGCAGGTTCCCAAATCATCTGCAAGCTGCTCTCTTGCTGGGGGGGACTGGCCTTGTTTCTGGAATTTCCATCAGAGGAAACAAATGTTCCTGGGGCTGCTCGCAGGTACCAAGCCACGCTAGGTGAGAGGAAGAGGGGGCTTTTCTCTGGTGTAGCATCCAGAGCTGCAGCTGGGATGTGACTAGGGAGGATGAGGATGAAGACTCCACAGGGGACACCAGAGAGGTGAATTCCCCTTCACAGGTGAGAAACCAAGCACTCCGTGGGCAGGGGGAGTCTCGCTCCTGAGGGCTGGTGGGCTCGGCGAGGGGATGCAGGGGGCTCGTGGAGCTGCTCCTTCTCTCAACACCTGAGGCAGGGCAAGGCCCCTCCTCCCAAATTTGGCTCAGGCCTGATTGAGGCTGCTGTGAACCCACTAAAATTAACCACTCTGCAAGATGTCCATCTTTCACCGTGCACCATGTAACGTGTCCACATATCATGATGGGCCTTTCCTCATGGCTGCAACACGAAAAATTCAGCCAAAACAGACATTGTTTTTCCTATGCTGCATATGAATTATGGAAGGTACAGCACACTACCTGTCTCTCCATTCACTTTGTGTGTGTGACCTCACACGGAAAATTTGGGAAATTTAGGCAAGTAAACTGGCAGGTGCCTGTGGTGCTGGAGGGGACATGAGAGGTGTTCAGATGGGATAACCCTGGTTCTGGGAATGACACTGCGTGTCACACTGCCAAAATGCAGCTGTCTCCCATTTGGCCATAAACGAGGCCAATGTCCTTAATGAATGGATGCAGGCTCACTGTGGGTACTTCTAGCATCCCTACCTCCTTAGTGGGATGGCAGGCTTCCCGCTAGGGCGCCGTGACTCACAGTCTGAAGGAGCTGAAGTCTGCACTGCCTCTGCAGGAGGCCGCTGGCACCCAGCAGAAAGGCCTGGTGGTGGAATTGTTCCAGACACTGCATCACTTCAGCTCTGAGTCTGTTCTCTTCTGAATATGCAGAGGAACTCGTCTAATGCGCCTTTGAAATCTGTGTCCTTTTCTTTTACTTTTCAAACGTACAGCTCTGAAAGACAGGGTTGTATCTATACCTCAGGCCTTCACAGCACTCCGGCATTGAACAGGCACTTGTAACTTGTGGTAGCATAAGCCAGAACCAGGCCTGAATATCTTCCTTTACTCTTTCAAGTGTTACCATTAGGCATTTCTTGATGCCTGACTTTGGTACCACAGAGCCCAAACCTGCCACCTCTGTAGAAAACAACCACACGAGCAGCTCAGTGGCCATCAATGCCTTTATTCACAGCGTATGGTACAGCTCATGAGGAACATATCTGGCAGGCTCTGGCCCTGAATTAATGTCAGATGTTTGTGTTTCCTAGATCACATTACTCCTGCAGGGATAGCAGCTTTTGGGTTTGAGAGGAGAAGTCCCTAGAAAGCCAGCTCTGAGACATGAGGCCTATTCAGGAGGACCCCAGAGGTGGCAGATGAGAGGATACGAGGCTTCCAGGACTACGCTCAGATTTAAATGATTATGGTGATTTGCATTAAAAACTTTTTTAATTAAACAACTGATTCAAATGCAAGCAGGCAATCTTGCTGCTGTCAGCAGGTGATCCTGAGGTTCAATGGGAGACATGTGTTAGCCTTTGTCCTTATTAGAATATCTCAAGATACATCTCAGTGCACCAGTTGGACATCTTATATATCTTCAGAATATTTTGCAATACTATAATAACCCTGTGTCCCAAGAATATGCAGCAGGCTGTATCTTATTTGTGCTACATTGGTATCTAATGGCCCATTTTGCCAAGTACTATAAAACACATAAAATAGGAATTAATCCTGGCCCTCAAGACCATTTCCAGGGACAAGCAATAAAACAACCCAAAAAGTGGTGAATAACTTGCTGAAGTTCCTCAGTGAATCAGTGACAACGTCAAGAGTACAAACAGATATCTTGAGTGCAAGCCATTAGAGCACTCTACCTATCTGTGATGGTCCCTTGGTATTTGTGATTCCAGGACACATCACGGCTTGGTATTTATGCAGAAACATGCAGAACTTCTGGCCAAGCCTAAGAAGCTTCGTGTTCTGGGAGAGTAATGGGAGCAGAAGTGCAGCTCCCAGATGAGCGCTTTTCTTAAAGACAATCATTCAAGGGCCAAAACTGGGGGCTCTGCCTTTTGAGTAAATGTATTGTGTACAATATGCTCTTTAAAACAATAGCAACAAAAGCTCTGTGTTGCCTGGAGCCAGTTTTCTATTGTCTTTGGTGACCCCTCATCTAAAGCGTGGACGGAAGCCAGGCAAAGCCTGGAGTGTGTGTGGCACAGGGAGATGGGAATAAGAAATGGCAAGTGCCATTGTTCTCCTCTTTGCCTCCCCGTGAACAGCGTTTCAACTCTGTTTTCAGTTGTCAGAAGAGATTAGATATCTAAATTACGGTATCAATAAGTGGTCTGTCTGATCACTTGGGTGCAGAAAATGTGTTTCACAGAGGAAACTGTCAGATGTGTGGGGAAGCCACTTGTGTATTACCAGAGCAGTATCGTGCATGTTTACAGAAAGTCAGAATCTGAAGACAGCGTTTGAACAATACAAAAATAATTAAATTAACAGGAGTCCTAGGAACAAAGGATTCGTTTTCCCAGCAGTCTGCCAGCATGGACAAAGGCTGGGCGATCGGCTCCGCGTACGACAGGTCTGCAACACTCAAGAGCTGTCCTCAGGAAGGCCCTCTCCAGGGGAGCTGCATTGAAATGGAGTTGTTCCTCAAAGAGAAATGAAAACTTCCATATGAATGATGGGAGGAAACCAAACAGAAAAATATTATTGCAAAAGGGGGAGGAAAGGAATGAGCTATTATTGTAAATGCTTACCAGCAGAGGACACTTGTGTTAGCTTTTGGCAGAACAAAAGGGCATTGCAAAGAAAGTCAGAAAAGTGCTGGTTTTCAAAACACTTTATAGTCAACTCTGTAATCATAATATGTGCACATAACCTCCAGAGGCTTGAGCAGGGGAATATGAAAATGTCCACAATGTTTTTCTCCTGGAGACGAGCTGAATGTATTTCTCCTTATAAAAAATATGGGATGAAAGAAATGTATGGGGAGCATCATGTCCCCCACCAGCCCCACTGGGGAGCTCCATGTGGGGACAGCCTTTCCCTCCTCTCTATCACTACTAACGTCAACCATTGCTTGTGGGTGGTTTAAAGCACACATGCATCACTTCTGATCTCCAAAAATGCCATGGAGTGCTGGGCTGATGGGGCCCCAGCCTGCAGATGGCCACTGGTGGGCCAGCTCCCATTGTGGAGCATTGCCAGTTCTCCCACCCCAGTGGGTGTCTGGGCCTGGGGCCAGCAGTGCAGGTAGCAACGATCCAACTGGAAATATTGTGGAAATATTTTAATCCTGTTGAGAAAATGGCCCTTTTACTGACTTTCCTTAGGTATGGATGGGACAAGCTCGTGTAGGTAGAGTAGCAAGATGAAGTTAAACCTAGGCTTAATGTTGGACCAGGGTGACAGGAACCCAGCAGGGTGTGGGTAAAGACATTTTAAAGTGATGGAGCAGAGCAAGAGATAATAAATTCAGGGAATAATCCTGTTCTAAGAGGAGGGGTAAGTAAGAGGGATGAAGGAGTCTGCATAAAACACTGTTCTGGTTCAAAAAGTGAGGCAAAACTTGATCACTACTCAATCTCCAAATGCAAAAATAGATGGAGGAGACAGCAGTTAGGGAACGGGCACCCATGGCCCTTTTGCTCTCTCACCACTTCGAGGTTTAGGGGAAAGAGAAAATGCAGGGAGGAGCCATCCAGACATCAAAGCTGGCACAAGAGCCTCAGGGCTACAGTCCCCTTCCCCATGCATTTCCACACAGCAGATTTAAATAAGGAAACAAAAGGAAAATATGTTTGTGGTGCTGATGTGAAATTCATAGCCACAACAGTTCTGCTTGTGCGTTACTTCATCCTGCCCTCACCTTTGCCTGCACAGCTCTGTCTCACAGACGTGAGGAGTGTCTGTCTCTGCTGTGTGTTGTACAGGGATCAGTGCAGTGGGGCCCAGCCTCTGCTGGCCCCTGATCCATAGTAATCATAGAACCACAGAACAGTTTGGGTAGGAAGGGACCTCAAAGACCAGCTGGTTCCACCCCCCTTGCCATGGGCAGGGACACCTCCCACCAGACCAGGTTGCCCAAAGCCCCATCCAGCCTGGCCTTGAGCACCTCCAGGGATGGGGCAATGAGGACAATATTAGCAAAGCAGTGAGGGTTTGCCCAGAAGAAGGGACCCAATGTGGGCAGGACTGTATAATGTCAGAGGCTCGTTTCTGTAAACAATAAATCACAGACTAGCACAGCTCTGTGTTTTACATACATTTTAATGTGTTTTGGAGAAAATTGCATACAGTCAATCAGGTTACTCCAGCAGTATGTAATATGTTTAGTATGTGTGGTCTGGTCTTTTTCTTTCCAGCTACTCAGCATAATTCTTAGCAGGATTTTATGCTTTAAAGAGTAACTAAACTATCAGCATCCTCTGGGACATCTGTTCCTATTGACTTTTTTTGGAAAATTCCTAACTATATTCTGAAATTATGAAAAGACATACTGTGTCTTTGTGGAAATTCAATAATATCTCTGTATCATTTCCTAATAGGAGTATCTGAAAATGTTCCTCTTAGACAAAATGTACTGCCAGTGTCAGAGAACATTTTCTTCAACCCAGAGCTTTTTATTTGTTGTATTTTTTTTTGTCACACATCACCATCTCAAGTTATTTTTATGAATAAAAATTGAGTGGTTTTGAGTGGACAAAGTTTTTATTCTGAAAAGGCCTCTGGATTTGCCAGAGGGGAAACAAAAGTCCTAATGGAGCTGCAACAGCTTTAACAAAGTACATTAAAAAAAAATAATCCTGATGGCTAAAGATTAATCATCTGGCGGTGAGGAGGGCATTGCTTAAGGAAGTAACACAGACATGCTTGTGAGTGCCAGCTTAAGGTGCTTGCATCTCCATATATTTCACGGTGCCTCTGCACCACGGCACCTGGCCCCAGCCTTGTGCTGGCACAGGTGTCCTCCTGTCGCGTTGTGGCTCCGGGAGCTAACCTCGCTTTTAGGTGCAAAGTAATGGGCTGAGTTATTTTCCTGACAAAGGAGACCCCTGCTCCAGTGTAAAGTGTGGGAACACGGAGGGCAGTGCTGGCAGCACGAGGGCGTATGCGCTACGGCATGGGGGTAGGATGTAGAAGGGCTGCAGGTTGGAGTGGCTGCTGAGGACTTTCACCTGAAGTCATGGGCTTACTTTCTACTTTTCTTCACCAGCTTTTGGCCAGTGCTTTCTCTCTGATTTCAGTGGAGTCATACCCATTCTCCACAAGTAGAACTCCACAGAAAAGCAAGTACGTTGCTTGGGAAGTCCCTGTGCCCACAGCTACCTGCAGTTTCCCCCATAACTAAAACAAGAACTTCAGTTCCAAATGATCTACTTGCCTGTTACAACCCCAGGTTATCATTTGTATAATTATTTATAATCAGACCTAACTTTAAAACTAGGAAAAAAAAAAAAAAAAAAAGCCCTATAAAAACAGAACACAGAGTCCATATTTCAATCATTAAAAAACAAAAGGAATCAAGGCTTTCCTTGATTTTGGATAGTCCGTAAATGTCTTGAGATAGTACCTGAAAGAAAACAAGCAAGAGAGTGAAACTGCATACATGCAAGAAAAGTGGACAGTTTCAATACAGCTCAGCTGAGGAATCTTATAACACCTCCAAACTACTTTGCTTTGCAATCTCTCTGTGTTACTCTGCAAAAAAAATATTCCCCAAGTATTTGTATCTGGTTATTTAATTAAGTGCAAGCTGATAATAATGCTAAGGTTGTAGCAGACCTAAAGTAGAAACCTTAGGAATTCAGAGCACAGGAGCCTGCCTACTCCAAAATATTGCAGAGAGTGCAAGGAACCTTCAGGAAAGGTTCACGTTACCAGGCCCGGTGACAAGATGCCCTAATGCAGGGGAAGCAGTGATGCAACTCGTGCTACATTAACTGACTGTCAGGCCCATTTGACTCCACAGGTTTTCCAGCACGCTGCTGTACTTTCACCTAGCCACAGACAGGCCAATACGCTTCTTCTACATCGCATTACATTTGGATTTTATCTTGAATTCTGGCCCTGCTCCTTTGCCCCTCCCTGCCATTTTGCCACACACTGCCGGAAGCAGTATGGGTTGCGGTACCTGTGATGGTGATAAGCACGTGGCCCAATGCAGCAAAGAGTAAAAAAGGCAAAGGCGAAGGCTGGTAGGGACCAGGTTGCGATGGCAAAACCAAACCACTCCACAATTTCTCCGAAGTAGTTGGCTCCAGAAACATAGGTGAACAGCCCCCCTGTATCAAAAGACAAAATATGTGATTTTTACCCTCCTGGGAAGTTCCTTCCCATGAAGTCAGCAACAGATACCCTACCTTCCTTATTCAGAACCCATAACAGAAACCTAAAATGACTTCCCTGAAGCCAGTGGAGCCATGTCAAAGTACAAGGAGAGTCTTGTACAAGTGTAAGAATCAGAGGTAATTCTAAACCAGAGGTTTCCAGCATTTCACAATCATTTATTTCCATTTGGAGAAGGGCTTAAGAAAGCCCATCATTAGAATTATCCAAATTATAATTATTAACATTTATTGAATTCTTTTCTGGCCCTAAAAATATTTTGCAACTCCACTACCTTTGGGGAATGCAAAATCTGGATCTCAGTCTTGCTAATCAAAATATTTACAAGGGTCATGTCAGTATTGGAGGCAAGGAATGGGGCAGGCGGGAGAGATACCAGCATCCACAGCAAGCCAGCAGGAGTCAGCTCCAAAAGCAGGACCTCCTGGATCGCTGTCCATGTTTCTCTACAGAGTCAGGCATTTCCTGGTTCATAGCTCTGACTTTTTTTCCCTGAAGTTTACGTTTTGAATCTTCCTTTTGCAGTGTAAGAAGTCCACTGCTTCTTCTTCCCGGACCAGAAGATTTCCTTCTTTGCAGCTGCCTTTTACAAGGCTAAAAACTCTTATCATGTCCCACTTCAATCTTCTTTAAATTATCCAGCCTATTTCCTACAACCTCTCCTCACAGGCTGTGTTTGCAGACACTCTTGTTGCTTCTTGCCGACTGTCTGCAGCCAGCTCATGCTCGTTGCTGCTGCTCAGGGAGCATCTGCAGCAAGTACCTGAGCAATACTGGCATTTATGCCATTACTGTTTGTTTGTTTGTTTGTTTGTTTGTTTGTTTGTTTTTATTTATTTATTTTGCAAAATGTCATCTGTCTTCCTGCACTACTTCCCCTAATGACAAAAACATACCTTGAGGAATCTTGTAAGTAACTTCCCCAGGTTTCCTCAGCTGGCGCAGCAGGAGATCACTGTGAATGTTGATTCCCATCCCCAGCAGAAATAAGAGAAGGCCTAAGGAAGAGAAATGAGAAATGGGTTAGAAAGGCAGCTTCTGGTCTGTCCCATTATTCCTACCCAAGGAATTCAAGCACATTTGTGAGGTTTATCTTTGGAGCACACAGACGTGAGCCCTAACATGATGTGGGTGGATTCTTTTTCAAGTCAAAAATGTGCTGCTACTGAGAAAGCTACTGAACCAGGGAAGTATGAATGATGGCTGACAAAATAACCGTGTATCTCTGTGTCAGCCGTGGGATCCCCTACACTGGATAATTTCAGTGTGGAGAGCAGTTATGCACAGAAAAATGACCACCCTGAGCAGACTGTTCTGTCAGTCTGACCAGAGCACTTTCAGGTGCTGTGAGAAAAAGCTGAACTTCCCAGGTGGCCACAGTCACTGAGCAGCACAGTCAGTGAACATCGAGGGGAAGGGCAGATGGTGTGTGTGTCGGAGATGTGTGCACGTTCCAAAACCAGAGGGCAGGTCAAGGCTCCATTTTCAAGAAGGACATGGAGAAGATAGCTTTCAAGAAGCTATTACAAGAAGAAAGGCTAAAAAGTCAAGAAGCATCCCTGCACATGGGTTTGTGGGCACTGCGATTGCTCCTCAGGCTTTTTGCCATTGTGCTGTGGTGTATCTATAAGTCCCATCCTCTGGCAGGGAGCAGAGCTTGGTGCTACCACGTGCTACCAGCTGGAGCAGCAGATGTGAGGATAGCCTGCTGCCAATTCTCAGCTGCTGTACAGTTGACCTTATCGGGTCCCGCAGGTACAGGCATTAATGATCTGGAAGATCAGTCATTCAGCTCAGGCTCCCCCTGGCTGAGCAGCACCTACGTATTGACAGTCCCCAGGGACATCAGGTGGCCAAGGACTGGGATGGGCTGGGGTGGCTGGGAGAAGGAGGAGGCCAGGGATTGAAAGGATCAGAGAGAAGCTGGAGAGAAACTGCGATAACTAATAGAATCCTGACAGCAACTGAACAGAAAGTTAAGGGAATAGGCAAAGGACCTGAGGAAGAGGCTTATTTTGGGTAGCTGAGGGACAGGTGGCTAAGGTAGCCAGAATTTTCTGGCTGAGGTAGCCAGGAAGGTTAGCTTGAGACAAAAAAAGGGTCCTCTGCCTGCCAGTCTAAGAGACCCCTGCTGTTGTACTTTCTCCCGACTTGTCAGCTGCTGCTTGCTCTTTTTCTTCCTGAGGCATCTCTTTTAGCAGAGAAAAGTGAAGAAGAAGAGCGGATAGCCTGCTAGCAGGCTCCATACCACATCCACGCTGATGGCAGCCTGCCACAGCTGTGCACGTTACTGCAGAGCTGTAGGCAAGTTTCATTATTCTCACTTTACAGCTGGGGAAAGAGGATCCCAGGGAACACAAATTTATCCAGCACGTCACCAGAGCACGGAAGGGAACATACATCCCAGGGCAGCTCAGTCCACCGGCA
Source organism: Aythya ferina (assembly GCF_964211825.1). Classification (NCBI taxonomy): domain Eukaryota; kingdom Metazoa; phylum Chordata; class Aves; order Anseriformes; family Anatidae; genus Aythya; species Aythya ferina. The sequence continues at coordinate 29,979,288 of NC_140298.1, forward strand.
GCGAGGCCGCAGGGACAGAGCTGTGGGCATGTACACGGAGCAGTCGCTCCCTCGCTGAGGGCTGCTGACAGCTTCTGGGCGGCGTGATTCATTGATCAGCCTCCATTTAGCTGAAAAACTAGAGGCATCTGATTGAGGAACTCTGCAGGTGACATGCCCTACATTTCATGCCACATTAGACACTGAGAAAACCATGTCTGACAGGAATGAAATGGAGGTGGTGGGTGCTAAGAAGCATAGCAAAAAGTACTGGTAAAACCTCAACGCTTCCAGGAGCAGCAGAAAGTTGGGAAGAATCTGCAGAGGAAGAATACATTGGTTTTTATTTGAGATTTTAAGTGCTGCTAATAATGTTTTCTCTTTTTTTTTTTTCCCTCATTAAATATATTTTTAATTTATTATGCAAATTAGGCAGTGCGGCATTTACTTTGATATGTATGGGAGCTGTTGCTAAATAACATCCCGGATTTTTAACATGTGATGCTGTGACACAAGGCTGAACTTTCATCCAGTGCCTAAAACAATGTATGGAAAGTACCTTGGTTACTTTGTACTTGTCATACCCAAAACACTTCCTCTGACTCCGTGCTGATTTTCATTTCAAAGCGTGCATTTAAAAATCATCTTCTTTGCAGCACCAAATGTGTAATGCCACCTAGCTGCTCTTGCTCAGTTATTCTCTCAGGGTTTTTACAGGGTGAAATGTAGCTAGATTCTTAAGTTAGGGAACAGAAAGGAACCTTATTAACATACAAAGAGACTGTGCATGATCTCTAATCTTCCCATGTGCCCTACAGGAGAAAAAAGAGCCCTTTGTCTCTAAAGCCTCATTTATGCTGGGGCTTTGCCCTCTGTCAGTCAGAATGGCTGCATCAAGTGCAAACCACCCCAGCAGGGACAGAAAGCCACAGTTTGCCCTTGCACGCTCTCGCCACTGCCTGGTGGACATTTCTGGCCAAGTGGGGCACATTCCTGCTCAGCTGAGGTCTGAGGCAGCAGGAGGCTCTTGGATGGCATCAGGAAAACAAGGCTGGAGATTTGAGGCTGTGCTCTAAGACCCTCCATCTTCATCGTGCCTTCAGAGGTGGCTGCCTAGCAAAAAAATGTCATTGCACATTCAGTTTATCTGGGCCAGCAGGCAGGTTTTATGCTGATTTCCATCACAACTGATTTGACTCACATGTTCTGTGAAGATTAGGACGTAATTCAAAATGTTGACAAATTGCTTGGAGATTACATCTTGGGAATCCTGCAGCTGTAATTACCTGATGTAAATCTGATGTCAGTGCACCAATCGTTTGGATATTCAGCGCAGTAAATCAGGTAGTACCCCTGGAGGAAGCCATTATAGATACAGAATAACGTGCCAAAGAAAAGCAATTGCAGTGGGAAAGGTCTGCCTCTAGTGAAGAAGGGGTAAATAAATGTCCTAAGGTAGATAAGAAAACAAAGTCAGCACATTACATGATAACATTGTATTTGCAATTTCTCTGCTGTAGGAAGAAAAACCTTAACAAAACATAAAATATATATATATATATATATAAGTCAGTAAAGATTAAATATTGGGAAACAACTGTAACAAAATCAGACCAACAACAAATGGGAACAAGAAATACTGCCAATACCCAGATTTTTCTGGTCCCTTGGGACTGAGCACAGGGTGGGAAGCTCGAAATCTCATCCAGAGTCTCTGTGGCTTCAAGAATATCTCTCTGCCTTCATTCTCCCTTGCTGGTAACACGAGGAACTCAAACCACAAACAGCACTTTCATATTAAGACCTTGGCTGCCCTTTGCTGCTGTACTGCAGAGGGCTGAGCAAAGGAAGCTGTGGAAGCACATGGGCACACCGATATTCAGTCTCCCAAACGTGCCACAAGCACTCTGGAGGAGCTTCCTTGTGGAGAAGACATTCCTGATCCCACCACCAGGAATGATCCCTGAGGGATTTAGCTCATGGGGGGTGTGGAGTTGAAGGCAATGTCAAGACCCCTCTGGTTCTCCCATTCCCTGTGGTGTGTAACCTGAGGTGTAATCGCCTTTCCCAGCTCCTCCTGCTCTACTTTCGGATCTCCGCTCATCTCCGACACACCGCAGCTCTGTCCTGCTCTGCTTGGACACCTCAACCTAGAGGCAGAGTGATGTTGTTGCCTGCACAGGAGGGCCACTTTGCCCCGGTCTCTGCCTCTCCTCCATGCTTTCATACTCTTCTCTAAAATAAGAAGAGCTAAAAACTTCAGTTTAATATGCTAAACACCAAGATTTTCATGCAGTTCCAGCAACCAAAGCTTCCTTAGACAAAGGCTGTGCTAACACTAGCATAAACATTTGTAGGAGCAAATAATTTGTGATTGTGTGGCTTTAGTCATCACACGTTCTCCACTTGAGAAGGGCATACTCCTCTTGACACTGTAGGCAATCCATATCATTTTTGGGAGAGTGGAGATGTTATATTCAGGACTGTTAAGTATTTTCTTACCTGTCCAATTAAGTTCTGTACATGATAAAATCTACACTCTTCGTGTCTTTCTTTTGGCCTCTCAGGCTTTGGATGGTGCTTATCATCGCAGTATGTAAGCTCTAGTGGTAGGCAATCCACAGCCCGGGTTGCCAATATCAACTTCAGCAAGCTGAGGCATAAAATGTCATAACACTATAAATCTAGCTTGAATCTTATTAAGCATGTCTAAAAGTGAGTAAGCTGAGTACAAGCAACAACATGTTAATGTATTCACTGCTTTCCAGAGCAAGATAAGCCAAATTGCTGGCAATTAAGACAGCTATGATGCACAAGTACTAAATCTTTCTAAATACAGTGAAAGCTAAGAGGTACAGAAAATATTTTTCAGGCAGTGATATCATGAGCCACACTTAATAAAGCATGGAAAGGAATGCTCTTTGGAGTACTGTTACCAGCTATTGCTTTTGTCCTTCAGGAGTGAGGTGCTGGAGTAGGCAAGGCCAGCTTTAGCAATCAGACCTGCCTGTGGAAATCATTCTGGCAAACTGGACCCGAGCAGCTATGAGAAGTGGGACACTCACAGGTGGAGACTTGGAGAAAGCAAATTGTACAGAAACATGAGTTTAGGAGGGGAGTTTACACAGCAGATTGGAGTGAGGCCCCTTGTCCAAAACAGGTATGTTTGAGAATCTCCTAATTTCTTTAGCTGATACAGACAGAAGTTCCCACCCTCGCTTCTGTTCCTCATCTCAGCTCCTGGTGAAGCTGCTGCTTGCCATGGCACTGCCTGAATGTGCCGTGGCAGTACGAAGGCTACAGGCGCTCGCAAGATGGTTCATCCAGCAGTAACGGAAGGGAAAAATCAGACGTGGAGCTACCTACCAGGGGTGCCGTGGATGCAGGAGGACAGAAGGAAGCTCCGTGCACAGTGTAAGCACAACCTCAGGAGAGCCAGGAGGTGCCAGCTTTTTGTTGTTGTTGTTGAGGGGATAAAATCCTGGCATCAATAAAATCCTGACTCATAGTGAATTCTGAAAATCCAGCTCAGGATTTCATCCAATAACCTGCGTTGTGGAGCAACTTCTCTGAGCAAATCTGCTTCAGTTAATCCAGAGGCCAGACTCAGTTTCCTGTATCTGAACAATGCCAGAAGCCTTTGTTTTAACACAGGGCTTGTCAGCTTGTGCCACACAGCTACCTGAGAGTGCACAAACTATTCCTGATGGGTTTTGAAAAGACAGCTGAGACAAAGTGAGGATATTTAATAGGATTAAGTAGTACATGGAAGAGTCTGCATCTCTGCTGAAATTATTTTGCAATGCGCAAATCAAAAGAGGATCAGAAGCCACCATTTTAGACTAACAGATCAAAAAAATGGCCTTTTGGATTTAGACCAATGACAAATTTGACCTTTATCTTTCAGTGCAATATTGATGACTAATCCTTTAGTCCTTTATTATCTTTACTGGCCAAAGGCACTGCATCTGACTAAACCATTGCCAACAGCTTCCTTTTAAATGAATGAATAATAAATTATTCATCTCCTTTTCCATCATTTATTTTCCAGAAGAACAGGTTTCAAAGAGAAAATGACTTGACATTGCATCCAGTTTCATCTCACAGGTATTAGTCCAGCTCCCTCGAAAACTGTGGAGGTTCCCACTCAAACTGGGGGAAACCAGAGGTTTCTTCTTCTTTCCTTGGAAGGTGGAAATCTTTTCACCAATGTTACCATAGTCCAGTAAGAGAGGGTTCTCAGACCTCCTCCAGCATCTTGTTAACTGGAGGCGTTTATCCTGCTGCTGTCTTTTCTTCTCCAGGGCCCAGGTGCAGTAGTTCAGGCAGCAGCAGCTTGTGCTTTTCAGTCTAGAAACCAAAGGCGTTTCCAGTGTGCATGAGCTATTTTACACCTGGGACAACTGTGTTAAGCCCCAAGATACACTGTTCAGCCTGGAGAAGAGAAGACTGAGAGGTGATCTGACCAATGTTTATATATTTGTAAAGTGCAGGAGGCAAATGGACAGGGCCAGGCTCTTTTCAGGGGTGTGACAAGAGGCAGTGGCCAAAAGCAGGAACACAAGAAGTCCCACACAAACATGTGCAAGAACTTCTTTACGCTGAGGGTGATGGAGCTCTGGAACAGGCTGCCCAGAGAGGTTGTGGAGTCTCTTTCTCTGGGGATATTCAGTACCTGTCTGGACGCTTTCCTGCTCAACCTACTGTAGGGAACCTGCTTTTAGCAGGGGGGTGGACACAATTTTCTCCAGAGATCCCTTCCAACCCCTGTGATTCTGTAACCTCAACGCTATTTTAGTTGCATGGCCAACTAACAACACAGGAGTTTTTGCTATAGGTTGTCACTTGACCATGTTGGTGGGGAGCTGCTGATGCCCTTGGCATACCTGAGCACTTGGGTGAAGGCTGAAGACATCCACGAAGATGGATGTCTTCTACCTGGGCTATCTGTGATGCCCTGCACAAAGCCTCTAATTATTCTGGAGACTCCTGGATGTCAAAGGACACATTGCAAAAACATCTGCTGCTGAAGGGTCTGTGCTAAAAATATGCACATACTTTCTCTTTTTGATACCAATCCCATAAATTATTTGTGGATTGCTCTCTGAGTCAATTTTTAACTTTTACTATTTTTGAGTTGTATCATACTGATTCTCACTGAATACTTGCAGAAGACTGTTGAGCCTATTCTGCATGTACAGTCAACACCAGGGCACAATCTGGTAGTTCATTTTCATGTGCCAACTCAATTTTTTTCAGTTATCCCAAATGGGATTTAAACAAATGTGACAGTTAAAATGTCAGTTTCAAGCAGTAGGCAATCTTGCTATCAGTTCAAAAGGACAAATACTTTCAAAAGTGAAACAGAAGTGTTTTAACCCTCCCTCATTGTGCTGGCATCACAAACAACAGTAGAGCTTCCTCACTTCTCTATTCCTCTCCCCATACATCCCACCCTAAGCTGCTTTGCACCTCCTCCTCATTCCCATGGACTGTAATAGCCCCAAAAGGTCAATAAGACAGGAACATTTGAGCAACGAAAGCACGCAGGTTCTTAGGAGCCAGTTGTATGGCACAGGGTGGACCACATCCCTTTAGTTAAGGAAGTGTGTGCAGTCAGACATGCTCTGGCGTAGCCTCAAGAATCATTTCTGGCCGTGACCCAGGCGACACGCACACCAACGATGCTGGCATGCAGGAATGCCTGTTGGGCTGCTGAACCTCTGGCAATACCTGCCGTAGGTCCAGGACAGACGCCAGATCTCCTGACTGCAGTACTGCAGTTGCACATCATCTCCTGGTGTTTGGAAGGCTGTAAAATCAGGAGCTGAGGTCTAGCTGCAGCTGCCTGTGGAGGCTGTGTGTGGCCCTGGGTGACCACCAGCTGCAGGGCACCCCTTCTTCCTTGCCCCTTCCTGCATTGCTGCAAGTGTTTGGGACCACCATAGAGCTGTAATCACTTGCTGGCCCAAGGCCCAGTCCTGTAGACTCATCTTAAATAATTGTCCAGTGATTGTGATGGGAGCAAGAACTCCCTTTTTACTTCAGTCATGCAGATTAACAGATAGCTATGACTAACACAAAGCTGAAATTCACTCTCCTTTCAAAACCACATGTAATTCCACGTTCTTCCAAAAATCTTTGAACAAAGTTTTGGTTGCTATAACTTAAGGAACAAGAAAGATATACACAATACTGACAAGCTTACAGTCCAGCTGCAAAAAAACAATAGTAAACCTGTCACCTCGGGTTTGTTGCTGAGTATTCTGTCTAAAAAAAAAATTTGCTCAATCTATAATTATTGGGTTATTTGTGGTCCACTTAGAAAATTCATCCAACCTGGAGCCTGTTCATAGGGACACTTTTTCTTTGCACTCTCTTAGGAGCAGGTTCAGGACTATATGAAGGCTCCTGGAAGAAGCACTCACCTTTCCTGGGGAAAAAACACGGGCACACATCTGACTAAGGGATGGAAAAAGGACTGAGGAAACCCTGAGACAGAGATGGCACCATGAGATGGCACCAGAGATGGCACCAGAACTTTCAGGAGTTCTTGAGAGAAAGGGCAATGGAGCACGGAAAGTCTGGGCAACACTGACTGAGGGAAGGACAGCAGAAATGGAAAAGGATTCAGAGCGGCAAAATAAGAAGAGGCCTGGAAGAGATTCCTATACTGGACCATTGGTCTGCTGAATTTGGACTGAAGATTAAAATGAGAAGATATATTGGAGATAAAAAATATCAGAAATAATAGAAAATGATCTATTTGGTGGATCTGAATATCTGTGTGCAGAAGTTCTCATGATACTGAAAGGAAGCAAGTTCAAATGCAATCAATATTCATAATAACATTGTACACACACACAAAAAAAAAAAAAGTAGAGAGCTCAGTAGGACTGGAAGAAGAAGGGGGATAACCACAGGTTACAGACACAGGCAGGTCCTTTAATAAAGAGGAGAAAAAGTCTAAGGCTTTGGAATGCATATGCATTTTTCTATGGATAAATGTGGATAATAAATATTCCAATAATAAATAAATATTTATTAAATAATAAATATTCCAATACAGAGAGACAGAGGATAGCATCTCCCCTGGGTGACCGACCACCAATTAATGCACTTTCTTCTGAAAGACTTTTACCAAGACAGGGCACAAAGTGCCCTTAGATCTCTGCTCTAAGCCAGTGTGGTAACTTGAGGGTTTTAATAGTGTCTCACATCTCGTCTGAGAAAATCACACACAAACTGAGCGAGTTAAAAACAACAGAGTTAACTCCCTAGAATAGAAAAGCAATTGCTTAACATTGGCATTTATGAGCAGAGCTCCCGAGTGATACTCACTATCCCAGGAAGGCTGACACCATGGATGGCAGCACTTGCAGAAGCCAGCGCCGTCAAAGATTGACAGTCAAAGGGAATCAACAACTGTGCTTGACTTCTTGCCTACAGTTTAATACAGACTTCAGGTTGAATTCTTGGTGCTGGATCAGAAAAGCTCAGCTGCTTACAACTGCATTTGAATAAAGTGGGATTTTAGGAAAAGATCTACAATAATTTGCAGAGGCATGCATATCCAATGTGAATGGCTAAGAATAAAATGCTGTTTCTACACTACTATCAATCATTGCTTAAAAAAAATGATGCAGTGAGGTTTTTTCCTCAGATAAATCTGAGGAATGTGAGCTATGTAATGTTCAATTTCAACACTGTAAACGCGTAAAGTCAGTCATTCTGACAATTTAGTACTAGTTGGGAGCACGTGGTTAATTGTTACAAATTTTAGGCATGCTATATGGTTAGAAAAGTAAGAAGGACATCTACAGTGTAGGGATGAAATTGAGTCCTCTTCACATCAGTGCATGCAGGAATGATTAGATGTGCTTCACTTAATAAAATACATGTGGTTGGAGGAAAAAAAGAAAAAAGAAAAAAAAAAGGAAAGAACAGGACCTAATAATGGGTATTTGTTTTTAATTAGTAAGGAAGAACTGTATAGGCTTGACTCCAAGGAACACATTCCTGCTTTTCTAAATTCATTGCAACAGCAGCCAGGTTTCAAAAGCATTTTGCAAGTCTGTGTATGAATTACTTCCTTGCTCCTCTTGTTATTCTGCCATTATTTCAGAAGTTGTCGCTGGAAAAATCTGGTATCTCCCAGCGATTACCAGCACCCAGTCAGAACCAGCAAAGGGGAATTCTTCCCTTTCACTGTTTAGAAAAGGCATTGAATCGTGAAAAGCATTGAATCATTGTGATCTTTTCTACTGGCTTTAGCAGGTAACAAGTGCCACACTTCAATTATTATGCATTTTCTAAAGGGAAACCAAGAACAAAATTCTTGGGCTTGGTGCATTAGCAAGCTGTGCCAGCCAGACGCAGTCCATTAGCAAGCTACAATCAGTATACATTTATATTGATATATTTGTTCCTCACAGGTTTCCATTTTGGAGTAGAAATTCCACATTGGTTTTAAATACCCCTAATTGCGAAATATTATTTTATGTATATTTGCTCTTAGCTAAGCAAATTTTTATGATGTCTTCCTTTTTGCAGAAAGGAGATCTGAAAGAAAGATGGACTAAAAATTGGGGAAAATGGATTGAATGTCCATAACCAAAAGTGACTGGAGCAAGATCCTAGAACCAGCTGTCTCTATCTATCCCGTCTGCCAAACTGGATAAATTCACTGGAAAGACTGGGATTTTTTTTTCAAAATATTTTGCTCTTTAATAGCCAAAGAAGGTAAAGTGAAGCTAATAAAGCAAAGGAATGATTTCCTGTGTACAGATCCATGCTGGAATCAAGCCCATCCCACGCAGACCCACAGTTTGCCCACAAAGACCACACAGCAAAGTACTGGAGTCCACGACGTACAGCATGATGGACCTTTTGTCTAAAAAGCCAAACTAGTATTTGCAACAGCCTCTGCCTCCAGGAGTGCTATACACCTACAATAGCAGGAGGCAGGATTTATTTCTATATTTAATTTAGGTAATCCCATTTTCTTAAAATAGGTTTATTTAGTGAAGGAATTAACATAAATTGCATGTATTATGGGAAAGGGAGGGTAGCAGCAGCAGTTGTTCCATGTCTTGATCTTAGCAAGACTTTTTATACTGTCTTACATGTCAGTCTTAGAAGCGTCTTGGGGTTTCCTGATATAGAAGATGTTATTTTAAGTGGCAGTGAAATTGATTGTTAAATTGTATCAAGGGATCATTAACAGTCGTTCACTATCAATGTAAAAAGGGTATTTTGAGAGAGGTTCTGTAAAAGACTTTTCTGGTATTATTCAGTTGTTTTTGTGAGTGATATGCTTCTGGGAAAAGGTGAATATTCTTAATATGTTTATGGCTAGCACAACTCTGGTAGATGCTGAGCACACCAAGAGTGAGGAATAGAGTTAACAACAATCCTGAAATATTGGTTTCCTATTTTTAAAACAGTAGGTTTGATTCAGTAAAGACAATGATAAAATAAAACACTTGGGTAAGTCTAACCAGATGTAAGACAAACTGGAAAACTGTCTGGATAGTAGAGGGAATGCTGGTAGGGCACAAACAGCGTGAGCTCAGAATGTCAGCCTGTGGTAAAGAAGGCAATAAAATATATAATGTGGAAACAGGAGTGCTGATGGAGACACTCAGAGCAATCTTTCCCCTTTGCATGGTGTTAGTAGGAACTTAGAGCATACTAAGTACAGCTGAACTCTACTTTATAACATGCAGGGACAAAGCAGAAGCAGTCCAGAGAAAAACAGCTGTGGTTTAGGAAATGTGAGCTATGTGGAAAGACTGAAGCACTCGGGGTTGTTTCACCTGACAGAAAACCTGTGGATGACATTGTAACAACTTACAACTTCATTAAAAGTTGCTGCAAAAAATAAAGAAGTATTAGCTGGAGGGTTGGAAGAACGTCCATCACTGGTGGTTTTTAAGGACAAGTCAGACAAATGCCCATCAGGAATGATGCTTAGACTGATCGTCTTTCCTTATTCTCTGTAATTTACCCTGCAATTGCAATTCTGGGCTGTTGCAGGCTAGGTCATTACAGGACACTGGAGCTCGTGGAGGCCTCTCCTGTGCTAATTTTGTCCATACAGGTCAAAGCACTGAGAAGAAAATTCAAGGACTATATGGCCGGGAGCTGTACAAGAATGGGAACTTGGAGCTATCTTGGTGAGAGAGAGCTGGGGAGGAGTGATGAGATCTGGAATTAACTCAACAACAGCAACAGCAACAACAAAAACTAGCATGAGCAAAACCTCTTACTCAGGCTGCAGACTGAACCCAATGCCAGGTCAGCTATCTCAGTTGAAACCCTAACTAAACTTGGTCCAGATTTAAAATTGTATGAGTGGTAGAAGACAGGACTAGGGTCAACATGAAAAGATGAACTGCGGTGAAGACAGACGTGCAGATACCAACCACAGTACTTCATGCTTGCCTCTACTAATTGCTGGTGTCTAAAGGACAGCAGTACATAATGATTAAGGGAGTGTTTGTTGTTTTATCTAAGCAATAGTGTGTCAAAGGCTCGGCCAGCTAAAGCATATATTTCAGCAAGGTATCTCACTCTTTTCTTCTCCAGAAATAACCACTTGATATTTATGAAGACAGATCACTTTGTTCCTATTGCTAAACTATGGGTGCCTGCCAAAGGCACGAAACATGTGCCAGAGTAACTTAACCAGACACTGTGCTATGCACTTCAAAAAACTCCCTGCTCCACTGGAGCGGAGAGCTGAAAGAGTTCACAGAGGCTCAGAGTGTGAGAAGAACAAAAGGACACATCTACATGAAAAATGGTACAAAACCCAAGGATGCACAAATCTGTGCTCTTACAACTGCACTTATCAGAGAAAGTGTACTTATTTCCCACAAGTGGCCCACATGGGGCTGAGAAATGACCAAGGAAAAACAGACAGTTGGTAAATTAACCCCCTCCAAAGTTACATCTTGGTCAGACTGTATCCCACTGACATACACTAGCCTTAGTATCTGTTCAGAAAGCCCCTGGAGAGTTGCAAGAGACATTGCTAGTAGTATTTAAAACATTATTAACTGGCTTTTTCCAGTCCAGTAAGGACCTTTTTGTCCTCTTTTAAGCCTAAACTCCAGCTCTTTCTCCATTTTGCTCTTCCAGCCTTCCTGACTTTGTCTTTTCTTTGTCTTTCCTTCTTCAGATTCTTGCCTCCCTTATGGCTTCTCATGATTTTTTTTCCTCTAGTCAAGATTTGTCTCTCTTGCTACCTAACAACTGCACTCTGCCTCTCTGTCTTGTAGTTCTTTCACCTTTGTCCCTCTCCCTTTGCAATTATGACTGGATATCTTTAGCAACAGGATTGCTTCTCTTGGGCTCCCAAACAGGTCCTTGACCCCTCTACAACAGATTTTCCAGATCCTGTAGCTGGAAATGACTCAGCCATGACACAGTATTAGTACAGTTTACACTGACTTGTCCATGAAAATGTGTTGTGCTTCCTAAACTATTTAATTCTCAATTCCATTTGGCTTTGCATTGCCTCCATAGGGTCAGTTCTTGATAAACTCTTGCATAATTTGGACACATAACAGCATTGGTCTACACGGTTGCTATGGCAGAGAGCAGCAGAGACTGGCTGTTACTCCCAGTAGCAATGCTTGGTACTTGTGGAGGTGAGGACCAGGTTAGGACCTCCTGGGTTTGCTCTCCCCCTGTCCTAAGTGCCCATGCAATTGTTTTTTGTGAAGGAGGAACAGGCCAGGAACCTGGTGGAGGAGGCTTTCCTGTGCCAGTCTCTGGCTGGGGAGCACGTCCGCACTTGGGGACCTGTGAGCATGTGTTCAGAGGCAGTGTGCTCACTGCTCCCACACAAGGCAAGCAGGCTCCCAGCTGCCTCGCTGATCAGCCCGAGCAGCTGTGTCTGTGACAGGGGCTCACAGAGCAGGAGGGACGCTTGGGGACTACAGGAGACTGAGAAATAGACCTAAGGTCATGAGTGCATCTGGTGACAGCCAGCAGCTACCTGAGAGTCTCACCCCAAGTCTGGAGACTTGACACATCTGTGTTGTTTATTCAGCTACATGAAGCAGTTTGAGATTGTCAGCTATGAGTTGCTCAAAAAAAAAAAAAAAAAAAAAAAAAAAAAAAGACCTGAAGACCTGTGAGAAAACTGAGGTCATAAATTAAAATAGTTTAAGGCCCTACCTCGGCTGAGAGTGCTTCTGCCTTTCACCATGCAGCAGGCTAACGGTAGAAGGATTTCTGACTGTTTCACCACCGCCCACAGGGTTCAGAAGTGCAGCACTGGGTCATCTTCTTCCTTGTTTCTTAATATGCGATGACATGCTCTGAGAAACTGAAAGACTGAGCAATAAACTTCTGCAGCAGTTTGGGTTTGTCTCGTGTTGGGAAAGTCTTCTTCATAAACGTAATGACCAGAAACACTACATACATTTTTTTCCAAGTTTGGAGCCTAATTCTTTCATATGAAAATTTCAGGCCTTTTAACAGACTTGTTCCCTGCACACATTCAAAAACACATTTAACTGAACAATTACAACATTTCAAATTATTTTTCATCTCTGACAGCTTTGCACAGTCAGCTTAGTTAAAACAAATGTCTTGCATTAGTCTGATTAAAAACATGGTGCGTCATTAAATTCCATGTGCCAGACCAAGCTCTGTCCTCAGCTGTGTCTGTATTTCAAACTAATTCAAAAGCAATAAGGATGAGCTTGATTTTTGAAGGAAGACAGAAATTCAAAGGCCAAGATATATCATTATGATGACAAAGCAGAAAAACTGCTTATTGCAACACTTAAACTCTTGGAGCCCATGCTGCATTTGAAGGGCTGTTGATTGGTATAATCATTTTAACCAGTAGACTATAGCAACCGAATATGGAAACCACAAACAAAAAACATGGAACTCCAACTTGCATGGCTAAAAATTAGAGGAAGTCAGGTCCATGCTGAAATGTCCTGGAGACTCACATTTGCATAGACGTGTCCTAGGTCTTGAGGAGTACTGAGTACGTTCGATTTGATTAGTTTTCAATACCTCCCACACCTCCGCTCCTGTAATTGGCAGCATCCTGCCATTATAAGTCAGAATCTCAGACATAGCCTTCTATCAGCAGTTTAATCTGATCAATGTCTACAGCCGATACCTAAAAAGTTGTTCTACTTCTAAAAAAGTAAAAAATGTTGAAGTTGGAAGTTATAATTTCTAAATCCTTAGGTTCACATTTTGAAAAACATTGGTTGAATGTCTTTCATTTGGAAAGGTAGTAATCCAAATTACTCCTGAACCTGTATGACCTCATGGCATCCATGGCAGTACAGACACAGAGAGGAACAGAATCTGAAATGTCCAGTTGAGGTCCCGAGTTTATGTTCACACTAAAATGGTCAGAAGGTTTATTTATTTTTTATTATTATTTTATTTTTTGTAATGAAAAGAGCTGTCATGGGCTGACACTGAGTCACAGCCAGCTCTGCTCCCTTCCAAACTAAATACTACATCGAAAGATTTCCTATCTCATAAAATTGCTAAGTGAAACACTCAATTCATAGAAAATGTCAGTATTAGTGTCCTTTGTTCCCCAGATTTACCCCAATACTGTCCTCTTGCAATTTTTCCGTTCCATTTCTTCTCAGTCCTTTCTGTTTCTAACATTTCTCTTACTAGCCCTTTCCTGTTCTGCTCTTTCACCTGACCTTTCTATCTCTTGCCATCTAACCCTGACCAGAAGCCTCACAGTATTTTTTATTTCTCTGCATTCAAGACAAATTGTATTTTCCTATCCCTCGCTGACAGGACTCCAGACAGGGGACCCTTTCACCCCTACCAGCCTGAAATGCATGAGAAGCGCTGCTCTGCCCCTGCAGTGCTGGCCTGGACAATACTTGGCTGGATTGCAGGCTCGCACACTTTGGTCCTGCTTATAGCCTCAGATGAACCAGAACTGCTCAGCACAAGTAGACTCTAAAGATGTTAGTTGACAAACTTTATGAAGTTTTTATGAACAAATACAAATGCATTTCCCAGAAACAACTCCGCCAAGTTTAAATTGCTTTTGCTGGGAACAGCCAGAGACACATCTCTTGACTTTAGTAACCTTAGCCCAGGCCAACTTTGAAAACATGAATGCTTTGATGATTTTTTATTTTTTTTTTAAGTTATAAAGAGAAGCAAACACACACAAAGAACTCAATAGCATAATGTAAACACAACTTTTGTTTCTCCCCTTCATTGTTCTCAGGAGCAGCAAAAGTTTTATAGTTGCGCATGCATTTTCCTGCCCCAGGTGTGTGACAGGAGTCCCTGACAGGTCTGCTTAGGACAACACTCTCCAGAAGTATTCTGCATCACTTAGTAGAGCACTTAAAATCACAGAATCATCCAGGCTGGGGAAGACCTTCAGGATCATCAAGCCCAGACCTCACCCAACACTACCAAGTTCTGTCACCAAGCCATGTCCCTAAGCACCACATCCACTCCTCTCTTAAATACCTCCAGGGATGGCCACTCCACCACCTCCCTGGGCAGCTTGTTCTGATGCTTGGCCACCTTTTTGGTGAAGACATTCTTCCTGATATCCAACCTAAACTTCCCCTGGCACAACTTGAGACCCTTTCCTTGTGTCTCATCACTTGAGATAAAAGGGACCGACCCCCTCCTCACTGCAAGCTCCTTTCAGGCAGCTGTAGAGTGCAACAAGTCCACCCATCAACCTCCTCCTCTCCAGACTGAACAGCCCTGGTTCCCTCTGCTGCCCCTCACAAGCCTGGTTTGCCAGTCCCTTCACCAGCAGGGTCACCCTGCTCTGCCCACGCTCCAGAACCTCAGTGTTCCTCCAGTAGTGAGGGGCCCAACACTGGACACAGCACTCAAGGTGCTGAGTACAGAGGGACAGTCACTGCCCTAGTCCTGCCTGTCACACCGCTTCAATGTGCATCTCTACCAGGAGAACACCCTTATGCAATTAGACTGCATTGAGTAGCCCAGCTAGCTTATTCAGATGGTGGCATGAAGGCCTAGTTTAAAGGGATTTGGCTTTATAGCAAGGCAATCCAAGTCGTCTTCACCAGCATGTCAAAGTGACACGAGTCCTCACTCGGCCCTGGGATCTGCTTCAGCGTAGTCCTGCCAGGGAAGCGATCTGCTCCTTAATGCCACAGATAGGCAAACCCACTTCCTCTGGTAGACAACACATCTCTTTCCAGACAACCTTTATACAGGAACATTTTCCAAAGACTTTTCTGAGTAGCAGCCTCCTAGCATGAAAAGTGTTGGATTAGGTTGGTGAAATCTAGCACAGTTGTAAGCAAAATGGTATATATGGCAAATGTCAACTGTGGGTGACTACTGATCAATTCACCGGCCACATTTAAATCAACATCTAGAAGAGAACAGCACTTCAAGGTGTGTAACATAAGAATGGTTATTTGATTAATAGTTTAAGTATAATTCTACTTGACCAAAATGACTTTAATTTTGAAGGAGATAGCATGAATATCACCACCGGCAGTCCTATAGATGCAGTGTTTGGAATGTGTACATATTTATAATCAGAATAGTACAAGGCTGTTTCACAGGTTTTTATTCTTACCTGAGATCCCCAGAACTAGGAAATGACCTAAGTGTATAAGCTTTTCAATACACAAAGGGGCTTGTGAAAATTTCTGCTGCATGTATGGAATGAACCTTAGCTCTTCTCCCATGCTTTTTATTTTATACTTAAAAGAGCAGCCCTAATAAAGGGATACTGCAGACTTCCCACGATCAAAACAAGTAATTTCTTTGTTTGGTAGAAGGAACATTATTTTAAAGTAAAAACATTTACTAAGACTCTTGCATATAGTGTAGCCTTTTTTCTCTTAGTTTACTCCTTTACAATTCTGCTTTTCAAATATCAACAGCAGGAATCTGGTAATGCAGATACAAATCTTTACGTTCTCTTCAGTCTAACTGAAGCTCAATGGAGTTCAATGCTCAGCATGTATCTTTCCACAAGGCTTTAAACTCCCAGGGTACAGAGCATTGTAACTTCCTCACTGAGGTTTGGAAGCCCACCTGGGTGAGATCAGAAGGACCTACTTGTGCCTTGGTGACTGCCTCATGGCTGGGACTTCAGGTCTCTGCAATTTGAACAGCTCTCTCCAGAGCGGCTGGGACTGAGCACCCACTGAGCCTTTATTTATCAGTGACAGGCAAACAGGAGTGACCGACTGAGGTGCTTCAGAGGAAGCACAAATACTACTTTCGCTATGGCCCTGCTCCAGGTAGCAGAGATGGAACAAGGAGAAAAAACTTCTGTGATCTGCTCTGCATGTACCATACCTTCCTTTCCTTCTGGAGGACAGAATAGACACTTGGTATATGAAGCCAGTTGCTTGACTGCAAGACAACAGGTATAGTCTGGAGTGCTAAATTGTAATGATGGGCAGCATACACACACACACACACACACACACAAAAAAAAAAAAAAAAAAAAAACTTCTTGAACAACCAAATTTGGGAATTACTGCCTTAGGTGGCACAGCAGGAGGGGTGGACATGACAAGGAATGGAGAGCAAGAGAGCGGCACACAGTAATGTCTAACTCGGAAGAAAACCTCAATTATAAACTAAAAAAAAAAATAAAAAAATCACAGATTAATTGGCATCACGTAGAAATATACTGATAGCAGGCACGCTGTCTTGAAAAGATGTGAAGAAAGATAAGTCTAAGTCACCTAAGTGATCTGGGGGTTTTGGTCTACAGCAAGCTGAAGACGAGGCAGCAGTGCAGCAGTGTGCCTTGGTGACCAGCAGGGCCAACCCTACCCTGGGGTGCATCAGGCACAGCACTGCTAGTTGGTCAAGAGAAGGGATTGTCCTGCTCTGCTCTGGTGTGGCCTCACTTCAAGTACTGTGTGCAGTTTGGAGCACCACAATAAAAGAAGAACATAAAACCATTAGAGGGTGCCCAAAGGAGGTCTACAAAGATGGTGAAGGGTCTGGAGGGGAAGACATATGAGGAGCAGCTTGAGGGCCGTTGGTTTGCTCAGCCACGAGCAGAGCAGGCTGAGGGGAGGCCTCATGGCGGCCTGCAGCTCCCTCACGAGGGAGCAGGCGCTGAGCTCTGCTCCCTGGGGACAGCGACAGGACCCAAGGGAACGGCATGGAGCTGGGACAGGGGAGGGTCAGGCTGGGGGATAGGGAAAGGTGCTGCACCCAGAGGGTGGTCGGGCACTGGGATGGGCTCCCCGGGGCAGCAGTCATGGCACTGAGCTGCCAGAGTTCAAGAAGCGTTTGGACAATGCTCTCAGACACAGATTTTTGGGTGGTCCTGTGTGGAGCCTGTGTTGGACTAGATGATCCTTGTGGGTCCCTTCCATCTCACAATGTTCTGTGATTCTACAATACCTCTGCAGAAATTCTTCCAGTCCAAGGGATAAAAGGAGAAATGATGTGGGTACACTTTATGCTGGGCAACAACTGCAGGTGTCTGTAACGTTAGGCCATTTTCCAATGGAAAAGGAACATATAGATGAGACTGTTTGTACTAACAGTGAGGAAGGCAATCAGCTGGTATTCAATTATAAGGGAATAATTATGAGGGTATTTAATAATGCTAGAGGAGACTGCAAGGAAGCAAATTCAATAGCAGCTCTGGATATGTGAACATTTTACACTTCTGGGACAAAGCATGCTGAGATGTTTTAGTTGACTACTTACACGCTAATTTGAGGAACCTGGGTAGAAACAGCAAGAAATCTAATATTTTCACTGATGAGATGAAACTGGATATAGCTGGCATTACTGAAACTCATTGGGATGAATTGCAAAAAGTTAAACTCACTGACTGAGCAGCAAAGAATGCATGAAAGAGGCAGAGAGAATGGCCAGCCTCCTCTAGGGATATCACTACCAGATCTAGAGTTAAGCCCAAACAGAAGAGGGAATGCAGATGTGTTACTGGGTGGCTGGTGAAGGCCAAAAGGTACGTGGTTAGGATCTACTGCAAAGGATCAAGGTGAAGCAAAATAGAGAATTGTACTTGTTACTTGTCAAATACCTGCATGTTATGTGCTGGGAGATGAATGGTAGAGGTTTCAAGAGGCCGCTATTGAAATAACTTTAGTTCTTGACAATTAATGATGATGACTTTCTAAGAACAAAAGATAAAATAGGTATTTCTTTGGGGAAAAAATAATTTCTAGATTGAAGCTGGTGGCTATTATATGGTCTGATTATATCTACTATTAGCCAGGAGACTCCTACTTAGAAACATACAGTTTAAACTTAATCTAATCTCTGCTTATCTACTTGGTGTTTCAAAAAAAAAAAAAAACCATAATAAAACTCCATTATGAATGAGTACAAAATACCTCTAAAAATCATGAGCCAATTTTCTCACTGTTCATGAGTAGGCACACCTACAGGACAAAAAGAAAAGTGTGTCCAGGTGAGTGCTGCGCATGCCTGACCAACCAGGCAGTACAGGCAGGCTTAAGAAGACTGGATGAGCCCATTTTGCAGAGCTTGGGGAAAGGGAGCAGCTTTTTCTTTCTAACCCCAGTTTGGTTTTGGAGGGAGGAGTACTGGCCAAGAGATGCATAAAGAATTTGTGCAGGGTTCAAATGCTCCTGGTTTCCCATTCTTGAGCCATGAAAGTTGGCTTTCCCTGATTTTTTCAGAGTGATCTCTGTAGAAAACTAAGTACAGGCACACCAGATGGGTCACCTGTAACTAAAGGAGGCTGAGGATTCAGCTGTCTCTGAAAGACCTGCCTGCCTAATGCCTGTCAGACCGCTAGAGCACACTTCAAAATTAAAACCACAAATTTATTTATTTATTTTTTATACACTAACAGAGTAAAGGATTATGTTTGTAGCTCCGTAAGACAAGACTTTCTCCCTGACTGTTGAAGTTGGCATCTCCTCTGCTCCCTCACCACTCTGTCTTACTCTTTTCTTGCCTGGTCTGAGTTCTAAGAGAAATGCAGCCTTATGGTTTATATGGAATTTGATTGTGATAGCTCCCTCTCATCCTCTTATATTCTGTTTCCCCACTTTGGTTCTTGAATGGGATGCAAAACGGAAATGCAGTGAACAGGCTCCCCACCCACCCCAACACCACCTGAGGACTTCAGCTGGCATCCTCACTGCATTCCTGAACCAACGCAGCCCCTCTCGCAGGAAAGGCTGTATTACAAAATACATTTCAAACCACAGTCCTTTAAAGTGATTTATGACAAGAACTATTCCGGTACATACATCTCATGCCACTCATCATTTTCTGCTCACAGACAGCTTTTCCTAGAGACTGCAGATACAGATGGCAGATTTGGCATTCAGTGAGTGCTTCTCTCACTTTCTTCCTTTTTTCTCTGCCTTCCCAGCCCATCAGTTTTGGAGGCCCTGCTATCACAGACCCTTCCATATGAAAGTGAAGAAGCTGTGAGCTTACCTAAACCAGATGTGATAAGTTCAGATTTTTATGGTATGTTTTCTTTAGCACCGTAGGGCCTCTGGATTTGATTAAATTCACACCATGCTGCGGTAATACAGCACACACGGAGAGACGGAGAGCTGGCCAGCCACAGATAGCAGACAAACGGGGGGGGAGGGGGGGGGGGGGAGGGAAACATTTGGGATTCCCCCGTTTGCTCCCCCCACTCCAAACCAGCAGGCGCAGAGTGCCTTTTAGCTCTTGCCGGCGGCCACAGGGAACGCACCATCTCGTGCTTGCCACGAAGAGAGAGGCTGCTGCCTAGCGGTGGCCGAGAAGGCTGGAGAGCGCCCTGCTTCCCCACGAGGAGGGAGGGCGAAGGAGGTCTCCTGGCATCCTCCTCCGGCTGCGGGGCTCGCTGTGGGGCCGCGGGCAGGCTCCTGGCACCCCGCCTCGCCCCCTC
The DNA here is from genome assembly GCF_964211825.1 of Aythya ferina. Classification (NCBI taxonomy): domain Eukaryota; kingdom Metazoa; phylum Chordata; class Aves; order Anseriformes; family Anatidae; genus Aythya; species Aythya ferina. The sequence continues at coordinate 29,999,155 of NC_140298.1, forward strand.
CCGGGGTGCGGGAGCACCTCCGCCGGGCGGGCAGGGCGCTCCGGCGAAGCCCGCCCCAGGAGCCCCCGGCATTAACCCCGGGACTTTCTAGGAAAGGGTTATGGGGTCCCTGCCACGCTCCACCCTATTCCTCAACGACCTGGCAGCAGATACAAAAGCGCCGCCGAAAAAGCCGGCAGATGGCACAAATTCTAGGCGAGTGGTGAGCATCGGTGCGGGTCGGGCAGCTGCCCGGAGCACTGAGCCCATTCAGAAAATGACTTCCAAAGCAAAGAGTGTCCCTAAAGGGACTGTAACCTTAGCAAGAACCAGCTTCGGGGTGCTCCAAGGAGCCTGGAAACACAGGGCTTCCCGGCGTCACTCTGGAGCAGAAGGCATCCTGTGGTCTGTAAGCATGGGAATAGCCTATGGGAACGGGAAGGTGCTGGTCTCTAGATACGGTCCTACAGCTCTGGTGCTACAGCCAGCTCTGAGGTCTTCGCTTTAAAATGGATGTAGGAAAGGAGAAGAGGAAAATAGTTTCCAGGGAGGGAAGAACTGCCTTGCATTGATGGCCTTCAGCCATGCTTCAGTGCCGTGATAAATCTGGTTTAGGTATGATACCTCAGATCAAATCAAAAATGTTGCAGCTATGTGACACCACATGCAACAGCAGGACAAAATCATTATGCTCATTTAAACCTGTTCCTAAATTTATGAAAAGGTAACTTTATCCTGACAAACTTCATGCTGGATGAGGTACCATGTATCTGCACCGCTCTGTGTCAGATCAGGTAATGTCCATTCCCCTGTAGCTGGCAGAAAGCCAGCATAAAAACATAAATCTTTCATAAGCACCATATCATGTGCATTAGCCAGTTCATCAGAAATACGATCATGTGCTCCTGTACTATCTGGATCACACCAGTGCAGACAGAGGACCTGACAGCGAGTCCTCTGTAACAAGCAGGTTGAAGGATGATCTGATTACTGTATAAGTGATACCACGGTCAGAAAATACTAAAGGATACTACAGAGTGCTTTAAATTAGCACAGAGCAAGAAGCAACAAGCAACACTGGGAAGAAATCAAGAGTAGTCCTATTCAAGCACAACATTTTAAACACATTGAGTGATAGTGAAAGAATTCACAAGACTAAACTACCAAAGAAAAGAGCAGATTTTCCATAGAAAATGATGGATTCTCCATCTTCCGGGGTCTTCGAATCAAGACCTGAAGATACTCTGAACTAGGTGCTTCAGTCAAACACAACCTACTGGGGCGGGCAGCGCAGCTGGTCACAGCAAAGAGGAAGGCAGAACAGCTATTAAAGTGGTCTTTAAAAGTCTGTTTCTCTAATAATCCACATTGTCCTTCTGGGCATACCTGTTTAAAACTTCTATTCCACATGCATGTTTGGTGTAAAGAGATCTGACAAAATTAGGAACAATAAAAGCTTTCCTGTAGAGACAAAGTTGTTGCTAAAATATGCAACAATATATGAAGAAACTTCTCTTTACAAAGAGGTTATTTGCATACAAACATAAAGTAATGCTTAAATGCAGATATCAGATGATTAGTAGCAAAAGTAGGAACAGATTAGTTAGTTGGATAATTTTATAACTAAAACCAGAACATTTTTATTCACTTCAAAATTTTAAAGTCAGAAAAACTGCAGTAGGCTACATCCACTAAGTAAATGTAATTTTATTAATGATCAATTCTATATTTAACTTATTATATTTGCAGTCGAGTTTAAACATTAAATTATTTAAAACTTTTGTTAGTTCATTTCTAATGAAGATAATTAAAAAAAAATTTAGATAAACTCTGGATATTATATCAAAGTGCTGAACCTCTTTTCAAATACCATAAACCAGTGAAACATTTGTAACCAGAAAAACTCCTCATTTTCTCTTTTTGTTGCTCTTCTACATAACAAGAGAGCACTAGCATGCAATGCAATATTTTGAATATTAATTGGTTTAAAAGAATTCCCGAATGGCTTGCATGAGAAGAGGCTGCATGCTGTAAGAATAATACTGGAGTAACATGCAATGCTAGAAACAAAATAGGTGGTTATGTAGACTTGGCTAAACGAGAGCTTTTATTTTTACAAGGGAAAAAGTACAATCTGGCCACGGATGAGAAGAATCTCCAAACTGTTTGAGGAAAAAGAAGTATGAAAACACAGGGCTTCTGCCTAAGTCTAGCAGAAATGTTGGGAAAGAAGGCACTGGCTCAGATACATGCCCACCGGCAGGGTAACGTCTCGTTCAGTTGTCTGGTGGTGCTCATTGATTTCCTTTTCTGAAACGACCAGAAATCCATGAGAAGAGCAGAAGGCATTAAATTAAATTTAGTAGGACTACATGCAATTAATACATGTAGCTTTCTGGGAGCCTGGTGTGTGACAGGTAGCATCCTCCAGCTGATTTAGTATAGCAAAGACCACCTTAGTGATAATGAATACATCTGTAAAATAAGTGTTTTAGCCCTTAAAACCATTTCCCGTTTTATTTTCAACATCCTAGGGTCTGCATCCCTAAGCTGGCTGTTGAGAGAGACTGCTGCTGGATTTTCAACGTATTGATCGTGGCTGAGTCGCAAACAACCAGTTTTGCTCAGTTGTCACATGCAAGTTTTATATTTCTGGGAAAATACAAAAAAAATAAAAGAGAACTAGGAGTTGGGATAAAGGAAATAGGAAGGTTTCACTTCAGAAGTCACATCTCCCTTCACTAGGGAATGACATACTCTTTTCGCCTGCCCTCTCCGCTTGCGGAAAGTCGGTTTTACCACCAGCCGAAAAGCAGCAGCATGCAAACTCCTCACGAGACCCCGCGGGAAATGGCAGGGGGGCAGCGGCAGCAGCAGCAGCGGGCACACCACACCCGGCATACGAGGAGGCAGACGGACAAACTCCTGCGGTACCCTCCGGCAGCGTCCCCCCGGCCGGCCCGCTCCCCGGGGTACCTGTAGAAGTAGTGCCAGCAGAAGAGGCAGCAGAGGAGGCGGCAGCCCAGCGGCTCGAGGCGGGGCGGGCTGCGCAGCGCCAGCAGCAGCGCGGGCACCAGGAAGGAGGGCAGCTCCTGCACGAACCAGGCGCAGCGAGCCGGCAGCCGGCCCCGCGGCCGGCACAGCCGCTCCTCGTGCTTGCCGTAGCGGGACGGCACCCGCAGGTACAGCGACAGCTGCAGCAGCGCCAGGGCGCCCAGCAGCGAGCTGAGCGCCGGCACCAGCCCGGGCAGGCAGTGCATGCTCGGCGAGGGGGGCGCGGGGCACCGCCGCTCCACGCCCGGCGGCCGCCGCCAGCCCCGGCCCTTATTAGAGCGGCGGCCGCCGTCACCCCGCCCCGCCGCGCTGCCTCCCATCGCCCGGGCTCGTCAGAGGGCGCAGCCCCTCGCTCGCCCGCGCCCCTGCCCGCCCCGAGGGGAGCTGCGCCCCGCGGGGGGCTCCGCCGCCCCCTCCGCCCGGCCCGGCCCCCTCGCCTCTCCCCTCAGCCCGCCGCCGGGGCAGGGCGGCGGTTGGCGAGGGGCCGCCCGCGGCCGCGCTGAGGCGACGAGAAGGGGCGGGCGCCCCGGCTCCTGAAGCGGCCCGGGGAAGGTGGCGGTGGGGCCAGCGAGCCCCAGGCTCCGCTCTGGGGAGCGCTCCGAAAGCCGCCGGTCCCAACAGCGGTTTTGTCGGCAGCAAACTAACGGCGCACCTCGGGAATTGGGATTGTTTGGTGGTTGCGTTGTTTCAGTCAGGATTTTCAAGGCGCTGAGGTGCCACGTGAGGGCTGGCAGAACAGTAAGCGGTGTTACAGGGCACTGCGGCGTGTCAGCCCTGGGCTGTGAATTCTATCACAGACTCACAGAATCGTCCAGGTTGGAAGAGACCGCCAAGATCACCCAGTCCAACCTCTGACCTAACACTAACAGTCCTCCACTAACCCATATCCCTAAGCTCTACATCTAAGCGTCTTTTGAAGACTTCCAGGGATGGTGACTGAACCGCTTCCCTGGGCAGCCTGTTCCAATGCCTCACAACCCTCTCAGTAAAGAAGTTCTTCCTACCATCCAACCTAAACCTCCCCTGGCGCAACTTCAGCCCATTCCCCCTTGTCCTGTCACCAGAATAGACCAACCCCCACCCCTCCGTGTCATTCTGGAGCTTCACTGAGAAAGTGTTTGGATCCAGCTTGGCAAGAGATTGGATGCCGCACAAAATGCTGGAGAAGGCACCCTCACGGAGCAGGAGTGGCAGTAGTTCACTTTGTATTTGGTGTCTGAGTGGTGGACGTGTGAACCTGAGATGAGGAAGGCTGGGGTTCGAGTGCCTCCTTTGTTTCAGGGGGTTCTCTTTCTGCAGAGGCTGAGCAAACCACCAGCCTACGGACTGTCCTGTGGTCCTGGAGGCGCTTGTTCAGTTCTGTGGGCTGCCCCACGGGGTAGTGCTCAGAGGAACAGAGCTCTTCTGCCATGAGCTGTTTCTCCCTTACCTTGTGGAGTGCTGTAGTCACTAGGGTCACCTTTGTAGGTAAAACAAGGCATGTCTCCAGCCTAGGAGATATGTGGCATCTTATGGCTGTCAGCCATGTGCCTGAACGCTCTTCCCCGATAGAAGTCTCTTGTCTGCCTCTGAGCTACCTGCTGGAGCCAGTCTCTGGCACTTGCCACCTCCCAGCTGTGCATAAAGAGGAGACCTGGTCTGGAGCAGAGCTGTGCCAGGTATGCTCACCATGAAACAGTATATATCATGGCTAGTGGCATACACACCTGTGTTCAAGAAGCAGTTCTTGAGGCTGTGAATCACCAGTGGAGGAAAGTATCTGTGGGAAAAATTTTAGAAATTTAAGGCTATGTCTGAGTTAGGAAAAAGTGCAGTCCAAAAGAAATGGATCTGTAGTAGAAGTGATGTGGACCCAGCACCCACAATATGCAAGTTTCAGGGGGAATTACTTCAAGCTACCTCTAGTCTGATCTCTGTGCCTTGGAGACACATTAGCAACAGAAGGACATTAGGCACACTCATGGCACATATCTTCTGAACGAAGCCTAGCTTCATCCAAAAGAAAAACAATGTTGGAATCAGAGGCTATTTCATGAAGCAAATCAAAGCTCAGTAGCTGGGGATGTTTGTGAGATTCACTTTGAAAGTACAGTTTGGATTCAAACTAAAACTAGTGGGGAGATGGTGTAAGAGCTAGAGGAATCTGTGATCTGAAACAGTGTTGGTAGCTTCCCCCTTAACCTGTCCGGCTGGGTTCAAGCTGAATGAGCCTAGTCCTACTCATTTAAGGTGGAGGACAAATGGGGTGGGAATTCATCTAATGTTTAGAAAGTGAGCTAGTCAGATAGAAACCCTTTCCAGTTCGTGGAGAAAAAGGATGAATCATACCCTAGAAAAGCCTGTTTCTCTCTGTTGGCTCTAAAGGATATCTAGACAAATGTGTCAGAACTAAACCCCACTTTTGCTATGTCAGAGCTCTGAAGTCGTTTTCATGGACAGACACTCCCCTAAATCAAGTACCGGAGCGTTTATGTTCATTGTTTGAAATAAACACTGCGTGATCATCCACTTCATTCAACGGCTAGATGGATCTTCCCCCAAAATTCCTCCTCCTTGCCTAAGTATCCCACCATGGATTGTGATGAGAAGGTGAAAGCAGTGTAGCGAAAGAAAAGTTCTTCATACTTCATATACATGTACGTCAATGAGTTTTGAGAAGTCAAGGTGCATGTGGTATGGATATGTGTTGTATAGCATCACTAAAACTTATTTTTAAACAAAACTTTATGCTTCCTATGGGGGCATATGCAGATGTTGGTTTCACCAGCCCAAAGGAGCACCAGGCAGTAATGAATCTTGCCCTGAAATTATCTTGAGCCAGCACAATCAAGTTATAAAATGCAGTTCATTGAATTCAGATGTTTTCTCCTCCAGTAAATTACAGATATGCAGAATGCTTTTTATGTCTCAGCAGTAAATACTTCATGGGGAGTATTTGTTGAAAAAAAATACTTGAACAGGGGGAAGATGTACACTCTAAGCCTGTTTGCACATCTGATAAAACTTCAGAACTCTTGGCTTGTTTTATCTTCAAAGGGAGAAATCCAACTCTTCTGGAGAACTGAATTGTAGGATGTATGAAATGAGGTGTGTCAGAGGTAGAAACTTATAAATAGGGGTCATCTGAGGAAAAAAAAAAAAAAAAAGTGTCATTTATAAATCTAAAGGCTTGTTGATTTAGGATTTGTACTACTACAGATCTCCTCCCTGAGTTCAGGAGGCCACCAAGAATCATCGTGGCCCGCTGCAAAACCCCGGAAGAGCTGGAGGGTGGTGTTCCCAAAGCACAGCCTGCCTTGTGATGCAGCTGTGCCTCCTGACCACATCACATATGTCCCTGCTCTGATAACGCAGGGTAAGAACAGCATCGTTCTGCTTGACTGCCTCTCTGCCCTCTGGAGAAGTTTCTCACCTGTAGGAGCTCCTGCAGGCCAGGATCAGAGCACAGCAGACAGGAGAGACGGGCTGCTCTCTGGGCGCTTGCAGCAAGAGGATGCAGAGCTTGGGTGTGGCGCACCACTAGGTGTGCGGTCCTTGCAGTGGCACATAGCTAATCTCTAGCAAGGATTAAGTTTGGAATGAGAATATACAGTAATATAAAGAGTTGCCTGAGGAGACTCCTTAGATCTCCTTAAAACTTAGAAATTTCCTGTGCACTGGTGCAATTTTGAAAAAGCCTCTTCCAGTGCCGACATGAATTCAGCAGGGCTGGTGTTGAGACATATTGGGACCCATCAGCCGCTGTTGCCACTTTGCTTTACATCATACATTAACCTGTGCTGAATAAGAAACTTTTTCCTCGTGGTCCTTTCTATCGCACTATCCTCATATAATTGTGAATGCTGCAAGAACACAGAGCTGATAATCTGATCCAGACATCTCCCTCTCGGTCACAAGTACTCTTTCACTATGTGGCAGGAATTGCCATCTTTTGACATAAGAGGCTGGATTACTGCCACTTTGCATTGCATGTTTATTCCAGTGGGTGAAATTGCAAGCATAAGAAAAGAGAGAAAGAAAAATATACTCGTTTTCCTTCTGTCACAGATGGTGCAGTGAAAGAGCAGGAACCAAACTACATGTGGTTAATAAAAACTACATTTCTAAAGGCCTGTTCTGTGACTTGTGCAAGCAAGCATAGAGAAGCAATTAGAACTGCAGAAGCATGCATTAACTAGGCCTGTGAAGTTTAATAAATAAGCCACTGCTATTGTTTGTACTCCTAACACTGATGGAAGTGTGAGAATCTCAGAAAACTATAAAATTGTCACCAAATCCTGGTAGAAGTAAATCAGTATCCAGTTTTATGCCTTCATACATGGAAGAGTCAGTGCTTGCAACTTGCAAAGAAAACTGCATTGGCAAACCTTCACGCTATAAAATCTGTGGTCTGCTACTGATTAATGCTCTTCATTATGTATGCTTACTTGGCATCAAACAAATGCAGAGAAATACTCACTTAAGCAAATACCATTTGAGTGAAGAGGCAGTAAAGGTAGGGTTTGAGGAAGAGAGGTCAGATTGCCCCAGCAGATGTCAACAAGGAGGAAGGAATCTCTTGGAGGATTAACTTCATTGTAGTGCACACAGGGTTTTGCAGCAAATTATTTTTAATACTGTGCTTGCGTCATTACTGAGATAAATATAAAAAACTGTGACAAACAAAAGGCCGCAAACAGGAGGGAGAAACATAATATTTTGAGACTGGTTTTCCTTTCATTTTAGTTTTTCATGAACAGCATCAATATAAATCTGCCAGAAGATCAGAGCCTGAGCACTGGTTTTCTCTTTTAACAGCTCGTCTTTTATCAGGTGATTTTCTTACCATGTCGATTGGTTTTCATGTTCTGTTCCCTGAGAACACCGGTCTTCCAGCAGAGAGGGAAGATGCCTTTACACCCACACTGCCCCACCTATTCCAGTTTGTGAGCATTAAAACATTCTAGCCACTGAAAGTTACAAGAAGGTGAGGAAACACACTCAACTGTCTCACTCATGGCCGTTGAGACAAAATCACAGAATGAAAAGCAGGGGGAGCTTGAGGAGCACGAGAGAATCTTCCTCATCTGGTGTCTGGTGTGAGCGCTGAGTCCCCACGGCACTGAACTGCAATTTCTCTGCTCACCAGAAGTTGGGTCATCATCGTTGCAGACAGTCCCTCCTGGGAAATCAGCTACAAACGCCAACATGTTTCTCCTGATCACCAGAAACCAAGTATTTTCAAAGACTTCTCATTTGGCACGTCCCAGATGTGAAGGCCACCTCCTGTCAAATGTCATGTGAGTGCTCCAGAGCTTGGGGGTGCTAGAACAGCTCAAAGAAAATGTCTTTTTTTTTTTTTTTATTATTGTGGTTAGCTATTTTCTTGCTATTTTCTTTCAAAAACAGTTGAATTGTTGGCTGACATTTTCCAAAAAGTTTGAGCATACACCAAACTTGGAAAACAGCGGACTGTATGGTTAGAGCCGGCAAAGTTATAAACAACTAAAGATGGGGCATAACAATGGGAAATGCCAGGCATTGTTAACAATTTTGGGGATTTTTTTCCCCTAGTGGCCATGCAGCATGTCCTGGTCATGCAGCAATTGAGGCAGAGCATTTTCTGCTGCGTTTTCATGCCTGCAGCTCAGCAGCAGGAGTTGCCACTGGGTGCTGGTTGTTGCCATCCCAGCATGGCTCCTGGGTAGCTTGTGCTGGCAGGACACCCCGCTGAAATTTGGGTCAGGCTGGCGTGTTCTGTTAAAATTGGGAACTTGCCTGCAGTGTGCCGCAGCTCCCAGCTGACGTGACTGAGTTTCTTCTCCATGGAAATGGGGGGGTGCAGGGTGGGGATGGGACCTGGAGAGAGCAGGGTGGTGTCCTGGGTGCTCTGGGTAGAGTACATTACCTAGCCAGCAGCGCAGCCAGGTCCTTGTGTTGACATGTTTATGCCTCAGTTGCCTGTGCAGGGTCTGTTTCCAACTATGCCGATTAGAGGGATTTTGATTCTTGAGCTCTTACAATGGTCAACAAGTTCAGAAACAGGAAGTTTGTTGAATATTTTAGGCTTGCCGAACATCTAGCAATTGTTTTGTATAACTGGGAGGCATGGAAAGTTTTCTTTTCTCACCAAAAACCCGTCTTCCTAGTTGTCTGTGCTGTTTCATTCTGGCTGTTGGCTCTGCACTGAGACTGCAGTCCCGCTTTGGCTTCTCTGAGCCACTCCAATATCCAAACTATCTTCCGATGGCTTGCCATATCTAAGGAGAATCTCCAGGCAGAATTTGAGCCACAGCAGTGCTCCAATGCTAGAAGTCCACAGGTAGCCTGGGACAAACCAGGGTAGCCCAAGACCTTACTCACGGGAAGACTGTGGGCTGCATGGAGTAATTTAGTGTGATGAACAAGACAATTGTCTTGGATTTTGCAGTATGGACATCTGTGTTACACAGTACCTTAAACACTCAGAATTGTGATAGCACAGTGCTAGCAGTGTTCTGACAATCTGTACTTTATGGTAAGCCAGCTCTAAATTGTTCCTGTGTGATAAAGAAGGAGGATGGTGTCTTGGGCTGTATGAGGAGGAGAGCTGCCAGTGAGCTGAGGGAGGGGACCCTTCCTCTCTAGTCTGCACTGGTGGGGCCACACCAGGGCTACTGTGTCCACAGGACAAGAGGAAATGGGCACAAACCAGAACACGGGTGGCTCCTCCTGAACATCAGTTGTTTGTTTTTTTACTGTGCAGGTGACAGAGTGCTGGCGTGGGTTGCCCAGAGAAGCTGTGGAGTCTGCCTCCTTGAAGATCTTCAGAAGCCGCCTGGACATGGTCCTGGGCAGCCACCCCCAGGGAACTGGATGAGATGAGCTCCAGAGGGCCCTTCCAATCTCAGCCATGCTGTGAGTCTCTGAAATTCTGTGGCAGTTTCTTTTAAACTGAGGTAGGGAAGCTACCAAGGAACTATTTGTTATTTGAACATTACTAACACATCTGTTTTGGTAACTGGATGGAATTCTTCATGCTTTTTGTGCATTTTCATTTTACCATATTTTGTGATCATAATCACAGTATATATAATCGCATTTTTATATAAAAATTGCTGGTCTTTCAAGTTATTTTGTTTTCCATTTTCAGTTGTTTAGTCTGCCACAATTACAAGACTTGAATGAAGCTAAATACCTCATATAATCTCTTGAACCTAATATTTAGGACATTATGACAAGCCACAATTAAAGTAGAAGTTGCAATTAAATTAAGATGATAATGCTGTATCACTGATGTAAATTGTTTAGTCTGGACAACTGCTTAAGTCTCATCTAGATCAGGGCCGAAACAAACATTAGTGAAGCAGCTGAGAATATAGGCATGTGGATTGCAATCCCAAACCGAATCTGATCTTTAGCAGCCTATTGAGAGGAACAGGACAGCTCGTATCTTTCAGTGATGTTACTCCAGGCAGCCCGCAGACTCCTGAACCTATTCCTGCACTGGTCTGCCCTCAGCAAATATTCAAATGTTAGTTGTGAACTGCATTGCAAAATTAACTGTGCTCTGGACTGTCTTCCAGAACAGAGATCAGCTGGCATGAAATTGCCTGTATTGGTACAATTAAACTTTCCTAACCTCCAAAACAGGGCGGAGGCATGCCGGTTGTCTATGAGGAAGAGACCCTTGCCAACACTAACTGCCAAACCGTGCTTTATAATCCCAGTTGAGAGTTATTTGGTTTAGTCCATGCCAAAGATCACTCCTGCAATTTAACAGTTGCCCTCTAATGCACCTAGGAGCAATTTATGGCATTATCCAACTTAGATGTGGCCAAATGTTGCCAGAATGTATTTATTTTTAAAGACTGACTATGTTCCACTGCACCATTCTGAAGCCCTTAGCAGTTTCTAAAACAGATTTAACACTCATGAAATCAACATGTTATTGTTAGTTAAGTTTTTAAAGAGATAATCTAGTGAGTGCAAACAATGAAGGACAAATGTCTCCTTGAACCGTATATCAGAGCACAAAGAATAACTATGAGTTTGTCATTCCAACCCCATCTTCTGCGGAGCTGCTGAGCCCCCATCTGTTAAGCTGACTCTTGGCCCCTGGATGTCCTCCCTGCTACCTGGCAGAAAAGCCCCTTGCTGATTTTTGGCTTCCTATCGTCCTTTGAAAGCTTGGCTTTCACAAATACTGTAAGAACAGCACCTCACTTACTTCTCTAAAGCAAGTGTAAGCAACTGTTTCAAATAAATTTGCTTTGACTTGATGAGACCTAGCGGGAGGCCCTGTAAGATGAGGACCTTCATTTCCTGACCACATGAAAGAGAAAAGAGTTCTGGTTTCACACTCTCAACTTTTTTCTCCCTCCTTTGAGTTACTTTGGGCACTTTTAAATCCATATGGTATTCACAAGTGATGGTGCCAGTTACAAGGGGAATTCTGTTTCCAAATCTGCCAATCATGTTTGTATAAAGAATGTTTTTAAAAGTGCTGAAATGAGCTATAATATGATCCTTGGTCTGAAAAAAAAAAAAAAAAAAAAAAAGCCTATAGCAATATTTTAAAGTTACTTGTTTTTTTAAGATTGAGAAGTGTCTTTATACATATGAAAGTACCTGGTGCTAAATGACTCTTCAGCTTATAAGAAAAATGTGTAACAAAAAACTGTATCTGGAATTCAAAACCAGACAACTTCAAAAAAAAAAAAAAAAAAAAGTCATATATTTTTAAAACTGGAGGCAACTGTCATAAAATACAATTTCAAAGAGAAGCAGTTGATTCTCCATTGCTTAATGCTTTCTAGTTAAGAATGGCTGCATTTCCAGAAGGCATACTTCAGGTCAGTGTAATTATGAAGCTCAATACATGAGTACTTGGATAAAATAAAGTGGCCTCAGTTAGGAGCTCAGATAAAATGAATTAGGTTCTTTCTGGCCTTGAAATGCATGGGTCTATGAAAAACATGAGGAAGCCATTGCTGGATCTATTAAATCCACTTCTCTTCTAGTTATAAGCATTAGCTTATGCAGCTGTACTGCTCATACCAGAAGGACCGTTCGCTTCTTTGGTTATTGAAGAAGTTGGGACTAAACCTATAAATAAAGTGCTCTCCAGAACAGCGTGAGCCCCTAACAATACACAGCCACCTCCACCTGTCATATGGAGCAGAAGACAGAGAAAATCAGTGCAGGCACGAAGCCACCAATGCAACCACCATCCTCTACCAGCCCAGCCTCTCAAGTTCAGCTTTTCACATACTCCATTGAATAGTTCATAGATTTGATCTCTGCAGCAACAGTAAATGTAGTATGGTATTAGATTATTTGAGAAAAGTTATGTGATCAAGTAATCAGGTGGACTGTTGCATGCAAATGGTATCTTATAGGTACAAGCCTACATGTAAATAACAGTGTATTTAATTTAAATAGGGCAGTGATGACAGAAAAGGTTGTGCGATGTACAAGTTGGGAAAGCACAGTCTTGTTTTACTTGGTCCTCTGGAAGCTGTTTTCCTTGATTATACCTCTAATTCCTTATCCGTGTATTTTGTCATCCTCATAGTTTGTTTTAATTTTGGCTCATTTACAATACTGGCACTGATCTAGTAACAGGACACCACATCTTTCTGTGCTGTGACTTCTAAACACTTGGCTGGAGAATCACTCTTTGCCATTTCTACTGACTTTCTGGCAATTTAATACACAGTAGACCCTTATGAAAGCATCATGCAGAATGAGAACGAGTTGTGCCTGGCAGTTACAGTAAGAATGTGGGTAACACTCAATCTGGGTAATAAAATGTACCCAGACCAATGTGTTACCTTTATACTAAAATCTGAAAAAGGCAATGTAGATTGTTGTCATTACAGCTAAAAGTCTACAGCCCACCATCTAAGTGCCTGCAGGAACTGGAGGGGAGACACAAGGAGGGTTGGTCATGGACTGCAGAGACAGCAGTGTCTGCTACATCCACAAGGGCAAGATGTGAGGAAGAAAAAGCATGTGATGTGAGGACAGAGCATCAGTGTAACAAACAGGATTAAAATTGTTTGTGGATTAGGCCAAAAATGACCTGGTATGAAGTGCTCTCTACAGGGATACCAGGTGACATACATGTAGCTAAAAGGACAGTTTGCTGAACTGTAAAAAAATGCCAAACACTATGGCCTTTTTCCACATACATGTCTGTAGTTTTCATACTTCAGTTACCCTACCATCTCTTTTACATACTCTTAATCTCTGTTTGCTACATGTCTCTCCCCTCCCTCCATGAATTCATTGTAAATTCATTGAAATTACTCGTAAAGACTTGTAGGATATAGGAAAGACATAGGGCTCAGAAGTCCTATGGACTTCTGCAAGGTTCATATGGCCTTTTCTTATATTTCAAGCAAATGTTATACTAGTCACTGGCTACCCTTTTGTATTGGATTTAATCAGTACCATTTGAGAGGACACCCTGGGGGCATGCATTTTCTCACATTGTTTCTTCACACTTTGCTCATGTCCTAAGCATATACTCAAGCAGACAATAGAAATTTAGCAAGAGAAGGAATGGTTCAATATTTTACCCAGCACTTGGGAGATCTGCATTGACTCCTCAGGTCTGCCTGAAACTCCACAGGTAGTTTTGAGCAAGTTCAGTCTAAACTACTCCACAGGTAGCTTTGAGCAAAAGCTCAGTCACTTTTTTCTTTCGTCCCTGGTTTGTGAAATGGCAACCATAGCACTCCATTGAGTCACAATTCCCTGGCCTGCAAGGAAGCTAGTGTGTTCAGGATTATGAGCATCTCAAACACTACAGTGCTATGAGCTACTTGCTTAAAATAGAAGACATGGGACTAAGCTGAAGGAAGTGTGCATCACCAACCCTGCAAGACCTTGTCATTGGCAGCAGTGCTCCATGGCTCTGCCCATACATATGCCTTGGTGCACAAAGCAAGGAAACAAAGTTGGCTGTGCTGGTGATGGAGCATTTCTGACTGCACAGTTTCTGAGGCTGACACATTCCTGGCATGATCTTAGACAGTATGAGCCACACTCATTTTATGACTTCACTATTGAAACATATTTTTTTATTTTCCCCATGGCAGTATTCTTTTAGGAATAGTTTGCCATTGTTCTTACTTATGTTTTAAGCATCTTTGTTTTTTCTTCTATTTCAGCATTTCCCTTTTGTGTGCTTGCAAGCTGGTATACAAGCAGTGGTAATGGAGGGGCCATAACACATTTTACCTCCATTTTGCCACGCTGCTCTGGCTGTTGTGCAGGAGGTACAAATCTTTATGTTTTGCACTTCGAGCACTTGATTGCTTTCTGGTTGTTGCCTTTCCAGAGTTGCTGAGCGTGCCTACACGAAGGATTGACTGTAGCTAAGGGATATGTCAAATTTATCCTGTTTTTATTATTGTTTTTGTTTGTTTGTTTGTTTGTTTTTTAATGTGCTCCTGGCATGTCTCATAAGGGTGCCCAGAAGAAACACACCTCCTGCTGTCTCTTTGGGAAGCACAAGCTGCCCCAGCCCTTGCCGAGGCCCTTTGCACCTCACACTGACATCAGCTCTGCTGCATCCTATGCCCCCTGGAGCCATAGCGCAGAGCCTGGGTAAGGTTCATTGCCTGATTCCTTTCACTAAACCCCATGGGTCTGGAGCAAAGCAGGGCGAGTGGAAGGAACAGGAAGGAAACAGCTTGTGAACCAAACGCTGGACCTCTGGAGTAGTAGAGTAGTAGTGGAGTAGTAGATTTGCTTATATTGTCCCCTGTAAGCAAATTTCCTCCGGTGTACAATGGCGTTGCCAGCAGCCCTTCCCAGAGGCTTAGCCTACATGAACACCTGAGCAGAGCAGAGCCCTTCTTCCCAAGCCTTTTGCTAGGTCACAGTGGTGGGACCCATGGCTTTCCTCCATCATCTCCCTATCAGCTGCATGGTCCAAAACATCACAGCTCAACAGCACACTGAGACTTGGCATGGGCCACTAGAAAAGGAGACTTGACCTCTACTTAGGGTATTATGGCATCTTTTTCTTTAATTTGTATCTCCCCCATGTTTAGAGACAGACTTGCAGTTTAGGAGTACTTTGGATCTGGGCTGTCTTTCAGAAATGTGGCATTTGCCATTCTCTCCAAGATCCACATAGGTTAGCTCAAGTTAGAAGTATTGTTATCATTATCTAGAGTTAAAGTCAAAGCTGATGGCTTTTATTAAGAGGATTCAAATAAGATCAACAGGATTCTGGCAGAATTAGAGGACAACTATAGCTGACATGCTGACCTACATAAAGAATGAGAACCAACGAGAACCTTTTCACTTGGTGTCAGTGAAAAGAGAGAAGCAACCTTGCCTGCACCAAGCCATGTGCCAAGTCCAGTAACTTAGAAGTTCGACATATTGGCAAGCATACAGGACTCATGCCCTTTGAAAACTTAGCAAATGCCTCCTTACAGCTTCAGGGAAACTCTAAAAATGTCTAATTGTAATAAGAACTGTGATGTGTATGCCAGTGGACTAAAATTAAATTTCTGGAACTAGAACCTACACTTAAACAAGTGCATATGCAGGAAAGATTTGGGAAAAAAAAATAGTTTCTGACCAAAACATTCTGAATTTGTACATTAAATATCAAAGTATCATGTGCTTTTACAAATACACAGGGATTTCAACATATATGAAGTTATAAATCTTCATGATTTCTACATGATTTTAATATAACTTCTATCAGTCCCACCGAATGCAACTGTTAACTGTTACCGAGTGAGCAGCTGACTGACCTGCAGGCTTGCTGCACTGACTCAGCATGAGCCGTGTCTTTTCCTTGCTGTAAGACAGAGCTGGATAGAGAAATGTCTACTTTTCTTGGACAGCCATAGACACAGAGTGGCTGTTCAGTCCCCAGCCAGATGTCTGACTACGTACGTCAGCTGTAGTTCGGTTACTACACATAGCTACCAGATAGCTAGCTTCTGGTTGCACTGGGAAGTAAGTGAGAACTGATCTGCACATGGGATAAATAGGATCTGGAACCAATTCATTACTCTGGAATTAAAACACTGTAACTGGAAGCCTTTGGGAGGGGAAGGGGGGAATATCTGATTTAAACATCCCTTGCTAACGTGAATGCAGAAAAAGACGAGCGTGTGCATCTGAAGCCAACAGTGGTGCAGTGACAGCAGCTGGCACAGCTAGGATCTGCAGAGCCACACCAAGTGAAGGTGCCTTTGTTGCTCAGCTAATGAAGCAGTGTTGCAAGTAGCAGGTTGTTTTCCGTGTTGACCTGCTGCCTGCTGGGGAGGGATGGAGACAGCCCTCACAAAGATGTTTGGGAAAACCCATGAGAATGGTGAGAACGATCCTACTGAGTTTCCAGGCGTGGGATGGGGACTGTTCACCCAGCTGAGGGAGATCGCATGTGTTCAGCCTGCCAGGAGGGCCTGGGCTGTGCTCATTGCAGACAGGTGTCTGGAGAATTAGCTGGCAAATTTCAAGAAGTTTCTAAAGAGTCTACAAGTCATCTTGAAATTTGGACATGTTTCAGTGTATTTCAGTGGGGATTGTCACCAGGATAAATTGCTGCCAAGTGCAAACTCGTAGATCTAAAACACGGAGGCTTTTTCTCACTTTAACAAGATGTGAGAAATTTCTGTCAGGGAAAATACATTACTTTTCCTTGCATCTTGTTTTCAGAAAGACTGGTATCTTTCTTTGAATTAATTTTTGAATTATTTTGCTATGATTGACTGCATTTTAACCGAAATATTTTGATTTTCCTAAAACCAAGGGGGGGGGGGTGGAATTTATTGTGTTTCCCATAAATGTGATGGCCTCAAAACTGCCAAACATTTCACCTTTCTTTTAATCAGTCTTAGGCTGATAACAGGTATGGAAAATAGAGAAAGGAATAAAACAGGGAAGTGTTAGCAACATTAAGCAGAGGCATTATTGCTGGCACTGCTTATAGCAGCTTCTGGAATAACAGAAACAAGATGGGCCTTCTCCACTGTGCTTATTTTGTTTTATTTATGCAAATTACTTTTTTTCTTCAACTATGTTCAACTATATAAGAACAAGAATATTTGAATAGGGAAGAAGAAACCTTATAGGCAACTTAAAAGAAACACACTAGCAGCATTTCTTTCTTTCTTTCTCTCTTTTTCTTTCTTTCTTTCTTTCTTTCTTTCTTTCTTTCTTTCTTTCTTTCTTTCTTTCTTTCTTTCTTTCTTTCTTTCTTTCTTTCTTTCTTTCCTTGTATAAAGACTTTAGTGATATTGTCCATTCCCCCTTCCCATTTTTTTTTTTTTCAGTTTAGCTCATATTTTGTCTCAAAATAAGTGGAAAGAACTCTGGTATTTTGTTAAGAATTGAAAGTAAAATATGTGTGAATGATGTCTTGCTGATGTACATGTAAACTTGAACACCTGCTGCAATTAGCCCTGCCTCAGCCATCCCACGAGGTTGTAGCTTGTACTTGGACTGGCCTGCCTCATCACACTGCTCTGGCTTGACCAGTTTTTCTTGGCATGTTGTTGGCATATGCCAAAGAGCTCATGCATGAACTTAACAGAGGATCAGGCTCTACTGTAACAACTTGTTGAGGGTCTTTGCACAGAGAAGAGCATCCCTGTTGGCTTCTTCCCAGCCAGACTGTAAAAATGTATCAGGAGCAGAGAAAAAAGAGGTAGGAAAAAAAAACACACCTGAAATGCATCAGGTGTTGTGACAAAGCCAGTGAACTGCAGTAGATTTGTACAATAGTATAAGGATAATGTCATCTAATCATCACCATCAGAACATCTCCAGTAAAGCTCATCTGACAAAGGAGCATTAAATTAGGGCACATAACACAATGGTACAAGAAGCTTTGCCAGGAGATTTAGCTGGAAAAAAGCCTTTCCATTTTCAGGCACTCCCCACAATGAAAAGAGCAAAAAGAAATTAGATTCCAAAACTGAAAAAAAAATAAGGGAAAATAACATTTTATCTATGCTGGCAGTTGGCTAACATTGTTATGCCATGTAACTGTGTGGTTTCTCTGTTCTGGTAACCCCTGCCTGGGCATGGCCTCTGTAGAAATGCTTCTTGGTCTCATGAATCGCTCCCAGGAGATGCCAAACATGACTAAAAGACTTGAAGACAAGATACATGCAACAGGACAAGAACCAGAAGGACTGCAGGATGACTGAAAATCTGTCAAGGGAATATCTATGCAATGACTGTGCAGGGAAAGGGACATGAAGGAAAGATGCAGGACGTGATCGCAGCAACCTTTTGCCTGTTCCTCCCTTGCTGCTGCTCCCTTGCAGCCCTGCACAGAGCTGAGGGGTGAAGCAGTTGTCTTGCTGGTCCCAGCTCCAAGACCAGGAGACTGGCATTGGGCTCCGTGACATATACCTACGGCTCTCCATCGCACACATACGCTGTGCAATAGTTTGCTTGGCTCAGAGTTGACATTGTCTTGCTATTTATGAAATCAATAAAAGCTTTTTGTTTATTGGGCATATGTTCTTGGTTAAAAGGTTTATTGAAGCACACTCATCCCTCAGAAAACATGTGGATGTCTTCTGGGACGGACAGTCGAATTTTTAATGTCATAGGAGGTCGTATTCAATTACAAATACCATAGCGTATTAACAACACATGTACAGCAGCTTCAAAATTGATAATGTGCCATAACAATCTACTAAAGTTCACAAAAAGGGTTGGAGGCTTTTTGTGAATTGATGCATGACAAAGTACTGGGGCACGCGAAATGCCCCCGCACCCTGCTTTTGAAGATAAAAGTACGTATGGCTCCATACACTTGCCCGACTGACACAGGCGCTGAGCAGACACCTCTCCTTCTCTCCTTCTGTACTCTGCTGGGAAGAGTTCTCTGTGATTCTGCCACCCACCGAGTAGGCATTTGCCTTTAGAAACTTCTAAAATACAATATGCATTGGTAACACAAAGCAGAAATGTCTCACATGCTTCAAGCGACATCCTGACGTTTCCATTTTTCTTTCCCTCTTCCAGAATTCGTGGTCGTTCTTCAAACATTGATACTGTAGCTCAGACGATATTTTTTTCTTAGACTGCCACTTATTGAAAAGTCTATCACCCTGAGAGCTGCTAAAATCAGATTTCTTAAAATAATAGCACTATTAAGAGAGCATTTAACGTCAACAATGTGGGGTTGTGGAAAGTAGAGGGATGCGATACTTATGTAACCGAACTAGAGTTTGGAAACATCTTGGCATCAGACACTATGCCAATACTTTGTAAATCATTTAGCTTAAAGCAGTTCAGGGAGAGCAATATGGAAGCTTTTTTTCAGGTTCAGTTCAACACTTAAAAAAAAGAAGCAAATGAAAAGAAAAGATTAGCCCACAGAAGTCAATCATGCATTTCAAAAGAATGTTTTCATTTAAAAAATGGACAAATAGTAGTAGTAAAGGAGCTTAAAAACTACAGAGCATAAGCTAATATATCATTTAAAAAAGAAAGGAAAACAAAACCCTCCTATTTTGCCTAGTTTTTGTCTTGTTGAAAAAGAAAAAGCCACTAATCAATTACTTGTATAGCTCTGTCTGAGGTTGGCTGTTGTTTGACATTTTCTTTTCCCTTTGTTTCAATTTTAACAACTTTCTTTCAAACACCTCATCTTATCTCCTTTTTATCCTGCTTTTCCTTTTAGATTTATACATATATACATACAGGTTTTTCTACTTGCTTTGAATCTAACAGTGAAAGATGTTCAGAAGATATATTGTATAGGTGTGTTTTTCTTTCCTTTTTAACCTTCTCAGCTATGTTCTTCAATAACAATTCTTGACCCAGATTTCTGTATAAAAGCAGCATAAGCATAGTCATTGAAAATTAATTATACACTACCAAAAACAGGATTAAAAGACGCAGCAATCTATTCTAGAATATGTTATTGTATTGAATAGCTTCAGCTAGTGTGGGTTGTTGATTTTGCGTCATAGTCTTTTAAAAGGTCACAAAAATACATATTTCACATATTTCTGCTAATATATATATATATATAAACGTATTATCATGGGTCCATTAATTTCAAAACATGGATCCAATGGCAAATGATCCTTTTATCTTTCTTGGTGCAAAATTTAATAAGATCATCTCACTGTAGATCTAAGCACCTGCTGTGTTCTTAACTTACTAAAAACCAAGTTTTATGCACAACCAGCCATGGTATCACCAAATTTCTATTTCTGTTAGTAAGACAAACAATTTTTGCTTCATGGGGGAAAGAAAAGCAGGGTTAGCAGTAAAGGAAAGCTCTAGCAGGAAAAGTTCACAAGATAATTAGAGTTGGCTGAAAACCAGAATTGTCGTTGTGCAAAAAAAAAGTCATTTAAATTTAAAAAGTTATTTCAAATTTATTTCTAATTTAATTGAAATTCAAGACCACAATTTTTTTGCTTAATGTAACAGGGGCTAGCAGTAGTGAGTTTACTTTGTAAAACTAAACTTAGATTTACTTTGGGTTTGTGAACACATTTTTTCCTTAATATAGCACTAGTAGTATGGACTGAATAGGACTTTCTTTTGTGATTTCCATGCTCCTGTATTATTTTAAAAGCATCAAATAAATTGCCACTTCTTGAGTGACTGGCATCTGTCACTGTTACAAATCAAATACTGAAGGACTTCCTCCTCCACAGAGAACTTTCATTTTCCTAATTGCAGTGGTTTCCGTGATGCATGTGGTAGGATGCTGAAGGAAGCTTTGAGGAAGACTTCCTACCTCTTGCAGATTTTAAATATAGGATGTTTTCCTGCAGAAACCCATTGGCTGCCTCCCTGCCAGACCCTCAGTGAGTGGCTTTGCCAGGAGGCTGTGGAGTGACAGAGCAGCTAGGCCTGGGGCTGGGGACAGCTGTAGGACGGCGCAGTGACCACAACCCGCCACGCCAGTCAAGGGACACTGGGAGCCCCTGGATTTCGGGCACCTGGCAGCTGAGCTGCCCCAGACTCCTCTTTGGATGTTTTTACCCTGCTTGGATGAGGATTTTTTGGAGGTGACATTCATGCCCATGTCAGAAGAAAATAGCACTACCTCACCAAAAAAAGAAAAAACAGAGAAAAGAATTGTCTGTATGTTTGCCTGTTTTCACTCATTGCTATTGAAGATGGCCAAAGGAGACCAGGAAAGGAAGGAGCCATAGCCCCACTTGGTGCCAGCAGGGTGCAGGCACCTAACCCTTCGAGGTGCCATGGAAAATCCCAGACCATTATGAAATCAAGCGATGCTCAGCTGTCAGCGCACATTCCAGCAAAGGCTGTATGTCTCTCATTTGCAGGCTCCAGACTGTCTCTAACTGTTTGTGCCTCTCTTTTTAGCACGGGAACAGTGCTGCTTCAGGGAACAACGCCGCGTTCCTGGTGCATTACAAAATAAGACCCTTGCTGCTCTGAAGGCGCCCATGGCCGGCGATGTGGGGACAACAGATCCCACTAAAGATAGGTTTATAGTTTGGGTGTCAAAATGCCTCTCAAGGACTGGGCTTCCTGTTCAAGCTTTTGCTATATTCCCTGGTTTGCATTTTGCCACTCATTTTTCTCCATTCCTCTGCAGTGAGCTATTTTTCATGAATATCTAGCCAGCAGGAACCTACCCTGCTTCAACTTTACAAGAATCTTGACAATTGAAATGCTCCCCATCATGTGTTTCAAAGCAAATCTCAACAATTCTCCATCTATCCCCTAGCTGCGAATTGCCCAGACATCTGATCCAAATTATGGCTTCAGCTGTCAGGAACAGGGGTTTGCTCAGTGCAAATCAATTGCTTCCAAACAGTTCGCTTCATCTGTGCAATATTTTTAAATACAAGTTTGAAGACCAGATTGGTAAGAACTCTCGGTTATCACTTATTTTCCACTAAAGACTATGAATTCCTCCACTGTTTTCAAAACAAGTGGAAAATTTATTTCCCTGGAATCTCATTGTTTAATGGGAATGTATCAGTTCTGATGCAAAATTTAAAAAAATAAATAAAATTGGAATTGCTTAGCAGGAAAACAGGAGATTGCTGAACAACTCTCTTTTTAGCTGTCTCATTTCCCTTTTATTGTTACATTACATTTTTTTTTTCATGTCAGAAATGCTCTTAAAAGGTTGTTTCTATGTCTTTGACATACCCAAAGACAAACCTAGCCGGAAACCTAGAGTTTTTATTCTAGGTTTTGTTTGTTTGTTTAGATTTTGACTTTTCATCATAAGTTGGAATGAAAACAAGCTTCAAAATGTAAGAATTCACCTTGGAGTAGAAATTTCTTCCTCTAGCAGTTCTGAATTTGATCACAAAACTGGCTGAATCATCTCATTGATAGGTCTCGCATCATACACTGGATTCCAGAGAACTGGCCACCGTTCATCTCCATCTCCAGAGAGATGCACTGCCTCCGTCTCAGGTTCTCTGAACTTGGTCAAGGACACACCTCTGTACTGAAGAGCTTTCAGTGAGGGCCGATGTGGCTCAAGCACATCACTGATTTCAGCTCCCACATGCTTTCAGGTACTGAAGCTAATGGCATGGGTCATGCAATGCCCTTCCTTGCATATCTGCATTCCTCGGGGATCCAACTATGCATGGGAACTTACAGTTCATCACTTATTTCTTCCAGGATAACAGGGTAAAAAGGGACACAAGGCAGGTGCAACAAAGGGCACCTTTGACTCCTAAAGATCCTAAAAACTTACGCACAAATTATCCTGAGCTGCAATGTCTCCACAGGAAGTCCCATCCATGCCTGTAAGTCTGAGATTTTTTAGGCTAGGTAGAGCTTCTCCACCTCTCCTTTGCTGCAGCCCTCCTGGGGCACCTGCTCAGAGCAACATGTTTTCCTGACTCTTGTATACCTATTTCCTACCCAGCCAGCTGGAAATATCCAGTCTTTGCTTGTCGCCAGGGAGATTCTGCAAAACCTCCCTGTTCCACATCACTGCAGGCTGGGCTTTAAGGTCAGCTGAAGCAGATAGCTCCAGGCTGGGCGCCTCATGATGGCCCTTCAGCACATATCAAGTCAATTTTGTCTGAGCAAGACTTCTTCTGGAATTCCTTTCAATATCTTTGGTCTGACTAAGTTGAAAACTTGGTTCAGGATAGAAGGGTCCTAAAAATGGAGGCACCTACTGCAACATGGATTTCATACTTGGGTGTGATGTGGGGATGCTGCTCGGCTAGAGGTTTGGCTCAGGGACTGGCCAGGCACAGACTTTGTGACCCATGCACACTGCTCTCCCTCCATCCAGCCCTGCTATCTCCAGCACAACTACTTGTTTTCTCAGGTGTCCTTGCTGGGGGAAGCCAGGCAAATTCTTTGAGAAATTCACCATCTAGCCAGCTAGCTTTTGCATTACTGAGTAACCTTTCTAAACTTTTCCACGGCAACTTCCATGGGTGTAAGACCGATACATGTGATTTAAAGGCCCAATTTTTACGTAACTTCCTAATCTCAAATCTTCACCCTGCTGACCTTGAGGACAGCCTGGAAATAATAACCTTTCCTTTGTAAGACTTTTTGCCTCCTCTCTTCATAAGTCCAAACATCTGCTGTCCTTCCCATATCAATTAACATTTAGTTTTTCTTTTATCTTTTCTGGAAAGCAAGGTAGTGCTTAGGGTATTGGTCACATGAGCTCATTTTACTAGGCTAGATAGGGCTGATAACATTTGATGTCTACTTTGGATCGTTTGCTATTACTATTGGAGAAGCAGACAGATTTTATTTTACTCTCAACCTGCTTTTGCTACATGTTGTCTGGCCTTTATGTTCCAAACCTCTTATATTTTAAAACCTTATCATGATAAAGAATATCAGATAAGCTTCTCTTTTTGGAAACGTATGCAGCTTTAAAATACATATACTTCATGAGGGGAAAGAATAGGTTGGCTGTTTTAGAAATGAGCAAAACAAAATAATTCTATTAAAAATTACATTTCTGATTTATGACTTTTTCTAACGGAAAGTGTTTTGCCCTTTTTAAAATTCAGAAATGTGAAGTATGCATCATACCAGCGCTACACAGATTTATCTGTTTCTCTTGGGAGGGCTTTTGTCTTTGTGCAAAAATCACTCATTTTAGACTCATTCCTTGATGGCCTAGGTTATCTGCATGTTCTGGGGATGTTCTTTGTCAAAGGGGGTTGTGGAATCATTCAAAAAGAGAAAAGCTTTTCCTTAGGGGAAACCCTAACTTTACCAGATGCTGTGTATGGCTTTTGCTCAGTGCTTTCAGGATCTCATACCTAAAAAATCTCAAAGAAGCAGCACTTACTGCCCAGGGCTAAGGATTTCATGGGTTATGGATCTTCTAGTTTGACCCTTGGGAGTGTGGAGGCAATGGGGTTAACGAACCCTCAAGACAAACATGCGAGGCTTGGTTTCCTCTCCTCTTGTCAGCCATGCACAGATGTCTTGATCAAGTGCTCACCCACCACGGACACCCTGTGCGATGGCAAGAGCAGAGCTGCCTGCTCTGGCAGGAGCTGTGGGCCTGGGCTGCAAGAGCCGTGCTGGAGCCCTGGCTGTGCTGTGAAGCCCCACTGACGCGCCCTGCGGGGACACACAAGCTCACTGTGAAGCAAACACGGCTCTGCAAGGACTGTTCAGACCCCCAGGGTCTGCCTGCATCCTGCGTCTCTTTTCTATTGGCATCACAGTGTCTCAATAGTTTGTCATGAGTTTCCACAGGAGAGTTCACGTCCTGCTTGAACTCTGTCCTTTGCAGCAGGAAACGATTCTACCAGCACCTTGTAAAGTCTCGTGAAAGCAATCCTGTCAGAGGCACCTCATTAGCTTTCCTGATGGCTGCAGCCTCGGGAAAAGATTTGATGCAGCTGCCATAAACACTAATGCAAACAGATCCGTGTGCGGCCAGGAGTCAGGCAGGGGTCTGGGAGATCCACCTGTGCCCAGCAGAGGAGCAACAATGAACTCCAGCCTCATGCCGTCCCTCACGTTTCCACAGCATGAACCCTCCACCAGTGACAACTGCCTCCTGGTGCCAGATCAGATACTCACCTGCACAGGATCACACTTTTCTATATCACGGCTTATCTGCTCTGTGCCATCATCCAAACAACAAGTAGAGGTCATGGCTGGCACAAAGAATGGTATTTGGTGGTGCCATTTGCATTTCTCTTTCCAACCCACCTCAGCGTTTCTGAGTTTCTACTTTGAAGCACGTGGTTATTCTCAGCCTTAAACCAGGAGGCCAGCTACTCTGAGCATGGGTTTAAGAGCTAGACATTTACCTGTTGCTGCAATGAGAAGGTTAAAAATGAATTTGCTAAAGCAAGTTCTTTTACCAACATGTCAGCAGCATCATTTTAGCCAACAACTGCTGTCATGTCTTACCTAGATCTCCAAGGCAAATTTCCAGCACGTTATTTGGGAGTGAAGGAATTGCCACGTGAAAGAAGATCCGGAGTCTGCTGGCCTTCAACAGCAGCTGGTGCTGTGTGAATCGGAGAAACCCTGTAACAGCTGGCACACCTAACCAGGGCTTGTCCTGACACATGAGATGTGAGACATCTGATTTTAATGGGAAGGCCAAAGGGCGCTGCTTTAGAAACTTCTCATGTGATTAATGTTAATGAAAATACTCTGCACACGTGTGTCCCCTCAGTGTCTAACTTCTGTATGAGCTGTGAGTTGTGGGTCTGAGTGACATCTGGCTTGGCAGGGGGTTACAGCACCAAGCCTGGGAACAGGGATGTGTTTGGTTGCACCATGCCCAGAGGAGGGTATGCTCAGCTGGGCGTTTGGATTAATCTGAAAACAGGATAGAGTTGATATATCTTTCTGGATTTTATTTTGTTTTAGTTGTCCGATCCATTTATCTTGGGACAAGTCTCTACCAAAAGCCTGACAACTGGAAGTGGTACAGACTGAAGATAATGACAGCCGCTGCACGTGTTGGGCCTGTGACGATGCCAGGGCTAGTGGCTGTGGGCAGCTTGGTTCTCAGTAGTTTTCCTGGGGGTTGGCACTTGGCTCCTCTTTATTTTCTGTAAAAAGTGTCACTTTGTGAGCAATTCAAAGTGCGCGGCTCTTCAGAGAGACTCTTCTTTTTATAGCGCGTGTTTCAAGAGGCGATAGATTTATGTTTTGTGCCAGAGGTGCACTTGAGTAAAGACAATTGAACTGATGTTTTATTGAGTAGGGAATAGATGTTTTTCTTCAATGTGGTGTAGAGCGTGCAGCTATGGCTTGATTTGATTACTGTTCAGGAAGATGTTCCAGGTTGTTTATTGGTGTTTTGAGTTCCTCTTCTGAGCAACATAATAGTTCCTTTAATGAATGTTTATGCTTCTTCCATACAGATAATTTGTTCTCTTGGCAGATTGTTTAATGACTGATTTTTTATTTTATTTTATTATTTTTTTCTGGGGGAGTGACTTGAGACGCTCTTAACTAGAGGTTACACAGGAAACATTTGGAACGGCATCCTTTCTGCTAAGTGATTTACTCTTGGCTCATGTTTGGTGACATTTCCACCCTGAGGAAAGACAGTATAACTCACTGAGGTTTAGTGCCACTCTTTTTGTGGTCCATTGGGCGGGCTTTAATGCCGTGGTAGATTATTGATTTTCTATCTTTATTGTTTGTAATGCAGCTGTAGATAAGAGTTGGAACTAGTACTTGATAGCTTGTCTTTTCTTTCAAACCCTTTCCTCCCTTAGCTTTCTAAGACTCAACTTAAATGAAACATGTAGTTGTGGTACTGTTGGGATTCCTCCTAAAGGATGGGTTTGCTTTGAGGGATGGCTTTTCCTCTGTTTAAGCATTGCTGGAAAGTAGGGAAGTGAATATTCATTTCCTGTAAGCAACACAGAGAGCAGACAGTCCTGGGTCTTTGCCACAAAACGTGAAGTTCTGGGATCTGTAGAGCCAACAAAAAATTTTTGAGGTGTAACCTTAAGCACTACCAAAAGTACAAAATAGCAAAAAACAATCTGATAGAATCACAGAATCAAAGCATCATACAATCATAGATTCACAGAATGGTTTGGGTTGGAAGGGACCTTAAAGACCAGCTGGTTCCACCCCCCTGCCATGGGCAGGGACACCTCCCATCAGACCAGGCTGCCCAAAGCCCCATCCAGCCTGGCCTTGAGCACCTCCAGGGATGGGGCACCCATAGCTTCTCTGGGCAGCCTGTGCCAGCACCTCACCACCCTCAAAGTAAATAAATTCTTCCTAATACCTAATCAAAATCTACCCTCTTTTAGGTTAAAGCAATTCCTCCTTGTTCTGCCATGCCACTCCCTGACAGAGTCCCTCCACAGCTTTCCTGCAGGTGCTGGAAGGCCACTGTAGGGTCTCCCCAGCACCTTGTCTTCTGCAGGCTGAACAACCCCACCTCTCTGTCTGTCTTCATAGGGGAGGAGAATAGGAGCTGTGAGATGACAAAGTCTGGGGTAAGAGGTCTGTGCTCAGCTACTGACACCCCCAAATGTCTGCTCCAGCTCTCTTCTGTCTCACTCTGGGCTTAAGTGTGGGAAGAAGAAGGCAAATGGCAGTGTCAAGGCTGCTGGGGGACAAAATGGACCTCCATTTTGCAGAACATATCCACTGGTGACTCACCAGATCTTACCAAGATCTTCACAGCATCTCAGCTTTGGACCTGCAAGGACTGGGAGGGATTTGATTCTCTCCACGCTGCCCCCTGACCCTAGCAGCTGCGTTCCCAGGATGACACCCGGCACTCGTGTTTTGTCACGAGTTTCACAAGATCTGTTAGTGTCTTTTTCAGGCCACCTGAGAGAGACTTGGGGAAAAGTTTTGCCACTCAGCTATCACCAGGCCTTTATCCTGAGGGCTATGAAGAAAAAGAAGAACCCCTGGGGGATGAAGCATTGAAGAGTTTTGTCCTTTCTCTGGATGTCGTTGTTAGGTAAAAAGTGTGGCAAATAGACTGCAAGCTGCATGTGGTTTGGCTGGGAACACTCATCATTCCTCCTTTGATCTCAGTTGGATTTACTCTCTGAAATATGCAACTTTTGCCTAAAACACATGTGGCTCTTCCACCAGGTCAACGTCTGTTGATGGGGGATGTATTTTGATTGTGGATTGAGGGCTCTTGGTCTCTGTTCCAGGTGGTTTTGGAGTAAAGGCTGCATTTATCTCCTGTGTTCAGTTATTGCATAATGCTTAGGAAATGAGACAGGTCGTTTGTCTTATCAATCCCCATAACTCGTTATTACAGCCTCTTTTAACTGAATCTTGTTTAGGAAAATTGTGAAATTGTCTTTCTGACCTTTTCATTTTGCTTATTTTAGGCTGCATGTGAGTAAGCAAAGGCTTCATTTTGTAGAACATGCAAACAGGATTGTTTCTCGTGAGTGTGCTGTCTCCATCTCCCCTGCTCGCAATGCTCTGCTGAGCAGCCTTTTCCAGCATGAATCTCATCCTGGAAGGAGAATATGTTGGTGATTGCTTGGCTTCTTCCCTGTCCCGCCTTCCCTAGCTTAGCATTTCTTGTCACCTACATTTTTGTGTGCTTTTCCTTGTTATGTAGAGGACTTGGCCAGAAACTTTGTTTCTAGGGCTGAGGTTTAAGTTGATTTTATGAGAGCACTTTGAAAGAGTTTCCAATCCTTAAACGTATGAAAGAAGCACGTAGAAAGTGGACAGTGGGTCAGATTACTGAGGGTGAGTATAAACCAGTAGCACTACTTGTATTGATAAAATTAGAAAGGTGAAAGGTAAAATTGAGATGCAACTAGCAGGAGGCATCAAAGATAGCAGAAATGTATTAATAGATAAAGACCAAGCAAAGCATCAGTCTGCTAAAGGTGGCAGAAAGCTGTTGTGAGACAACATGAAGAAAGTCACAATATTAAAGGCCTTTTAAAACTAACTACAAAATGTTAAGTATAAGCAAGTACCCAAATAAATCAATATCAGCTGCAGAGGAGAAAGTTTTCATTCTAAAACAGGCAAAGAACGAGGTAGAAATTAATCAGATATTTAGAAGTTTTTGCAGTGGCTGGGACTGAGAGACTTCAAGTTTTGATCCTGAAGACCCGGAAGAAATAACCTCTGAACAATGCAATCACTGCAAACACTCAAAGGGCAAACAAGGTAGCCTGAAGATAAGAAGATGGAAAATGTGATGGCTTACTTTAAAAAGTGTAGAATGAAGATGGGAAATTATCAAATCAAAGAATCACAGAGTGGCCAAAGGAAAATGTCCCTGAAAAAAAACTCTTGATGGAAATAGTTGAACAAACTGCAGCTATCTGCAAGACAAAGAAGATGAGTATCAGCCAAGATGGATTTGCCAAGCATAAATAATATTAAACCAGTTTTATTTCCCACTGCAACAGGGATAATAGGCCTTGTGGAAGGACAAAAGCAGGAGTTTCTACATATCATGATTCTAGCCAGACCTTTCTTGTCTCTATTTCATTTGATATTCTCATTATAAATTAAAGAAGCATGACTTGAATGAGATGTTTTCACTCTTTTCTAACATAGATCCATGAGGAAGCTCAGAGTGCTCCATAGTAAGCTGCAACTGCTGAAAATATTCCTACTTCTCTTTGTTACATTTCAGAAACCACCTAAATGTAGCCCCTACCAAAGCCTAAAGACAAAAATTTCAAAATCACTGGTTTACACAAAACTACCACAGGGCCAATAAAAAACTGGTTACACATATGTGCCAACAAGTAGCCACTGGTGTCCACTGTTAAAATCCAAAATATATAGACAGGATTTCTTTGGAATCTTTTCTAGGTTTGCTCTGTTACTAGCTAATGAATAAAAAGTGCATGGGTCTCTAGAGCCACAGATCACAGCTAGCAATAGGAAGGTATGAAGCTTTCTCCAGAAAACAGTGTGAGAGGATTAATTAAATAACTTAATAAGCTGAACTCTATCAACAGTACTGTTTTGGTGGCGAGAGGGCAAATACTGTTCTTGTAAAAGCAAGACTTTTTGTCTTGATTGTAAGACATAAGAAAAGACCACCCAATTCTACTCAGTGCTTGCTAACAGCTCAGCTGGAATACTGCCTGAGCTGCTCTAGTTTATGTCCCTGCAGACAGAGAAGTCCAAGGAAGAGCAACACAAAATACTAGTGATATAGAAAATACAGATTATGAAGAAAGATTGAACGAACTGGGTTCTCTGGCCAAAGGAAAAGAAGACCAAAGAAGTAAGGAAGAACTTTTGTGTCCTTACATACATTTAAGGTTGCTGTAAGGAAAGGAATAAGCTGTTTCCTATATTCACAATGAAAATTATAATAAATAATAGGATTAAGTTATTAAAGTGGAGTCTGAGGGCTCCCCAGTGCTGCAGGTCTTTGAAGAAGGATCTTGCATCTGGGAAGAAAGGTGCAAATGCACTTGATGCAGCCTTAGGGTGATGGGCTGGTCTAAGACACCCACCCCTTTACAGCCTCTATTTCTAGGAATCTGTGAAGTTGTCCAAATTAAATGCTAAGAAAATGATTGCTGGTGGTGGATTTCAGCCAGCCAATGTGGCCAGCTCTTTGCAGCTTAAAAGGCAGAATAATTTACAATAGGCAGTTTTTTATAGTACTGCTTTATAGTACTACAAGCAGGTTTATATATTATTTTACTTGAAAATGACATAGATGGGACTATTTATGAATCCAGGTTGTAGCTGCTATTTGTTTTGCACCTGGGTTTTATTTCAGTTGTATCTTGAACTTTTTATGACTTTGTGCATTTTCACTGTTAGCAATCTACTTATAAATCGCCATGTGTCTTGAAAGCCTTGACTGAAATCAGATGGGCACAGTCTGTCTGAACAGCTTTGTAGTCAATGGATTTTGTTGCCCCACTGTTCACATCTGATCGTACACGTACATGCTGAAGAGCCTGGGCCCCAGCACTGATTGCCAAGAAATTCCTGGTCTTACAACCATCAAACTACAGAACGGTTTGGGTTGGAAGAAACCTTAAAAACCACCTGGTTCCACCCCCCTGCCATGGGCAGGGACAGCTCCCACCAGACCAGGTTGCCCAAAGCCCCATCCAGCCTGGCCTTGAGCACTTGAGCACTTGAGGGATGTGGCATCCACAGCTTCTCTGGGCAACCTGTGCCAGTGCCTCGCCACCCTTGGAGTAAAGAATTTCTTCCTTACATTTAATCTAAACCTACCTATTTTAGCTTGAAGCCATTACCTCTGGTCCTAATCACTCTGCTGAGTGACAAAGAGTTCCTCCCTAGCTTTCCTGTAGGCCCCTTTTGCATATTGAAAGGCCACTACAAGGTCTCCCCAGATGCCCCCTCTCTGTTGAGAAAACCTTGTTTTCTATTATTCAACCAGTTATTAACACATAAAATGATCCTCCTTCTACCCCCCTTTCAATTTCATTCTTTTTCAAACACTTCCAAGAAACAGCATGGCTTTGCTCTACACAGTACGGGCCCTTTACCACCACACCATGTTTGTCTGTGACTGCGTCTATTCTGTGCCGTGTCCCCGAGTGGAAGTCGGGATCGCTGATCTGTTTCCTGGTTTAAAAATGAGTACCGCATCTGTCATCTTCCATTCCTGTGGCACCACAGCTGAGGTGCTACGTATGGATGGATTAGGTATCACAGCAGTAGTTTGAAGATGTTATATCTGGGTTCCAGCTATATTCAGAACTCCTGTCTGTGTGAATACCTCCTGGCCCTGCCAGCTAGCCGTGATCCGTATTATCAGCTGTGCTGAAGTCTCATTTATTCACTCGAGCTGTAGGAAGCTCCTTGCCCTAAAGAAAGGACAACACAGTGCACACGGAAAATTGACTGCTAACTTCGTTGCTGTGGCCTTTTGCCTGTCTTGCTTGCTCCTTTTACTGCTTGATATCACACCAGCCAGGGGAGATGGTCTGGGCTGCCTCTGGAGAGGGGGCACAGCATGACACGGAGCAGTGCCCGTGCCGTGCTGTGTGACGCTGGCCCAGCCACCCGCCAGCTGAGGCTGTTGGCTCCAGGAGGGCCCCAGACACCCGAGGCCCTGGCCCAGCTCCCTTTTGGGCCCAGCTGGGGCTGGGAGTGCTGCTGACAACAAGACTTTAAAGCCAGGACCGGGGCTCGGCCCCAGCTGGGGTTCCCGGCATAGCGGGTGCCACGTCCTTCGGCCTGCCACTTGTGCCCGTGACCGGCACACAGCGAGGCAGGGCAGGTTTGTGGGGACGGGGCTCGGCACCCAGCGGGGAGCAGCCTCTTGCACACTTCTGCAGTTCCCAGAGAAAGGCTTTGGTCTCTGCAGCTGGTAATTTTATTGCAAAGATAGAAAACATCACACTTACCGGCTTTGCCAAAAGAACTTGAAAACAACTTCAAAGGAGGACATGGATCCCCGCCCCACGCTCAGAGGGCAAAACTTCCCTTTACAGGGAGTTAAACCAGACCTATTGCATTGGGGGGGGCACATCTTCTCAGACATTTGTTGCTCAGACAAACTCCTCCGTAACACTTTAGATATTAAATGTGACTTTGTGCTGACAACGGCTGCGCTTGTGTTCAAGCCTCAGAGTTGGTTTCTGTGGCTGAAAGCTTGAGCTTTATGCTGTTAGTCACAGCGTAAGACACTTCCAGTTCAATTTCACACAGATGTAGCAGCAAACAGCAAGGTACAAGACCTACCTTCCTGTTTAAAGCACTCCTCGTGGTAGAGTGAGCTTTGCTTACCAGAGAATTGGTTGTTCTCTCATTCTTTGTCGTGAATTGAGCATCAAGCCCTGTGTTGCCAGCCTGGCAGAGCTTGCTGCCCCTGGGAAAGCATCTCTTTCCATAGGGACACCACAGGGAACGCCAGGTGCTGCAGCACAAATACTAATGTGTGGCAGCATCTCCACAGCAGGTCCAATGCAGCCACACCTGGGGGGTTCAATGCAAAATGGACCTCAGGGTCTTAATTTCTAAAATGTTCAGATGGTGAGGCACACACTAACTGATAGCACGCACAGATCTTGTTCCAGAGCAGTCCTGTTCACAGCATTGCCAACTGCACACGTCCAAAAATCACAAATCAGGCTCTCCCTTTATACAAAGGGACTGGTTTTATAGTAACGGGATTAAGAAAGAAAATAACAGTGACCTTTTGCATTGCTTGAACCCTTTAATCAAAACCAAGTTACAATTTCCAACTTCTCGCTAGCTCCTGACAGCTAGAAATTGAACTATTGCTTTTAATCAAGCCTGGGGTTGCCCTGTGCTCCCTAGGCTGTGGGCGCCGGGGCTCTCGGAGCCCTCTGGTACCATGATAGCTGCAGAGAAGCTCCTCGTGTCCACAGAGCACACCTGCGGCACCAGAATAGCAGCTCTGTGTATGGATTTCATTCTCAGTAGCTATGGGATGAGCTTGTCTTCTCTTTGCAGCCCTTTAGAGCTGATATTTCCAGCGGTAAGAACTGTAAGCCAGCTTCTATATCAGTGTGTGGTGATCAAACACAACCAGCTGCGTATTTACATGGAGATGCTGAGCTCAGCACAGCTGCCTCGGTGAGGCAAAGTGCCTGTAGTTTTTACCATAAAGGCGGCAGATGAAGGCACAATAAAGGCTGTGATACATAAATACACGTGGCCAGCCTTCATGCTCACTCCTGAAGCCACGGGGCCTTGTCTGCGCCTGGTTTCTATCAGGGCAGTTTTATTCCACGGCAGCGGCTCACAGCATGTGCCTCAGGGCCAGGAGGCACCTCCCTGGGGCAGAGGCCAAGTGCAGCTCTGCAAAGCACAAAAAGGCCAGGTAGGAGGATGCGAGACTCAGAAGGCCGTTGAGGTTCTGGTCTGTGTTCCCGAATTTATTTTCACTTTTTAGCCAAAGACTCGCGTGCGATGCATAAGCAGACCTGCCCTCCGTGCCCCAAGGACAGCCGCTCATCCCTCAGCCACACAGCCAGGCTCTTTCTTGCTGATTCTCTCTGATGTGGGTTTGAACATCCTCCAGCTGAGAAAGGCTTAAAACCCTTGTGTCTCATTTCCTGAGCACATGTTCGAACCACTAACTTAAAATTGAGCCATTAACCCCGATGGCAGCCTAACTCTGCTGTGCCAAGCATACAGCACCCAGCTGCGAGTCCCAAACTCCACCTCAGTAGCCTTGCGACTGCAAGCTGAGCAGCAGCCTCGTGGCCCTGCAACTCACCAAGGGCTTCAGAGAAAATCGTGCAGGCAGGGACTGGTGGGACAGTGACCTGACGGCTTTCCCTCAACGCCCGCCGCACAGGGAGGCTTCACGCTGAGTGTGGTAGCCCCCAGCTATTACCTCAGTCTGGTAGAAAATAGACTTAGAGCGCTTAAAATGAAATAAAATGTGTTCTCCAGACTTTAAAACAGCCCTGTGAATTTCAACAGAGACTGTGCTTCTGCTGTCAGGTGCTCCATGATTAAAGTGCCACCAGAAAACACACTTAATAAAATTATCCCCTTTAAAATAATCCTATCACATAGCAAGAGCCTGATTAGTTTCCTTTTTAATAAAGTACCTAAGACTTCTCCATATGGATTTAAGAGGCTAACCCAACTTGGAAGTGTCCAAAAAGAAAACACTTTTTATGTGAAGCTGTCTTGTCCAAGAATTTAATTTTAGCCCCGTGTTTTTGTAGAAGATTTACCATTGCTGAGAAAACCTTGTGCATTGTCACTATAAATATAGATCTGCATGCTGCAGGAATACCGAATAGCCTGTTCTGATCTTCAGGACAAAATAATATTTTTACTTCAGCACGAAACAGTGCTCAATCTTCATCCCCTTTGTGGTTCCAGATAAGACAGTCTGGCCCACTGCAGACAGAAAAAGCTTTTTCTGAACTGACATGGAACAATGTTTTCTTATTCCAGTACAAATTTAAAAACCATATTCCTTTTCAGGGTGAGTGTTTTATCATGCCGAAAGAGGAAAAAATAACAGATAAACATTTATTTTGTCATAGACAAGGAGTTGCTTAGAGCTGTCCTTAATTTTCTAGACATGAGATCACTTCCAAACGAGACTTCAGGTCCCCAAAGTGATGCAGCAGCCCAGCCAAGTACCCCAAAATCCGAGGGGATTCATCACATCATCCCACAAGCCAGCGTGGGACTGGGATCCTCATGCTGGTGCCCAGCTCAGCTTCCCTCACTGCTACCCCAGGTGATGCCCTTGGCACCCCAAGCTGCTGGGGGGCTGGCAAGAGCTTCAGCCCCTTACATCAGGCTGGATGAACGTAAAACTGTGTGTCTGGGCAGGTATCAGTGGTGGAGGTCCCCGCTGACCCCTCAGGTGTTGTGCTAGGAGCCCTCCCACCAGGGATGCCCGTCCTCCTGCCCGCCACCGAGGCTGATGCCCTCCGTCAGCACGAGCCCAGCCTCTGCCATCTGCCCGTGAGGGATTCTGTGCTTTGTTCATTTTTTTTTTCATTTTTTCCCTCTTTTTTTTTTTTTTTTTTTATTTGTTTCCCATAGAAATATTTCACAACTATGGATGGAGGAAAATGGCTCAGGCCGGCAGCTCTGTCTGCAAGCTCTCTCCCACTTCTTGGCAGAGGAATTTATTGGTGGTGCTCTGGCACCATCGTGCACTCCCAGGCTGAAAAGATTAGTTGTTTTAGTTGTTTCTAATTAATATAGAATTTTAAATAAGTTTTCCACATAAATTAGACTCTTGAACTCTTCAGTAGTGCCAGATGGACAGAGTCATCTGTCAGAGATTAACAGTCATTAAAGGACCACTTAGTATTAAAACGAAATAACAGTTCTGTAGAATTCCAAGAAAATTTTTGCTTTGTACATGGGCTGAACTAAACAATTGCATGGGAAACTGCTCTTGTTTTCAAAGATCAGCATTTATGACTGCTTGTATAATGCTTTGCTGCTCTCGAAACAAGGGGTGGTTGCATGATTAACCCATTTTTACCGCTCAGGGACATTTCTGAGGGCCGCTCGTCTGGGATGACGCTGCAAATGCTGCACTAAATGTGGAGAGTGAGAGACAGCACAGCTGGCACGCATCCATGGCAAGTGACAAGCAAATTGGGATTGTTGCAGGAACGGGTTAAGCCCTGCATAAAGTGCCTTTCCCTCTGACTTCAGAAGACAGCCCTGTATAGGGTCAGCAATGGCATTGCTCAGCTGATTGCTCAGCCTGCTTACCTGCAGGCTCCCCCCAGAGCCATCAGCACACAAGAAACCCCCAATAGCACAGGAATACAAAATGTAAGCTCCCAGCTCTCCAGAGGCTCAGCCTGCCCTTTGGGTACCGGCAGCACAGGGTGGGAGCCTCACAGCAGGAGCTCGCTGGGGCATGAGGCGCAGAGATTCGTGCAGTTTCGGGGCTCGGGTTGTACCTGACAGCCACTGGAGATGGGGCTTGCTGGGCCAGGGGGCCCTTCGCCTTCCCGTGTTTCTGTCACTTAAATCACTTAAAGATGCCACCAAGGACAGTGCTTAATAGATTCTTTTCTGTTTCCACTGGAAGAGTCAGGTGTGGCCAGACAGGTGACAGGACTGCCACCAAAAGATGTTAGGGTGCTAGAAAGAAGAGGAAGTTATCTCAGTTTACCTGAAGGGACCATCTATGTAAACCAAAAGTTTCAAACTGGTTGTGCTAAGCACAGGTCACTGTAGGTATTTCCACCACTGACAGAGGCCAGCTCAGAGCAGGCTGAGGCTGAGAATTTGGGAAGGGCGACCAAGGTCGCGCAGCACTGAGCGGGGCAGATGTAGTGCCTGGCTTTATGAAGGGGGGACAGATGAGCAAGACAACCAGAGATCAGTTGGCTTAGCTTCAGCACACAGAAAAGCACTGGAAGAACAAACCTGATGACAAGAAAGATGCCAAGCTGATGAGTGATGGCAAACACAGATTAATGAGGAACAAAATGAAACCCATTTCAGGTTTCTCCTGCCAGAGGATAAAAGTGGAAGCTGTCATTCGACATGAGCAACAGATGTGCTCTGACTGCAGGAAAGCTCTGGTATTTCCTCACATGGCGTGCCTGCAAGGGGAAGTGACTGAACCGAGGGGACACTGCTGTAAGGTGCGTTCAGAGCCAGTCAGAAAGCTAGTCCAAATAGCCAGGAAACCTGTGGTCAGACTGGCAGTGTGCATCAAGCACAGATCTCACTGTCTTCATTAATGCTTTCGACACTGAGAGTCAACACTGGGGTACGATAATTAATTTTGCAGGTGATGACTAGGGTGGAAGGACTAGCTGTCCCAGGGGACAGCTGAGGCTTTCAAAACAACCTTACCAAACTGGAGAAACTATCTAAAAACAGCAGGTGGTTTGACAAGGACAGGAGAAAGTGCAAGTCTGTCAAGGGCTTCTGGATGAACAGACACTTGACAAGGCAACACCTGGCTGCACAGCTTTTCTGCTGAACACGGGTGTTAACCTGTGCCACAGCACCTCGATACTGTGGGGAGGGCAAGCATCACGCGGGGTGGCACCACGCAGCGGTGAGATGTGCGAGACCACGAGGTGATGCTCCCCCCTTTCGCACCAGTCTGGCCTCAGCAGAAATACCACGCCACTGGGGATGCTGCGCTTCAGGGAAGCACTGGCAGCCTGGAGGAACGCAGCAAGCGCAACAAGTCACAGTGCAGGAAAGGAGGGAGAGAATTAGGGCTGCTCCTGGAAGGAAAAGGAAACTGAGTAGAGGTACAATAAAGGGTTTTGTATTAAAAAAGGGTCAGTGCAAAGGAGGTAAGTGTCTTGAACCAGCCTGCTGGGTCAGGAAGACAATACACAGGATTAAGTTGCAGAGTGGAGATCCCAACTCAGTTCCCTTCCAGGAAGGGCAGAAAAGCCCCGACAGGACCATGCCAGGGACTGCAAATCACCGTGCCAGAGGCTTTCTGTGGACACATGAGAGAAAGGTCTGCCAAGGGTAATTCAAGTGTGCGCACTCTGAACCAGAGGTGGCATGGAGGACGTCCTGACTGTCACACTGTGTGACACTGCCATCTCTCCAAATGCCTGCAAGCCAAAAAAAAAAAAGACCTTGGTAGCTGTGGTGTAGCTCACTGATGTTTCTGTGTTGCTCGACTTCTAAGGGAAGTCGAGTACCACTGCTTTTAATGAGGAAACTGAGGCACGCATCCCTGCTTGGGTGAAAGCTTGGTGTTCGACCAAGCACAGAAGTGGGCAAGAAGGCCGGTGTGCTCTCCTCCAGACTGTGCACCCCCACCAACAGGGATCTGGGGGAGCAGACACCCAGCTGGAATCTGCTTTTTGATGAAATCAAGATTAGTCTCGGATTTGTATCTATGTTATGTTGCTCAGGGAAATCATTAGGAAAAACATTGTGTTTCATTTATATCACAGTTTAGAAGAATTTTAATCCCTTCTGTGAACCATATGTGTAAGAGAAACCTGAAGGTTTCATTACACTTCATTTATCTGTTAAATCCATGCACATCCTCCCATCTCCGAGGGGGTCCTTTCTCCCCTGTAAATTTCTTTTTAGAGTCACACGCTGCAGGAGGTGATGTATTTGTCTGTTAGGCCGAAAGGAAAAGGGCAGTTGAAACAATAGACTTAATCCTTCTGATCTGATGGGAGAGCTGAAGAAGCTTCAACCTCTTTTGAAAAATCCCAGGAGGGCAGGGGCTGAGAGCTGTTCCTAAACCATCCTTACAAAGCATTGCGAAATCCCTTGGTGAAAAATACCCCAGAGCAGTGACTACGTAACTACCCAGCTGTGCTGTACCAGCAGTGGTGCAGCCAGCAGATGAAGGGCTGCAGTTATTCCTCATCTCACCTGGGCCCTGTGTCCCCTTTTTATCCCCCACATTCAAGAGGGACACTAAAAAACTGGGGCACACCAAGATGGTGATGGGGTTGGAGACCTTGTCATGTGAAGAAAGGCTGAAGGAACCAGGGTCAGGCCAGTCTTTCGGTATTTGAAATGTGTTGGTGGAGATGAAGATGGCACTTCCTTCACAGTGGGACGGGTGAGGTTGTGTCAGCCCAAATTTTGTTACTGGCTAGAAGAAAAAGTTCTCCACCGTGACACCAACCAAAGATTTGGATATGTTGCCCAAAGACACAGCAGAATTTCCCTTGGTGGAAATCTGCCAGGTGTGGTGTGACGAGGTCTCGGATGGCCAAGCGTCCAGCCCCGCTGCCAGGACACGCTGACCCAGCTGCTCTCTCTCGCCCTGACCAGCCTGGGCTTTGCCCCAGATTTTGCTTTTCTCAGCACAATCCCAATTTGCTGGAGACCTTTGCCAGGCTGGCTGTTGCCCCATGTCACCTCTGCTCCTACAGAGATGCAGCCGTGTGATAGCACCAACAGGGCCTGAGCCTCCCTCCGCCTGGAGGCAGGGCGGCGCCCGGGGCCAGGCGGCAGCGGTGTGCGTGTGGAAAGGGCCAGGGAGGGCACAAGGCACCAGGTCTGGGGGGGGCGGCCTCTCACCAGCAAAAAGAGCAACTCGGCCACGGAAAGGGAAGAACAGGGATTTCGAAACGTCTTCACTGACCCAATGCTGCTCCAGCTGAAGTCAGCTGGAAAAAACGCGGACACGGTCTTTCTTTCTTCTCTTCCAGGCCTAGTTTTTAGTCCCTCACCTTCTGACTTCATTTTGGAGCACTGCTTGGTTATAAAATGAGCTGGATCCAGCCTGAGATCTCTCTCTCAGATAAGATGAGTTCAGCAGCTAAAAGAACCTCTAGTAATGGAAAAGCTCAAAGCTTATCTGTCAAGAAAATGGAACCTAGCAATGTGATTAAAAAAAAAAAAAAAAAAAAAAAAAAGGCAACAACAACAAAATAATAATCTTGTAAAATCTACTGGCAGATGGGATAAATGAAACTCCTGCCTGGGGTCAGATGGCATGGACATTTGTCTCCAGCCACAGTCAGAGCACCTCATCCCTGTCCCCAGCTCTGTGCAGCTGGGTGGAGCTGTCAGCAGCCCACCCACACGATCTGCGACTGGCACAGTTCAGGGCTTGGGCTCAGACTGATGAAACCCATCACACCTCTGCCACTGCCTCGTGCGGTGACAAGATGGCTTCCCTAACCACTTGCCCATACCGCCTCTTGCGCTGGAGCTCACAGGAAGCCTCTGTGTTTCCTCATCAAACCCATAGGGTGAGGGCTGCTCCAACCTTTAGCAAACTCCCACCTGGCCCCTAACTGAAGAGCAGTCTTCTGAAACACCAGACAAACCACAGCAGTTGTGCATGACTCCCTAAACGCACGAGGGGCCATGGCCAGACACCCAGCCAGAGGTGCACCATCGCTACACTTTGTACGATTATTTATGAGCTTTGTCAATTAAAATATTTGTATGTCATGGATGCAGCTGCCATATGTTTAGTGTGGATTGGGACAGAGGTAACTCAGTAGGTAAAGATCTCAAATGGCATTTTATTCCCTCTTATTTATTATTATTTTTTTCAATACAGCATTGTAAAAGGACAGCTTGAAGATGGGCTTTTAGATGTAGCCAGAAAGTTCAGGATAAACTAGAAAATGAAACACTGATATTTTACAAATAATAAACTGCTACTGACTAGCAAGGACAAAAAATACTGCAAACTTCTGTCAGGACATATATTGCACATTTCTCCACCAAAAGCCTCTACTCTTCCCCAGACAGACGGAAGCCCAGAGAAGCACGACACTGACACCTAGTGTTAGCCAGTGCCCCCTCCCCCAAGTAAAATTTAATGCAATTTAGTATTTGTTAACTGTCTTCCAAGAAAGGTGCAGGGCACTCAACCTTCCCTTTGTGGTCAGCATCAGTTAGATCACTGAAGTGCTCAACCATAGGCCAAGAGCTATTATTTTTTTGCTATTATTTTTTTGAGATTTCTCCCACACTCTTGCATTAAACAAACAGCAGAAGTAAGGCTGTTATTCTGCTTGTCAAAACGGACTGCTTCCTTCCAGCTGGGTCTCTGCGAGGTGATGGCGGGGCAATTTCTTGCATGCACCTGGAACTGCCAATTCCTATAACACTCCTCAGAGGTAGAAATGGTGCCATGAGCATTTCCTTACGCTGAGCCACCGCAGGCACAGGGCAGTGCCTCGGGCACAGCCCACCAGGAGGCATGGGGGCAGGCAGTCCACAGGCCAGAGGGGCGGTGGGGGCCAGGAGAGGCCATGGCAGCAGCAACCTCCCATGTTGTGCCCAAGGGCTGTGCTGTGATGGGAGCAGCCCTGGGCCCCGTAGGGCTTTAACAAGACGCTGCCTGCAGAACAGGCTTTGGTTAAGACTTGTGCTGAAGGTCACACAGCGAGCAACGGCAGGATTTTGAAAGCCTTGCTGACACCTTCACTTAGCAGAGAAGGCCTGGGCCTGGCCAGTGGAGCACCCGCCCACGTCCCATGCTCCTGGGGCACGGCCTCCCCCCCAGCCTTGTCTAGGCCCTCCTCAGGAGGCGAGCACGGTTGGAGTCATGCCTACCCACAGCAGAAAACTGCTTACGTGTCTTTTTGATTTACATGTATACATACACACATTCTCTAAGTGAACACAAAAATACCCTTTAAGTTTCCATAAAGTACATTTGTGTCTGCTGCAATCCATGTTATCCACTTTACTGGAATAATTTTTCTATACAACCCCAGCATTTTGGACAGCGGCTTGGCAATGCATGAGACACACACAGGTGGTGTGGTGTGTTGCTCTGTCCCCGCTGTAACTTTCCTGATGGACAAATGTTAAACACTGCCAGCACTAGGTGCTCATATGCAATAACCAAGGTCATTTATTCCAGGACGGGGTGAAAGCAGTACTGTCAGCTCTCAGCCCCACAAACCAAGAAGTTTTTTTCCAGTGCAGAAAGCATCATTTCTCCTTG
Source organism: Aythya ferina (assembly GCF_964211825.1). Lineage (NCBI taxonomy): Eukaryota > Metazoa > Chordata > Aves > Anseriformes > Anatidae > Aythya > Aythya ferina. Next base: position 30,040,937 of record NC_140298.1, read on the forward strand.
AATGTATCGTGATACCAGCTGGCATTTCCCAGCCATCCATTCCCCAGCCATCCAATCCTTACTGACAGGATTGTCTCCTTCCATCATGATCATGAAGGGAAAAAAAAAAATAAGTGTAGCTTTAAAAAGGACACAGGAACTCAGCAATTCACCCCAGCTGAGCTTAGAGGCTCACTGTCCAAACCTTTGTAACAATTTCTGGAGATAAATGGAAAGTAATTGAGTCAGCAGTTGAGCATCAGCCAACACATCCCAGGGCCTGCCCCCAGGGATGTGCCCCACAGATCAGCAGGAAAAAAAAAAAAAAAAAATCTGAACTTTTTACCCAAGCAGAGACTTGATGCAAGAGCACTGTTTTGTCATTGCTTTACAATTTGCCACAGAGAAGATCTGAAAAGTTAAAATAGGAACTCTCCCACCCTTAATATTAACACTGTTATATTTCTCTTTTCATTTGGGTCTTTGCCATATGCAGAGCAGATACTGTACCAGCAAAGTCTGAAGTTGCAGTGCTGGCATTGCTGACGGATTTGTGACCCTGGGTTGTTTTTGCAGGGGGACTTAAATACAGAAAGTGAGATTGGGATATTAATTTGTTTGAAAAGAGTAATTATGCAATTTTGCTTTCACAAGCTTTGGAAAGCATATATGGAACTGTTTGTTGGGAGTACGTATTTACCACCAATGGCAATGGCTGAAACGGTTATTTTCATCTCAAATCTACCACACACAGCCACCATCAACTTAGAAACTTGGGTGTTGCGGGGTGATGCCCATCAGTCACCTTTGCACAAAGGCCCAGGCACCTTTACCTACCTGTAATTTGAAGGTATCCATGTAAGATTCTCACCTTTGAGCTTCAATTTGTTGAATCCAATGCTGCCTCACTTCGAAGCAGCAGTGACAGACTGCCCACCACTGCAGCAGTGGGGACAATCTTGTAGCACGCCAGCTGCTGCACAGGACAGTGAACCAGCTGACATTAATAACAAGCTGCAACCATTTTCTTCCCACCAAAGCCTGTTCTCCTCATCTTTCTCTGCTCTCCTCAAAAAGATCAAAGTCTCTAAAAAAAGCAAGCAAGCTAGCTGATAATTGCATCTAAATTTAGCAGTATCACCACCGTATCATTTTCATTCCTGAGGTAGAACTAACAGGAGAGGGATCTCAAACCTTGCATCAGGGAGCACTCAGACTGAACAGGCACCCAGAAATGACAGGAAGAAGCAAATACTAAGTTCACAGCTCATGCTTGAATAAGATAACCCCAAATGGCACCAGGCATCTGGAAGCTGTCTGCAGTATGCAAAGACAAATTGTTCCCAGAATTGGATAAAATCAAATAAGGAAAAAAAAAATAAAAATAAAAAAGACACCAAAACCCCACAACCTTGAAAGAAAAAAGTTCTAAAGAGTTAGAATACAGGTAACAGATTTTGCATGACACTTTGCAGTACAAAAAGACTACAGCCAGCTCATCACTGCAGACCAATTCAAAGCCACAAGGTTTTGCAACCATCTATTGACCAGTGCCGGGTCCTGCACCTGGGGTGCAACAACCTCAAGCAGAACTACAGGCTGGGAGATGAGTGGTTGGAGAGCTGCCAGGCAGAGAAGGACCTGGGAGTGATGGTGGATAGTCGGCTGAATATGAGCCAGCAGTGTGCTCAGGTGGCCAAGAAGACCAACGGCATCCTGGCTTGTATCAGGAACAGTGTGACCAGCAGGGCTAGGGAGGTGATCGTCCCCCTGTACTCGGCTCTGGTGAGGCCACACCTCGAGTACTGTGTTCGGTTTTGGGCCCCTCGCTACAAGAAGGACATCGAGGTGCTTGAGTGAGTCCAGAGAAGGGCAACAAAGCTGGTGAGGGGTCTGGAGAACAAGTCCTACGAGGAGCGGCTGAGGGAGCTGGGCTTGTTCAGCCTGGAGAAGAGGAGGCTCAGGGGCAACCTTATCGCTCTCTACAGGTACCTCAAGGGAGGCTGTAGCGAGGTGGGGGTTGGTCTGTTCTCCCGCGTGCCTGGTGACAGGACGAGGGGGAATGGGCTGAAGTTGCGCCAGGGGAGTTTTAGGTTGGATGTTAGGAAGAACTTCTTCACTGAAAGGGTTGTGAGGCATTGGAACAGGCTGCCCAGGGAAGCGGTTCAGTCACCATCCCTGGATGTCTTTAAAATACATTTATATGTAGAGCTTAGGGATATGGTTTAGTGGGCATTGTTAGCGTTAGGTCAGAGGTTGGACTCGGTGATCTTGGAGGTCTCTTCCAACCTAGACATGTGACTATCTGGCTGCACTGCACACCCAAACCCAAAAGACCTCCCCTCTTTGAGGTGCACTGAACTGGTCACTGAAATTCAGTGTTTCATCACAAAGGAGATCGTCTCATCAGCTAGATTCAGGTTCAACTTCAAAAAGTTTCTCACAGAGGTAGGAAGGCAAAAGGTCACTAGACAAGCAACTTCAGCTATTTCACCATGAACATATTAGTTTAGGCAATTTTTTGAAAGCAGATCAGATGCTGGTTAGCACACTGAATTCAGCCCAGGCAACTAACACCTGCAAATTATAACGGGATGCCATTTGAAAGCACAGCTTCCTTTCACGCAGGGGAGGATTTTAATTCTTTCAGGGGGAGGGAACAAATCCATTAAATGGGGGGGGGGGGGGGGGAGAAACAGGGGAGGACAACCAACCTTGCACCAACTGCTGAAACCAAGTGCTGAAGTACCATGGGGCTGCATGTGCAAACATCAAATGAGTCCCCAATGCCTTTGCTGCCCACTGTGCTTATGCTGAGACTTCCTTGTGCTTCTGCTGAACTAAAACCTAGGCCAAGGAAAAAATACTGCTCCATTTAACTGCAACAACAGGAAGCTGAAGAATTTTTAAAAACACCTTTTATAAAAACAAAATTAAAAAAAAAACACACTCGAGGAAGCCCTTTTGTAAATAACATGAACACAGGAAAAAAAAAAAAAAAAACGTTTTGATCATCTTCACATACTGGAGATTTTTCTAAAATGTCAGAATTTGAAAATAATCACCCTCCTGGATGGGTTCATCACACCACAGCAGGAGGGTTAAATCCCAGTAATCCTATGAACAGAAAAAGCCTCCACAGCAGTGAACAGGACGGTGAAGGTTCGCTGATGTGTAAGGCAGATACTGTTTGTCCCAAAAAGCTGCATTCAAATGTGGATTTGAGTGAAAACAAAATCTGTAGTAAAGACAATAGTGGAAACTGGAGTCTTCAGTGAAGATCTTTTCAGGAGCTCCTTATTCTTTGTTGCTTTTCCTTCTGGCATTTTAAACTGAGACACCAGGAAACAGTGGTGAAGTCAACTCCCTCCAACCCCACCAAAGAATTAAGATCCCCACCACTGAGTTCTTTAAAACCAGATGTATTCTGCTCTGAGTTTTTACAAAAAAATAAAATAAAACGCTGAAGTTCGAGCAGACGTCACAACGCAAACTTTTGAGTGGGTTTCTGAACTGCCATTACTGGTATTATTAGTAGGCACAGAAATTTCCATTTTAATTAGAAACTTTATTTTGAAATACATTACACCGTTTACATGTGAAGTGCTTTCACTGTAAGGTATTTCATAACATGGCACTGAGTGAAATGGCTGACTGTTTTCCTTGAAGCTCTTGCAGTTATGTTTTGCTCTTATTAACAGGCTCTTAGAGAACTAAAATGCACCTTAGATATTTGTATTCAGAAGCTATTATTGCGTTTACCTTAGGGAGAAAGCATATATTTAACTCTTCCAATTAACTGTGTGCTTCAGTAACAAGGTTAAGCATTCAGCATTAAGACTGAAAGAAATCTGAGTCCTAATTAAGCTTGTATCCACCACAGATTAAAAAATTAACTCTCATCACCAAATCATTGTTAATAAGGCACAGTCAGATGAGTACTAATAAAGACTGACTACCAACTCAGCTCTACTTGCACAGCCTTCCTGCTGGTCTGTCAAAAACAATCTCAAAGTTGTTTTTCCTGTCTGCTCCTGGGAATTTTCAAGAACAAGACCGAGCAATGAGGCAAGTAAAAGAACGACCATGCAAGGAGGTTTGGCATTCGTGACAGATTCTGAACATCTGCAGAGGAGTTCATTCTGTAAGTGGTGTTCACCTCTCATTATTACATGGTGGCCAACTGGGATAGGGAAGACAGAAGTGGTATAAGCAGTGCCTGTTTGTAACAAAAGCTCCTGAAAGGATTGTTTTTGTTTTTAAACAGGAAATAAAAAAGGTGTTGGGTATGCTTTCAGGTGAAGACATTGCATGCAGCAATTCCCACAGTTTTCAAAGATAATCTAAATTGGATTCTGAAATTCCCCTCTGCTATCCAGAAAAGCTGAATGTAACAGGAGGTTGCTTGACAACAGGTCAAATATCAGGGAATGAAATCTCCATTTAGATAATGAGCCAGTACTGCCATCCTATTTAGCATTCCTTATTAGAATGAAAGGACGTTTTGGGAATGATAATAGCTCAGACAACCACACCACTATTTTGACAGGCAGAAAGTTCAAGAACTCTGAAGATGAGATGACGTTTGAAGAACATGAAACTATTCATACCACCAGCCAAAGAATTATAAAAACAAAAAAGCGTGGGGAGGGGAGGTTGGGGGACAGGGACAGGACACAGGAGAGAAGCCTTACCTTCCCCTCTCAATTAAATCTTTAAGAACTAATTGCTTGAGCATAGCACTGTATGGCTTCTGTGGGCTACAGATGCGTCACAGATACTCTTAAGAATCATCACTTCAAGCTGTTTGTTTTCTGTTTTAAGTCACTTTGAACAAAAATACTGCATCCATTCCCCTTCAATAACCAAACTGAGCGTAAGAATCATTGAGAGTATTTCTGATACAGAAGTGTATCACATACTAAAAGATAATATTTTATAGATAATACTGTAAACCAAAATTAAAATATACAAAAGAATTTTAAAAACCTTTTGCACAGCTGAACTCATAGTGCAGGTTTAAGATAAGAAATCTTTAAATGAAGTAGTCGTACCACATGTTGAATATCAAATACATTCTAAAGCACTTTACGGAATGGCTGAGTTATCAAGCCTAAGAACTGAGGATAAAGGATGTTAATGACAAGCAGCCACATACAGAACACAAAGCAATAAGTTTAAATCAGACTATTTTGGTTTGTGTAGCCCTTTATTAGCAACTAAAATAGAAGATATCTGTTGTACATCACGGGTAGTAACTGACTATACTGGAGTTTTATTATATTCTAATACAGGATCATTTATAAATGCATTGTTTTCCTTTTTTCTTTTATTAAAAAGCTTCCACCCCTTTTTCCATTTACAACTTGCAAAACTATTCTGAAAGCTGAGTACATGTGCACAGGTCTGCAAAGAGTGCAAATTTAGGATATGGTAAATGCTTTACATGTTGCATTTTTAAGGACTGTCTGCCGCCATACCTTCAGAGCCATTACCTTTTTTTTTTTTTAAAAAAAAAAAAAAAAAAAAAAAAGGAACAACCCACAATGTTTTGATACCAGCCTTCCTTCCATTGTCCTAAACAAGAAAGCATTTTTAAATGAGTTGAAACTAAGGAAGGACTACACCTACTAGAAAAGAAGAAAGTTCTATTAGTTTGAGGTTTCAGTATACCCAAAGACCAGGGACTGTATCTTTGTAAGGGCTAGGCTGGGACCCCGTATACAGAGTGTGTGCAGGTGCCATCCCTGAGCATTCAGAGGTTCAGTGGACCATAAGTGCTCCAGCTGCATAACTCACTGAGCTGTCTTGCCAGTTTCGACACTGGCTTGACTGAGCATAATTCAAAAATGAAAAGCTCATATTCATTCCATTCTTCTGGAGCTCGTTGATAGCCTGAGGAGAGTTAAAAAAAAAAAAAAAAAAAAAAAAAGGATCAGTGAAATATTTCATGACATTTTCTAGATCTCAGTCCTCCCACTACCCCCCTGGGAATTCCTTCACACTCCCTTAATAAAACAAGAACCTCTGAGTAACTTGTGGAACTAAACCATTTCTGTGCTGTTTCATCCACCGATGCTCCCCACACCACACTAGGTATATCCATGCAGCTATATTAAGCAATACCAAACAATTGTTCAAAACAGAACTAAAAGCATGGTTTCCAGAGGATCTATGGGGAATTTACACAGAAACAGGCATAACCAGAAAAAAACACCACCATTAACACTTCTTCGACAGCATTTTTTCCGTTAAGGAAAAAGAACGTATCAAGTATATTAACTGTGAAAACTGAAAGAAACCAACAGTTTAGCTGAGATTAATTGCATAACTAATCGTTATTTGAGGTTAAGAATTGGATATTTATGTAGAGTTAAGCCATAGTACTGAATTTTGGTACATGCATCCCCAATATTGGTATTGCTCATATAAACTTTTATAGGGCTCACTTTAAAAGATTCCTCTTGATGATGTTCATACATTTCCAGTGAATTAAGTTTTCCCCCATAAAAAGGTTAACATGCCTCTTGTTTTAGACTTAAATGACATTAAAAATATAGTGGAGATTCACTCAAGCAATATGATGAATCTGCAGCACTCCATAAGTAAAGCAACTGTGACCCAATTTAAACAACTAAGTTAAGCCAGGTTTATGCCTGCACTGCATCACCAGAGCAAAATATGGTAGCTAGAAAAGTACCACTTCACTCATAAATTTATGTCAATTAGTTCAGATTAACAGTGCACTGCACTCATACTTAGAGGCAATTTCTCATCATATTTGTAGAAACTCAAAAACACTGTCAGACATCACAAGGCACTCATGATAGCTAGCTAACAGCAATACTGGACAAGTATATACATCAAGTCTGTTTGTAAGTATTGGTTCATAGCAGTATGTACTACTTCATGGAGATGGATTTTGTTTTAAGTGCCAAGAGAAAGTGAATGACTATTGCACTGAAATTCAAAACGAACGCGGCACCTCATCTCCCTCAGGCAACTGAAAACCTTTGCCCTTGTAAGAGCGTTTGCCTATGTGCAAGACGAGGAAATTAGAAACCAAACTGAGAACACTTGGGAAAAATAAATTAATTCAATGCTTGCCACCTTAGGGCTAAGGAATACTCCAGCAATATTACATTTAAAACAAATGCAAATATTTTGCCATAAGTTGTACTTTGGAACAGATCAAAAATTACTTACATTTAATAATACGCCAATAGGATGTCTTCCACATATTGTATTATGGTATTTCTTCAAGTAATTGCTAAAAGATACAGGATCTAGTTGCTCTATAATGTTCATACCCTGAAAAAGAATTGATAGCCGTGATTACTTCACACATAAGCAGGTGTTCATGCATCACCTACTTATGACAACATAGAGCACTTGAGAAGTAAAAACCCTCTATGTTCTAACAAGGGTATCAAGGGAATCTCAGTATGTGAGAGTCTAGCTTGTAGTCTTCTTGTTGCCACCTCCTAACAAGCAAAAAGTGCAGGAGCTCTTCCAAAGCTGTCAATGATCCAAGGATCTGTGAAGCTATCCTTGTAGACCTCAATGAAGCTGATGTTAAAAAAGCTCCTCCCGCAGACTAGATGACCCCCACCTCCACAGATGCCCTGCTTTCATAGGTTTTGCACTCCAATAACAAGTTTACAAGAAGAGCAAAGCAGAAGGAAGCTTTCCTCCATCTCTTCTCCCTGTTAACAGGGATCATTACAGAGCACTTGCCTCAGACTTACAGATATCCAAACGCCCTTGACAAACCATCAATACACACGTACCCTGGGCACATCAAGCATTCAAGGCAGTTGACCTGTGCACAGGCTGGTCGTCTGCTCAGAGCATAAAAAGCAGATGCAGAACATCTCTAACCACAATGGTGCACAACAGAACCCTACGAGCCAGGAGACGATGCCCCCACATTCCATGAGGCCGTCACACCTAGACGGGCTTTTTTTTCCATCTTAGTGAGACCCATGATCCCTCAGTTAGTTATACTGTCGAAGCCAACACTTTGATACAAATAAAGCTTTCCACGCAGACAAACATTTGCATTCTCAAAAGGCAAAAAGAAACCTGCAACTGGCAGATACAGACTATTCTTGCTCTATCCCCATCTAGCAAAGCAAATACGATTAAAGTAGTTTAAAGCAGGCCTAACTTAATTATTGTCTGGGTTTCATCATGGCTTTGCTATTTTAGCTTTATTAGCCTCCATTCTCTGCTGTTTTTCCTCCCTCTGAAGATGATTAATCCCCTTCACCAGGTAAATGAGCCCCAGACACTTACTAATTCTGTACAACAGACAGCTATGCCTCTTGCATGTAGTTAAGAAACAGAGGTTTTCCTCAGAGACCATAAAAAATACACTTTGCATGGGAACAATAGGAAGTCTAATATTAGAAAGCAAGATCAGAGGGAATTTCTCCAAAGGCTTCTCTTTCTCTTATTGTCCCAACCCCTTCCCCGCCTTTAGGAAAGCGTAGGTGAGAAAAGGAGAAATCCTGAAGCAGTCAGTCTGTCTGAAGTCTCCACCTCAGGAGTGAAACCTCTCAAATACTCTGCAAGGGCGTCGGCTGATCTGGCAGAGACGCCAATTATTCAGGCTGGATCACAGCTTAGCACGGAGGAGCTAGAGCTTCCCCAGAGAGTCAGGGAGGAGTAGGTAACAGCAACCATAACCACCACCTCTGTGTAGCTTTAAATAAAAACAGACATCAGATGATTTCATACAGAGATTGATTTTATCGAAGAAATAAAACCGAGCTATGCTGACCAACTGCTGGCAAGAGTTCAGTTCTTCCAGGGTCGTGGACAGGGTGTTTGGGCCCCCAGCTGGTAACTACAGCTGTTACTCACTCCAGACCTACAGAACCTGAACGATTGCCAAAAAACACAGGTAGCTATTCTCTGACCAGCAGTGATTACACAGACATCATCACATTTGTAAGACGTGTAAGAAACACGTCTTTGAACCATTCACTTACTTGTAAACAGCACATGGCAATACACAGCTAGAGAAAGCAGACCCAAAATCTTATCTGTAGTCTCAAGTGGGAGCAAACATGCATAAGGCACTTTGTCAGATACTGAACAGCACGTAAGGACATATTTTATCCATTAGTAAACACTCCTGTGACTTTTTAAACAAAGAATGGCTGCTCAATTGAGGGGCATATATTATAGCCATAAGTCATCGGAACACACCGTGCATATGCATTTGAGTATTTGCCTCAAGTGAATGGACATGGATTTGTCAGAATGCCTTGTAAGCTTATTTCAGTGCACAGATCAGCACTGCAAAACATTTAGAGCTACAACACAGTTCATCCCAGCAAATATCATCCGAACTCCATGCACCACGGATTTAAGAAAAGCCATAGCAAAGTGGTATTACCCTGTCAGCATTCAGCTGTACTGAACTAACATATATTTAAAATTTTTGAATTCTGGCAAAGAAGCAAAGACTCCCCAGGTTGTTTCTCAGTTTAAAAATGATTTTGAGAATGGAACGAAGGGAATACTTCTGTCCGGTTGTGTTTTGTTTATTCTGGAAAGAAGTATGAAGCTAGTCAGAAATTACCAGCATTCAATGTAACTGTTCTGAATCACGTCCAGCTGTATTAAAATACATGACAAAAAAAATCACACAATAAAGATGCAAACTACCGCACAGCTCTGTAGCTTATCATATGGTTATTATGGCACCCCACAGCAATAGCACAGCTCAGTTACCCAGACGTTATAAATGGCATCTGCAATACCCTAGCGTACTGCATGTCATATCATTAAAAGCACTTACAGTCTACAAAATGATCCCTCCAGGACCAAGTATCTACCAGTTCACAAAAACTCTAGAGACACCCCCCGCAGGCTTATTTTACCCCATAAACCAGTCAAAGGTTGGTAGCAGTTCAAGTTTACAACCAGATACCTCAGCTGCTTCTTCCTACTTAAATACCAAAAAACTAGCAGTAGCACACCTATGGAACTGGGAACAACCTTAGGTTCAGCACCAGATAGTCCAACTCTCCTTGCATGTATGAATCACTGGGACCAGGAGATGAAAAAGCAAAAGGAAGCTCACTGGCTGGACACAATAAAGAACGGAAGGCACAAACTCACCGTCTTGGATTATGCCCAAGCTAAAATTTCCTCCTGGGCTGAAGCACCGTGGGAGGTGCTAACACACGGGAGCAGCACTGCAGAAACCTCCCGAGTTCAGCATTTCGTTGGAGCCACCTCAAAAGCCAGCGAGGCTGCGCAATGCTTCTGCACATCTCTTTGCATTATCCTCCCCCATGTCCCTTCCCCTCTCAGTACTCAGGGAACGAAAAACCTCCCATTGAATTGATCGAGGTGGAAGGTTTCACAACTAGATAGAAAATGAGCAACCTGGCAGAGCGGATTGAAGCACACAGTCTACATTTTCTGGCTAGCCATAATCAACGCATAATTACTCTTCAGTGATCTATTAGGGAATACTCCCCAGCTCTTCTGTAAGAAGTTGGCAGTATCAGGCTGTGATTTACAAAGAGTGTTGTGCACCAGCTGCCTCATTGCAGCTCTCCATTTGAGGATTGCTCCCCAAGGCCCCCCCGTTAATCAGGAGGACGCGTACCCTGGCTGTGGTCACGCTGCAGGGTGCACTGAGGCACCTCCAGGGCAACGGCGTGCTCGCAGTAGGAGTTGCCACAGAGAAGCTGATGCTTCCCCAGGAGTATTTACTACTCCGCATATTTTATGCTTGTGTCTAAGGGCTCTAAATAAAATAAAGTAAATGAAATTCCTCACGGTGGTAATAGATTACTAAATCTTCAGTGCCCAGAACATTTCGCGTTGCTTATGCACTAGCTAGGAAAATCTCACACACACTTAAGGTCTGGTCTAAGTAAGTAAGAGACTGTTGTCCCCTAATAAGGGGATTTACATTACTTTCTCTTTGGAGAAGCCTGGTGGTTATAACAATGAGTCTCTTTAGCACGCCAAATCACATCAGAAAAATTTAACATTCATCTAAGGAAAGAGGAGGTAGCTGAGCAAAACGCATAAAATTGAATGAACTCCTCTGGCAGAGCATTACAGGGAGATCTTCGTGGCATTGTGCCCGATGTCCCAATGATCACATAATACTGCTAGAAAGAAATTTCCAAAACTCACAAGCCTAACCTGCTCTGCACAGAGTTTGGATGTGGAATCATATATCCACATATGCATGGTATTAGACCACAGGGGAAAAAACAGCGTATTGCCATGCAGCATGTTTAGTTTTCAAATTAAACTTGAGACTGAAAAAAAAAAAGTACTTTTAGAGTTAGTAAACCACATACACTATGCATCATTTTCAGCAGTGTTACAAAAAGTGTCATTTCCTGTTGGCTGAGTAACTACAAAAGGTAAGATTTAGCACAAAGCAATGTATTCACCAAGAGTAATTAAATGCCAAAGTCCAGTCCTCTTACAAGCTTTCAGTGCAGAAATTAGCAAGAGAAAACCAATGTTTGCTAATGCACCTTAATCTGCTCTCCTACAAAACAAACAGAGCTGCAAATTCTGGGACTCCACAAAAACACTCGTCCTCATAACAGAGAGAAACCTCTCAACTGAGAACGGGAATTATTAGAATTGGCGGAAGTAGAACAAAGGCAAATTTTATTCTATTTCCATTCCAGCAATGAGTGGTAAAAACCAAAGATCTTAATATGGATACAGAAAGCAAAAAAAATCCAGAGATTTTTCCAACAGACTTATTATTTTACTCCTTCAAGACAAGTGGAGGGGAGAGGGGGGCACGAAGAGGAGGAGATAAAAAACATGCCCTAAATAACAACAGCTGTCTCTTCCAAGAGATTCACAAAAGTTACAGAAATTATCTGATATTTTTAGTTGAATTTTAAAGCCATTTGTTTCCAGGAGAATTGCTTCTCTTCCGTAGTTTAAATATAGTTTTGAAAATTAACAACTGTTTTTTCATTTAAAATGGCTCCTGTGATTGATTGTGAAGAAAATGCAACAAAATTGGCATCATGCTCTTTTGTGCACTCAGCATTCCCTCCAGCCCTCTGCCAAACCTGGAACAAAGTACAGCCTAGTACTTTTCCCCACCGCCTACTACAGAGTAGAAGGGGGGGGGTAAGACTACTCCCAAGGAAACAGGGACTTCCATTTTCCTAACGAGCACAATCCACTACAGACTGCCCTCTTCAAAATGAGCGATGCTGAAACCATTGACATAATGACAGCGCTCTTTCAATATGCAGTTATGACAGCTATCGAGTCTGAACTACCACAATACTCAATAATTTTCATTGCTTCCCATAAACATAAGAAGGTGTATGGACAGAAATTCAGTTACACTAGCGGATTTCAAGTAGGTGAACATGCATTTATTCTCAAGTGACGTTTACTAGATTGTACCCACAATAGACTGTGCACACTCAGTAAAACAGAAGATATTAGCTAAAAACAACAGCTAAGTTCTTTCTCTGGTAAGCAAAGGAAAAGTATACATTTCATGGAAATCACTAATCTGCAATACTTTATTAGAGAAATTTCTAAAGTGTTCAAAGTAATGTCAAGTACAGGAGAAATTTGTTAGTTAGTTCCACCAAATCTGAAAACTTACCATTTTATCTAGGTGCTCAATGGATCTATAAATTTCTCCTTGGGATTCATCATAGTAACTGTAACGGAACCTCTGACCTTGAAACAAAAATCATGTATAAAATAAAAAAGGGAAAAATTGTAGCTAAAACACTCCCTAGTACTTACAAAGTAATTGAAACTATAACATCTGTAAGTAGTAATCCTCATTTATTTCATACTTTTTAGCTCCACTGAGGAAATTCTAGGGCAATCATCCAAGTAGCAGCCCAGAACTGGAGTAAAAAAAAAACTACATGGGAAGGGCAGCTGTACTTGTAAAGAAAAACCTGCTATGTAGAAACGACACTGCAGTACCACTTATTAATTGCCTGTTAATGCCTTGGACTCCAATTCTATAAATTAACAAGTAAAGCAGCATTTTATTTGTTTTTTAAACTATCCCTCTTTAGGCAAAAGAAAACTCTGGAGTCAAGCTACTTGTGTTTGCACAAGAATACCCACTGTAAATAAAGGTTAAAGGAAGAAGTTCATGATAATTCAATTAACAGTTCTAGATGGTTCGTTAGCCACAACAGAGCACAGGTCATTCTTATATAGCTCCAGCTATTCCACAGTTCAAAGATGAGTAAAATATGAACTTAATTACGTAAGATGACCAAAGATGACCATGAAAAAAAGAGAAGAAGGTCTGTTGTGTAATATCAAACATATGTTTCTGAAGCAGTTCCTTTTCCAGTTATTGTCACACTTATAAGGAAAACAAAGCATTAAAGCAGAAGGACAGAAGTCAAGGCTTTTGGAAGTTCTGCCACCAAGATGAACTGGGGTAACTCTGGTGAACTGGCAGAAATACTCCATTTGCTATCTTACCCAGCAATAAAACATACAAAACTTATTTCCAGCAAAGGGGGATGTTGCCATGTCCAGTGACTTTTTACCTAGTTAGCTTTGCAAATTCCATTGAGATGCTTAAGGGTTAAAAAAAAAAAAAAAAAAAAAAGCAAGAAACTTCAGATACATTTTATTCCAACAGTGAAGAGATGCTTATAAACCATACACCTTCACCACTTCTTTCCTCCACTCTACTGAAAAGATGTTACATTATTATTTAATCTATTGTTCCAAATCTAAAAAGACTTTTTTTTTTTAAGCTTTATCAAGGTGCTTAAGTTTCAAAGCTACATTTACAAGGAATTAAAATACTTTTTACAAAAGACATTCTTTAAAAAGAAATACAAAATATTTATCGTACTACTATAATGAAAAGATGCGAAACTTACCCCAATGGCAAAAGTCAGAAGAAACCACAAAGAGGTTACTAGGATCAGCTAGGTATTTACTGAAGAGTTTTCCAAATTCCTGCTCTTTTGTCTCACTCAGTGCTCCGACCAACACAGGAATAATAGTAAACTCATCCTTATGGCTTACAAGCAAAAGAAAAAAAGGTTGTAATTTAACTGGCATCTTAAGGTTTTTTAGGGCTTGTTAACAAATGGCAGAATGACTTACAAGGACACTACTGAACTAAAAATAGAGTTAATTTGATAAAATCAGACTATGAAGTTGTTTTAAAGCCTCAAACTACTTCAATTTCACAAAACAACTCCCTCCCCAAAACAGCATCTATTTTTGCTGCAAGGTGAAAACACCAGGGCAACAAAAAAAGAAAAGACGCAGTGGAACTAATTAGTAAGGAATGAAATTCTCTCTGTAAGCACTGAACAAATGTTGGGTACTTTTCAAAGAGCTATGGAAATGCTCAAGATGGCAGCCAGATATATATTGATACTCCAGCAGAAATTTAAAATGCCATAGAGGAAAAGTAAAATAAGACAGGAAATGAAAAGATTGACAAAAAAAAACACTACTTTTAATAATCATATTTTTTTTCCTGAAGTCCTCATCTGAAATAGCAGTTGTAGACAGACCCCTGATGTCAATGATCCAAACAAATTTAAACTTGCACAGGGAACACCCATAAGCATTTAAAAATTTCAGAAATGCCTTGCAAAAAGGCAAAAAAAATCAGCTATTCAGGAAAAGTCCTGTAAGAAAGTCAAATACTAACTCTATTAAATCAATATAAATGTATAAACTCTTTAATAACGGGTGTTCCAATTTCATTATTCAGGAGTTTGTTCCACTCACAGTTTCTATTACTGCAACAAATCTTCATCTCCGAGCCTTCCTCCCCAATTTTTTTACTGGGAGATGAGGGACTGCAGTAAGAAAATCCCTATAAAGGGTATTAGTTCTTCCTACTGTACCTTCAATGTTTCAACTGCAGTTTAATGCGCCTAGTGCTCACTCTTGGACAAGTAGTAATTAGCCCTAGTACCTTTCCATGGCTTTAGCAGTATAAGGCAAATGCATTTCAATACTGTGTTCATCTTCATCTGTCTGTAGAGACATACGCTCAAACATTCCAGTCTTCCACAATTCTCCATAAACTGAAATGAATCAAAATAGTTATTTTTACCCCCAAACATGAAAGCAAAATACAGTGCATCATTATAAAAACCAAGTCCATTAAATCAAGTTACCTGCCTCCAAGAGTTGTCAACATAAACCACTTGTTTTTTTTTTAAATCAGTTTTGGATTAAAATTACATTAAAGTCAGAGACACAAACATAGCTTACTCAATTCACAAATAAGTGTGTTAAATCAGTGGCCTAGTTAGTATACAGAAAGATTTTCAGTTATGATACAAAATCTAACCAGCAGAATAAAACATTTGAAGATATGCATGCATGGGTCTAATCATTGAATTCTTATTTTCCCAAACTACATCATAATGTTTCAAAAAGAGTTGATTAGCTGAGTCATTGCTGGACATACTGCTCTTTAATCGAATTTACCATTAACTGAACTATGAGGTCTAGAGACAGCAAAAACTGACTAAGTAATCCACACCTATAGGTTATCTTTCCTCCTCTGAAGTACACTTGGTGAAATGCAAACAGAGTGATCTCTGCATTGGAGAACAGTCCGCTTCCTGAACAGTTTGATGTAGGGCTCTGCTTTGTTCTCCATTCCATGAAGAAGTTCTACAAAAACTGAAACATTTGTTACCTACGGTAATGTCTGCAGGCACTGTGCAGAAAGCCTGAACTAGCTTGATTCGTCACAGCCATAACGAAATAGCAACACAAATTTGGCTAATTAGCTCTTCTGAAAACGCTAGTGTATTATTTAAGTATGCCTTGAAATACATGAATATTAAAACATCAAGATCATCTTCACTGCAGTTTTAAGCTTAGTCTGAAAGATTGGTGTTTCATGGACTAAAGGTTTTAGTTCTCTAAGTACTTCACTACTTTGAAAGAGTCACGTGCAATAGTGCATCCAAGCACAGCTAGCTTGTTGTTCCATCATTAGAAATAAACTCGAACCAACTCAAGTGCTATCTTCTTTGCAGACAGAATACTGTACAGAACGGTTGAAGAGGCGTGTAGGGGGCTATTACTCAAATGTAACACTTTTTAATTGAGATCCCTTTTAAAGATCATTTGCCATCAGGCGCACACTCGTAACGGGAAAGATAAGCAGAGACTGAGAGTTCTTTACATGCAGGAGCAAAAGACACATTCAGATTTTAATATAGCGATGCCTGCAACCACCAGGATCTTCCAGAAGTTAGCTTTCATTGGAGTAAAAAGTTTTACATTTGTATGCCACAAAAAAGCCATGACGTGCCCAACAATGCGAGGGTCCTCAGCACTGCACTGCCACGGTTAGTACTAAAGCCTCAGCAGTCTACAACACGTAAGCTTTATTAGGCACTTACTCTTTTGGTCAATTCGGAGATCATACAGAGGTGTTCTATAAATGTCCACACTGGAAAGTGCACATCGGGAAAGGGGCACGTGATGGGAAGGCCCAAGAATGAAAATTTTTCGGCTACAACGATTAACAAAAAAGCCCAGAATTTAGACAACAGCAATTGCACAGAGACCTGGTTCAGAGCAACAAATTTCAGAAAAACGCTGACGTACAAAGTGATACTTTCAGCAGTTACCCGGTGGTTAATGGTAGAGTTTGTCTCTACTGTGCATGAGACCACGGATCAATCAATGACCCAGCCTTGCTCAGTATCTGAGAAATGATTCAATCAGTTCAATAATGTGTCATGTAGCCTTAAGCCTCTTACACAGGTTACATATCAGAGGGCACTAATCCATTAGCCATTGAGAAGACTCATTTGCAGGCTGAATTGTAGCCCCTTACAATAGATTTTTGGTTTCTTGTCATGGACCATCTCAACCTGCAGTTACACATCACTGTCAACAACTACAGGCATGTACCCCCAAACTGAGGATTATCGATTTAGCATCTTTATAGAGCCTTTCACTTATTTGATTGGCTTAAATTGGAATTTGGTAAAACTTGAAGTAAGGCTATTCCCAAAGGCTGTATTTACCCAGCTGTTGCCTTAACGACAGGGATTTGGACCCACACTTTCATAGCATTAGCTGATACTGGAAGCTTTCACCCATCATCATCATCGTCTCATTTCATCAAGTCATCAGTTCAAGGCTCTTGATTAGATGTTAGCGTTCTCCTGCCACAAGACTTGAGAAGATCTATAGGAAATTGAACTTATTCCAAATCAAGATCCTAAGATGATATTTCTGCACTCAGCTAAAGCAATGGGATGCATGGAAAGATATTTTTTTTCCCCTTGCATGTGGAATGTTATAGCAATCAATATTAAAATACTAAAGCTGTTGACAGTGCTCACACAAACAAAAAATTCAAGTGTTCAAAACTTTGGCTGAAAGATTAATTATACTCTGCCAAATTCTAAACATTCAAAGCAGTAAACCAGCAAACGATCCAGAAAGTTCAGTCAACTCACTGTGTCACTGAACCTGGGGAATGCAACTCGGTCTGAAAGCTTTAGAGAAACCAGTTCTCTGTCACAGTGTAAGTTATCTTCACTTCGTTTACAATAGCTTAGAATGTATACAAAACACTGTCTTTGGGGAGTACTACGTTTTCTCATAAACAACTGATAAACACAGCTTTTATGATAGCACTGCCAAACACACGCTCCAAGTAAATACTGGAGACGTTTTTAAAGAAATGTTGCAGTCCAAATATGTAAGAATTTTAATTCTTTCTAGAATAAATGACTTGGTATTTTCAGAGGCAGGCACAGACTACAGAGGGGTTTTGTTTTGTTTTAATTTGGAGATTTTTAAACTGTGGTGCTATTAGTAACAGAAGTCCATTTAAAATTATTACAACAAATAACTTTCACTGACTTCAAATATTATATACACACAATGGTCACTTTTTCTCCACAGCAGAAGAGAATCCTGGTAGCATTCAGCCCATAATCCTGCACTGAAAAACCAATGCAGAATTGTGATCAAATATTGTTATACTTAAAAACAAACAAACCTCCCACAAAAAACAAACAAACAAACCACAAAAGAGAAACAAAGACACCCTGCAACCAGTTAAATAAACAAGGCTCAGGCTTTTATAAAAGCATTGGAGCAAAGTAAATTGTGTGTTATTTGCTAGAAGAACACCTTTGGCCCCTCCCTTCCAAAGTAGTTGTCAACAATTCTGAAGAATTTTTGAAAATATCGCTTTACATTTTCTTCTTCAAAAATACTGCAAATTTTTTTCTTTTGTAAGATCCAATCAAACTGAGCATTTACAAGGTGGAAAAGGAGTAATAGATGTATAAAAGACTAAAAAGAATAAAAAAATCAGTACTTCAAGGTATAAAAACAAAGAACAAGAAGAATTGCATTAAGAATCATCTCAAGCTTTCTAAAGAAAAAAATTCAATACTTACGTAATATTAGGATCCACTTGTTTGTAAGCATGGGCTGCACAAGATCCACAATAGGTATATCCTGCATGGCTGCAAATCAGTATTTAATGCATTAACATTTTGTACAACATATATGATGTTTTAACTATTGTTAAATGTTAGTATCTTTATGTCCAAACAACTAAAAATAACAAGAATGATCGAAAAAGCAATTCATGGAAGAGCTGGAAAGCACTGGTACAGTCTTCTACATGGGATATATTAGTCAAATAACTGGCAGTGATTGGTATGTCAGCTTCCTGATCAAAGTACCTGTCCTTAATTGTAAAAGATACTAGCAGGCAGACTATCCAACCGCATACTACCAGAAACTCATGGGAACCCTAAAAGCACAACCATAAGACATGGTAACAGCAAGCTGTTGGAGAAAGCTCTCCTGACCACGCTCTGGTGACTGAATAAGGACAGAAGTGTCTGGCAAAAACAAACTACATGTTACAACAGGCAAATGGAGTACAGAAACGGTTTTGTCAACGAAGAGCACCTCAGCAACAGAATAAACAGGCACATGGGAAGGAGTGGAATGCAGCACTGCAGCTTCTACAGCAGAGAACAGGACATGCTCTTATCTCCTATCATTCTCACCTACAGATTTTGCCTCATGTTACAACTCTGCTCCAGAAACAACTGTAATTATTCTGACTACTTGTTTCGAACTCAACATCCAAAACTTAAGATATTTCTTAAGGCTGTTAAAAACAGGAAGAAAAAAAAAAATCCAGCTGAGCTGCTAAAAGCATTAATTCCAGAGAACATCCACTGTCCAAGGTCCCAGGCCAGGTGGTAGAAAACAGCTAATTATCGCTCAGCAGCACCTTGCAACAGCTCAACTTGAGCTTTCCAAACAATGTTTTTAGAGAATGACACTGAAAGTGATGTGTACCACAAGTCCTGGAACATGCAGGATGTTTGAAGATGCACACTCCCCATTGGCATTGCCGGAGGATTTTGTATTTGTATGTATGTGCACATTCACATACACGGATGATACCTGGAGCAAATCATCCTCAAAATTACTCCTGGATTTTACTCCAGAACAGTACTATTGTACACACTAGGTACAAAACCAGCAACTGAGATCAAGTGAATCAGCGAGGTAAATTATTTGACAATGCCAACAGAGTCTTCTGAAAGGCTCCCTCTGTTGCAAAATTTTTAAGTCTTTCACAAAACATTATTAGCTCTATCCCACTTCACAAGAAAGGCATGGGTGAATGAAGCACTGTGGCAAGACCATAGAAAGACATCCAGCAGTTCTGGAAAAAGAACCCAAGTTACCTAACCCACAGCTGAAAGGGCTCTTTACAGATATTCCTATGACAGACTAAGGCAGACTTGGGACAATGCCTTCCACAGATTTAATACTAGTATGGAATAGTTCTGCCATTATGTTAACACTGTGTTACAACAGGAAAAACAGGAAGTTAATTAAGGTACTTTTTCCAGCATTTCCTTCCTACTCATAATGAACTGGAATAACCAACGTACTTTTCCTATACATCTCTACTACTAGAATTAAATTTAATGACATCTAAATAATTCAGACTGGCCTTGTTTCTCCTGTGGACCAAAATAAACAAAAACTTAAAAAAAAACTCCAACACAAAAGCAAGCCATTTTGGATTGCTGAAAAATGTTTCACTACAGCTGATAAGCTTTGCAAAGTTGTCTTCTTTTTGTTGTTTTTTTTTGTTTTTTAACACGCATAGCAGTTCTGTACTACAAGTGCATTGAAAGAGCTGTCATCTAAGGCTGCCATTCCACCTGTCTTAGTGGGTCACTAGGGAAATAGTATGTCTTCCAAGCACCTGTAAGAGGAAGTTAATCATATACCAAAACGTGCATAGATTTATGCCACTTCCACTGCAAATTTGAAATATTTAGGAACCACACAACATTCTTTCCAGTTACAGGCAAGTCTTCACCCATTCTCAACCAACACTCTGAATAAGCAACTGTTTAACAACTCAACTCATACATATACACCAAAAATAAAGTTCAAACTTACGGTGCAATAATGGCTCTAGCAGGTCTCTTTGTGGACTGTACTTGAGAAAGCCAGCCTTCTAGTTGTGCATTCAGCTGGGGTCCTGTGAAGACACAAGGAAATACTGAAGCCATAAAAAAAAAAAAAAACTAAAATACCTCCAAAATTAACAAATACAGTCCAACAGATTTAAAGTCATCTTAAACTTCAAACCCCGTATTTAAACCTTAAAAATGAACAAAAAAAAAGGGTAAAAACCAACATGCACATAATGTTTAAGTTCATACTAGGAAAGCTTCAACCTCCTAGGCCTTGAAGATCATTTATT
The DNA here is from genome assembly GCF_964211825.1 of Aythya ferina. Taxonomy (NCBI): domain Eukaryota; kingdom Metazoa; phylum Chordata; class Aves; order Anseriformes; family Anatidae; genus Aythya; species Aythya ferina. Next base: position 30,061,698 of record NC_140298.1, read on the forward strand.
GCACATCCATAACAAACCCTCATTGTTTCATGCTGTCTGGATAGATGCACATCTAGAAAGGTTGCCTTCTGATCTCAAAAGGGAGGCTAACAGATGATTTATTCTTCTGGTAGTCATATTCCCCAAATTCAGAAGTAAAAAGTCGAAACAACATTTGCCAAGAGAAGCCAATATGGAAAGATGGCATACTTACATACTGTCACCTGGAAAACTGTAAATGCACAGCAGAAGTTAAAGTGAGGAAACACCATGCTAATACTAATTCCCTAACCACTTCTGATCACTCAACATATACTACAAGTACCTATATTCCTGGCAACATTAGCTTGGGTAATCAGTCAACCCAGCATTCAACATTTCGTTTCCTAAATTCTGTCCCTCAACAAACGGCAGTATCATTTGTCAGCTAATGGAACAGAGAATAAAAAGGCCTTCTAGAAATACATTACAAGGCACATTTTTAGTATTTTTCATTACAAAGAAAGCTTTGACATAAACTACTTCTGAAGAAGCAAGTCTGGTAAGTACAGCACAACTTTCTTTAATATGAAGAATACAAAAATCTCCAAGTAAAAAATCATTAACCTACTATTGTTACAGGCTATTATTAGCAAGGAGGGAAGAAAAATACACTTTTTTCAGTTCACTCTGTGCTTTTGGCAGAACTGGATGTCAGCAGAGCTTGTGTGTAATTTATGACACAGTAAGCTGCTTTTCCTCCACTGTGCACCACATGCATCTTCCCCATGCAGGTGTTAGGCCACCAACTGCCAGGAAAAAAAAAAATCAAATTAAATTCCTGAAACTATTTCGCAGCCATGTTCCAAACTGACCAGATCTCCAGTTGACAGCTGTCTAAACAGCTGCCCATAGCTGCACAGAACTTAGCAGAGATGGCAGCTTCTGCAGGAGCCAGCCAGTCACTCCTCAGGGATGAAGCTGAGGGATGGAGGGGAGGAAGAAATCAAAGCCACCATTTTTTTTTTCCTATCAAGTTTTCCCCATTTCATGGGGAAGGGTGGGACCCTCCTTTGTGGTTGCAAAGAATGAGGGTTTGATGTAGAATGATGAACATCGTTTATTGGCTCGGCCCTGGCCAGCGGCAGGTCCCTTTTGGAGCTGGCCCTTATCTAACAGGGGGCACCTGCTGGACTCTTCTCACAGAGGCCACCCCTACAGCCCTCTGCTACCAAAACTTTACCATATAAACCCAATACACAGGTCAAAAAAAAAAAACAGCATGGAGTAGCCATTGTCACTGCTGTGATGCAGTAACTTTGTGAAACAATGGAAATACAAAAAAAAAAAAAAAAAAAAAATTCAATTTTGTTCTACTGCTCCTGTTGCCTGGGGAAATTACAAGCAGCAGAGACACGCAATGGAGATAAGGACAGAGACAACTTAGAAAATGGAAGCTGTTGGGGAAGCTAATGAAAAATAAATAGATGTATTTCCATCTTCTTTCCAAGCTACTAGGAGACTAACAATGCAGTACTCTACTCCAGTCAGCACTGTTGTTATACATCTAACAGGGAAGACACTAATGACTTTGCAAAAAGCATGACTTTCTAATTCTCCCAAAATACATACTAGTACTTTCTGAAAAAAGCTCTTTGGGAGACAACTTTTCCAAATATCCATTAACCATAAACTTCAACTGCCCCATCTTCCCCCTTCTCCCTGAAAGAGGCCCAGTGGCAGCCCAAGAGCAGAACTGCCAGAACCTTTGGGACAGCCCCAGAGCGCCCCAGGACACTCCCTGAGCCAGGCAGGGTACGTGGCTTCCTCTGCTCCTTCTCGAGCAGCTATTTTTGATTAAGAAAGCTGTTAAGGCGATTTATCTTTAGGACGAATCAGGTAACTCTGTGAATAGTTTCAAGACCGAGTGCAGAATTTCTATAATTTTCTAAAATTGCACATGAGTGTTCCAAGCTTGTGATGCTACAGCAGAATAAGGCCATGTAGGAGAGCATGATGCCCAGGCTTGCTTAGTCTGTGAGCACAGACAGACTGACAAATTAACATTTTTTTCCTAGAGGCAATAAAATACCTAACCGATCTGTATAACCCAAGGGATGAAACTTCTGTCAGGATTTCCTTAAAGACCAGATAAATCTGCTTTCAGATTTCTTCCCCTTCACTGCAACTTTGTGGTGCCTTTTCAGATCCCTAATGCAAGTTTCCATATGAGCAGATACACTTTTTTTGTTCAGTGTTTTTTTATTAGTTCATTTTTTAGTTAGCAGAAATAAGAGATTTGATTACTTTCTCCAAAAGAGTAACCCAGAGGCAGAACATAGAGTACAACACATCTGTGTGACTTTTTAGCTAAACCCAACCCAGGAGCTCCCAGCCCCCCAGCCTACCTGCAGCTTCCTGTTCTTGCAAATACTTCATGAGGGACAGCCTAACACTGGCATTTTCTTGTTACCAAGTTACCTAAGGACAAAAAGCAACTGGTAGCATCAACTTCAAGTGTTTGGAGAGGCTTTTCTTCTAATTTATCAAACATGACAGTGCTTAAGGCATAAGTCAAAATACTTTAATTAAATTTATACAATATAAACAAACCCACATCACCACAGTAGGTATGCTCTGCCATATGGAATTACATTAAAGGAGATGAAGAGCTTCTTCAAGAAGAGCACTAAGTTTTGTTCACGTGCAGATTTAGGTTGAACTAGAATAAAGCCTTGACAAATAGTCCTTGAGACAAGTGAAGTAGTTAGCTCCTAAGCTGAGGAGCAGGGAGGGGGAATAGTGCTGCCTACTGAAGCTATGGCAGCGGTGGGACACAGGAGAGGTCCCTGCCTCTTCAGCAGTAGGTGGAAAGCCCAGCTTGAGGAAACCAGCAGACTGAGCACCACTTTTTTTTTTTGTTTGTTTGTTTTAAAGGCTAGTAGGACAGAAAGCTTTAAATGGATGCAACTTCCATGCTCAGTCAACTTTTAGGCACTGGCATTTATGCTACAGCTTCAGCATTAATGCAGTAATAGAAGATGTTCCATTGATGTACAATAGATGAGGCAACAAAACACAAGCTTCACTGAAACATAATATTGTGACCTGATTTCAATCTTATGACATCAGCTATAAATACAGGCTTGTAAACTATAGAATGCTGAGTTATCTGCGGATATTTCACATCCTGTTTTGTTTAGGAAGCTAGCAGAAGTTATGCCAAATCAAGAATTATTGCAAGTACAGACCAAGTTTTCACCAGACAGATTTATGGAGACAGCTACAGACAGATTCTGTACAAATCTCCTGGCAAAAAGACGTTGTTTTTACAATCAGCATCATCCACTACAGTAAGCAAGAAGGAATCCTTCCATGTTAAATACACGCCAATGTTATCCGATGAATCAGAGACACCTGGCAGTCAGGCAGTTCGGTTCATCACCTCAATTTACAGCTGTCAGAGTACAGGCTTTGTGGCTAAGCCAACCTAGCACATCTTCCCCACAGCCAAGCTCACCTTGTGGGATGAGACTGAAGCGCTCCTGTGCCACGTGGCAATGCAGTACGCTGGAAGCTCGGTAACGGTGGCTGCTGTGGCCAGAGCAATGCAAAACCTGTCCAGGCTGCTGGGCCAGATGCGGTGCTTGCTCTGAACCATCGTTCTCAGTGAACGCTGCTTTTGTCGGACGAGCATAAAGCTCAACCAAAATTCTGAGCAGCACCTGGGAAACCTGCTCAGAGTCTCTCAGTTGCACGTACACAGCACTTGCAGCAAGGCAAGCAGTGGTGAACACAACAATAGTAATGACTTTTTTTTTTTTTAAAGTGTTCTGTGTTTTGTTTTCAGAAAATGGCGAATAACGAAAACGCAGAGCCTGTCCCCAGCTTACACACTTCCAGCTGTTCCTCATCTAATTATCTGCTACTGTACAGGAACCAACAGTTTTTTCTGCACCTTAGTCCTTATATCTTTGCTTTACCTTTACCCATAGATGAGGAAGTCTACAGCTTAGAAGTATTTATAATAAATATCACAGCAGATATACTTGTTAAGTCTTTGGAATTGTGGGGTGTTAGAAAAAGCAAGGTAAGTAGTAGCAAAACCTTGCGGGGCGAGCACACATTACTTTCATCGCTGGAATTAAGGTAACTGCTGGCTCCTCAACTTTGAAGAAGAATACATAACATTTGATTGACTTGGCAGGCAAACTGCAATCTGAAACATGACAGAAGGCTAACAAGTTTATCATCATAGTTAAAACTGAAGAAAATACAATGGTAGTTTTAGAGAACACAGGCCCTACTTGAAAAAAAAGCACTTTTTTAAAAAAAAAAAAAAACTGTTGCAGTTTCTAAACTGCAACAAAGGCCAAATCCTTGAATAAAGAGCAAGCTTTGTATGTACAAAGACTAGGATTTGTCAGGAATAGAAAATGATTTTCAAAGATTCCTGTTGATGAGCACATTTTCTGCTGCTACCATATAGGCTCTTCCAATACTGAATGCTGATGAAACAGTGCTATCAGGCTAAAAGCAAAGCAGAAGCTTACTTACGCAAACTACAGAACTGAAAAAGAAAACATTAAGATACAAGCGAAGATTATACTCAGGCTACACAAACTCCTATTATACACACTGCAAGAAGAACATAAAACAGCAGGTAATGCTTGAATGAGGGAAAATCAAGCTGAAGCTGTAACAAAGCATTGAAACCTGCTTTGGTGGCAGTTCCCACTAGCCTGTCCCAGTTTTCCTGTATTCCACCAGCTCTTCAATTGCCTTTGCTGAAAGCTATTGGGAAATAAAGTCAAACACTACCTCCCATCCGCTATGAGCATCGGCCTACACGCACCTCCACAGCTTTATGAAATACCTTCCTTCCTTCCCAGTTAGGCCATTCTGAGATCCAAACCAATGCCCTTCTGCTTTGTAGCTCCATCAAAGCAATTTGGGCTCTAATGAGAAAATGCTTAGGTGCTAAATGTAATCTGAATTTGTCAAAGCAGTCGCTAGGTGATACTTGCAGGCCTAGTTTAACACCATTGGGAGCACGCCAAACGTGAAGCTCTTTTTCACTTTCAGCTGTACTGCAAAAATTGAATCCACATTCTTTACTTGCAGTGTCTTGCTTCCAAGTGTATTTAAGTGACTCATCCAGAAACAATAGCCCGGAAATTGTATTTTAAATTATTTTGGTATACTTTTGCAGTATACAATGTTGAATAATACAGTCTGCATATTAACGTTGTGTTTCTTGATCAATTTGTGAAAGATAAAGCAATGACGCACTTTCCACAGGATTTCTAAAAAAAATAAATAAATAAAAAAACAGAAGGACAAGTGGAGCCTATATGGAGCCGTAATGCTTATTAACCTTGCAAAGCAAATAATTTATATATTTGCAAGACAGTGCAGTTAGTTGTTGCAAGGTAAGAACACTTGTGCTTGGCTGCATTTGAAACGCTCCAGCTAATATCACAACATTACAATTTTGTTATCAGTGAATTAACAGCCTTGCTCCTGCACAAAGCTCCTTTCACTAGTTCTCACAACAGGTCACTGCTCCCTCTCATTTCAGTGACCCTCACGTGTATTTTGTATTTATTTTTCTGGATCCAATCTTTCGAGACCATTCACAAACACCACGGTGATGAATTACTCCTACATTACGTTTATGAATGAGCCTTGATGAGTTATTCCAATTTGTGGGAATGTGCCAGGGCTCCTGGCACACCAGAGGTAAGGACTTCCAAAAAACTTGCATGAAATAGTGTCCATCTTCCTCAACGCCCTTCCTACATCTGTGTAGACTCAGACCCAACACGCTACCAAGGAGCGCCTCTGTGCTGAGCTGAGGTAGGATGCCGCAACTCTGAGGGTCAGCAGAAGACATCCCAGCAGCAGCATTCCCCCTGAAATTGTGGGCAGCAAGCCTGGTGAGAGGACAGCGACTGTACCAGAGCAGAAGGTGTTATATACCTACTGTATATTGTGCATTCAGCTTCCTCTGGGGCACATATGCCAAGGCAGCAGTAATGACTACCGTGAGGTTTAACCTCTCTTCAAACATGATCTGTGTGGAGGCAGAACATTGGCTTGGCTCATCACACCAAACACTCTGGAAGACAGTAAATGCAATGGCCTTTCAAGCCAGTACAGCAATTACTCTGACAACTGACGTTTGCATTGATAAGCATATGGAAATTGACTTTCTCTGAGGTCAAAGGCTACCAGAAAGCACACCTCTGACCGCTAAGGCTTAGTCACGGAGATCGGAGAAATAAACCATACCTAACGCAATGACAAACTCGTTTTCCAGGACCAATTTCAGCTCGTGCAGTATTGCTATTCACACACACAGTTGGATTTTGCTTGTGTGATTTGCAAATGCTTGCTAAAACCCTTGGTGTTTGTTTGTATCAGCACGCCACTGACAGGGGAAAGGCTGAGACAGGGCTTCCCAAACACCATTAAGCAGCGCTACAGCACTTGGTCAGCGCCTCCAGGAGGCAGGCAAGGCAAGCCAGCTGCCTTGAGCACTTAACCGAGCACGTTAAGTGCCCTAACTGTGATACCTCACTTGTAATGGCATGCTGTGCACGGAGTAAGGAGAAAAGCTAGGTGGATACACACACGCTAATATTTGTTGTTGTTTCTTCAATGCGTGGATCGGTTCCACACAGAACTGGCTCAATGCTTACAGCACCTACTCGCAGGAAGGAGTAAGTTGAGAGAGAGCATCCACACCATCCTGCAAATAGCCCATATTCAGGACAGCATGCCATGCCTGTTACACTTTAGCTGCTCCTTTTGTATCTAGGAATGCATCTGTCCCGAATTTGAAGCCATGGGAAATTATACCATTTTTGTTTCGTGTTGTCCTTAATCTTCTCCTTCCCCCTGCTGGTCAAAATCAATTTCTCAAGAGGTCTGGATGATAGGTGGTTGAATTACCCCAGCAGGATTCTCTTCCAAAAATAAATCAGTGTAATATTTTTCACCACAGAGCGATGATATTTTCAGAAAAAAGTCTACGTGAGATCAGTGCAACAGGTTGATCATTTCCAGAGTATGCCTCTCTCTCATTTCTGCAAGTGTTTTCAGCAGCTGCCATACACCAGGTTGCTGTGCCAGAGAAGCAGTGGCCTGCCACATACCATTTTAAACCTTTTTTTTTAAAAGCAGACACATGGCTCAAAGCCTGCAAGTGAGAAAATAGGTTATTTAGACCAGTAGCCTACTATCGGCAACAGTCATATCACTATTTCAGTCTGTAAGCTTACCTGTAGAGCTTCCCATTCTCACCGCTGCTGCTGCGGAGGAGGAGGAGGAGCAGCACCTCTACCTGTCTGACCGAGCTGACCTCCGCAGGGCCACATCTGAAGCTCACTGACACGCTACACAGACTGCTGTGGCATCAACACGCACTTGCCCACACCAAGAATTCTTTCTACAAGAGAAGGTCTGAAAAATTCAGCCAAGACTGCCAACATCCTCAACTGCAGAACCTTCCAAAGCAAGTTCTCCTTTACAAGGCTTTCTGGATGAAGAACACGCAGGAAGCCAAGTGATACCACCACTGCAAAGCAACTCCAGCAACGAACACAAGTTGGGAGTGCTTTCTACCTGGGCCATCACTTTCCCTCATGTAACAAAAGTTGTTTACTTGCAGTAAGTCATGACATGCTAACATGCAGATGTGCCTGGGTGTGCATAATTACGCAGCCAGTCTCACTGGCTCCGAGAAGTTTATTAGCATCATGTAATTAGGTGATGTATTCTCACTAGAGCACAGCGCATCTTTATGTTTTCCAGTGCAGAACAGCTCGGCAGTGCCTATCCCATAGCTGGAGAAAATAGAAAGGGGAACGAGAGCCTCCTTTCAGCAGAAGCAATTGCTGCCCCACAAAAACGATCAGTCTCTAAAGACAAGGGACGGTATTTCTTGTAAACCCTTCTACAAGGAAACAACAAGAAAAAAAACACTCCAGGACTCCAACAAAACGTCCATGGTGATGCTTGAAGTTCCACCCTCAGGTACCAGGCACCTCCGGATGAGCTGCCATGTAACTGAGGTCATCCTCACACAGCCTCTTCAAAATGCTTTCAAATGTAATGATTTTGAACACGTGCTTCAGGAATCACATTTCTCATTGCCCTTCTGGGCAGGCAGAGAACACTAATACAGTCATCTTAGCTATGCAGCAGGATGAGGGTTTCCAGAGCATCTGCTTGCCCTGTGTAAGCAAGCTCAGCTCTATAGAAATAGAACAGTTTGCTGCAAATGGGAAGCTTAAATGCTAACTGGTTTATATATAAAACCCATAAATCACTTCTGGGCCTAGATGGTAAGCACAAAGAGAGTAGGTAGGAAGACTTGACAAGATAGTCCCTGGAGAATCACAGGAATGCACCCAAGAACTATTACAGCTCCAACTCGAATCCCCGCCTCAGCTGCATCCCTGGAGCTACGTAGGTTGAAACCACATGGCAGAATGCAGACTTTCCCCAGGCAGCAGAGTTGAGGAAACAAGCCCATGTTGGGCTAAAACACAGGATGCTACATCACGTCTATGGTGAACACATACCCTCTTGGTCCTCATTTGTTCCCTCTTCAGTTTTTATGGACCCTCCCTAAATGGCACTGAAAAACGAGTCCACCAGCAGCACACACCGGGCAGTCTCCTCGCTGAGCGGGGAGGGCTCCTGCTCTCACATACCCTGTGTAGATGGCACGTGATAGCTTTATGATGTCTCTTCCTGTAGAGCTGTTTTCTTGTTTAAGGAAAGCCCTACACAGGAAAATAACACCTCCCAAAGCTCCAGCCTATGCAACGTTAACCACCCACCCCAACCACACACACCCTACAGTTACCATTTACCTTGTTACAAGTACAGTCACCAGAACTTGTTACAACATGATTCAGTTTAATATCGTGTTTTGTTTTTTTTTTTTTCCTGTTTTCCTGCATTGGAGGTGCCTGGGCAGCCACCTCACACCTCCTTGACGAGCAGTAACCAGAAGGCAGCCCAAAAGCAACCAGAGCAACGTGCTTCTGGCTGCCCCATCACAGACAGGTCGTACTGGCCAAACAGGTCACGCACACTCTACCATGGGGCAGCCTCACAGAGCTGTGCACTGAATTGGTATGGGGGAGAAAAAAAAAAGAAAAAAAAAAAAAAAAGAAGAAAGCACAGTGCCTATGCTTTGTAAATGAATTATGAAGAAACTAAAGATCTTGTTTCATTTGCAGTATCTTGGTATGAAGTCCAGTAGCAGAAAAAATACAAAAGTGTATGTAAGATCATTCAGCTGTTCCACTGTGCAAGGCATTTTCCTGCCATATGAATAAACGAAGATACAAACAGCACAAAGGAGCTTGGAAGTTCTACCACAAAGCCTTCACGTTTTGATACACCCTTGCATACGTTTAAACACACCTTTGACACGGCTTTGTCTGCTTGCTCTAAGGAGCACTGCCTACCTTTCTGGACGGCTGCAAGCCCTGTAGCGACGCGGCCCCGGCGCCGGCTGTGCGGGGAGCAGCGCAGCTCCGCTCCCCCCGCCAGGCCCCGCAGGCCCCCTCCATTGTTGTCTCAGAGCCTGCAGAGCCTCCCCCGGCTCCCCAGCCGCTCACCTCGCGGCCCGCATCCCCCCGCGGCAGGACGAGCACTCCCCGGGGGTTCCTTTGCTGGCCTTTACCATTTATTTCCCGTTGTTTTATTTTCCTCCGCACCTCGTTCATCGCTGCGACTCCTGCAGCCGGGTAGCGACTCCTCACCCCGAGGCGTCCCTTCGGGCCCCGGCAGCGCTCAGCTCCACAGCCCTGCCCCTGCCCCGGCACCCCAACCCCCCCCGTCCCCGTTACCTGAGGCTGTGTACCAGCTGCCGGCGTGGCTGGCCTCCCGGCAGAGCACGCGGTTGGACATCTTGCTGCCGGAGCCGCCTATGGTGCTCGGGGGAGGCGCAGGGGGACGGGCCCGGCCGCGGCGGCGGCGGCAGCGGCGGCGGCGGCGCTGCTGCTCCCCGTCCTCCCCCGGAGCGGCCCGGGCCCGGCGGGCGGAGGAGGAGGCGCCCGGGGGCGGCGGGCGGAGGGCGAGGGGAGGGGAGGGAGGGGCGGAGCGGGGCCCGCGCGGGCCCGGGGGGGGGGGCGCGGGGACGAAGCCCGGGGCCGCCGCCGCCGCCGCCAACTCCGCGCCGGGCGGGTGGGGGACGCGCAGCGAAGGAGGCCGCGGCCGCCGCTGGGTTTGGCCCCGCTCGGCTGCCGTGCGCTAGGGGCCGCGCGGCCGCCGCGCCCCCATTGGGCGCCGCAGCTGAAGGAGCGCCCCCATTGGCTCGCCGCGCCGCGGAGGGCCCGCCCAGCGCCGTGACGGAGCCGGGATGGAGCGGCGGCGACGCGCGGGGGAGAGGGAGGGGCGGGGAAGGAGGCGGGGTCCGGAAGGGAGAGCCGCGCTCGGATTGGCTGGGCCCCTGGCCGCGCTTGCCGCTTCTGCCGCGCTGATTGGCCGGGCCGTGTCTCCGAGCGGCAGGGGAAGATTCCGGGCGGGGGTCAGCTGAGGGGAGGCCGGGCGGGGGCTGAGGGGAAGCCCCGCCCCCTGCCCCCCCACACACACCCCACCCCGCGCTGTGCACGCGCGGCGACCGTTACCGTTACCGTCACCGTCACCGTTACCGTTACCGTCACCGTTATGGCAGTGCCCCGCCCCTGCCCCCCCGTCCCCTTCACTCCCCTGTGTTTCCCATCACCGCAGCGGGAGCCAGCCCCCTGCCTTTGTTCGGCGCCCCGGAGCTCCCCGTGCCCGAGCTGCTGCGGCAGGCGGCGAGGGCTGCGGGGGTGCATCTGTGGAGATCTTTGCCTCTGACTGTCCCCTGCTTCATCCTTCCTGCCCCAGCCCCTCCATGTTGCGTTAGCCCGGTGAATGGAGCGCTGCCATGGAGACGCCAAGCTCAGCCCCAAATAGCTAACAAGGCGGAATTGGAGAGGGGAGCGTGGCCGGCTCCACAGGGGGAAGGGGAAAGGCGATTTTAGGCGACGCGTCCTCCCCCTCTGCCATCCCATGTGCCGCCGCATGGCCTCGGAAAGCCTTCCAGCCGAGGCCATACACGCGTGCGAAACGCAGAGCTGCTGTTGTCTTTCAGAAAGCGGAACAAAGGAAATGCGGGGACAAAGGCACCGTCCTGACAGCAGAACGGCTGGTGCTGCAGGGCAGCGCCTGGTGAGGCGTGAGGATCCAGCCGTGACACGGGCCTCCCAGCGCAACGGGGGGGCGATAACGACCGGTGTCCCACGAGCAGCGTGCGTGACGGGGTGTCGCGAGGAAACGGGGACTGAACAGCCCAGCAAACGCTGAACGGTTGCAGTGGCCTTCACTGCTCTGCCTGTCCTTTCATTACTCAGCTGTTATTTTAGAAATAGTGCTTTGAGAGAGGTTAATGTGAATTATAACCGCTGCCGAGACCAGCAGCATTATCCTGCCTTACTGATGTAACATAAAACTATTTTGGCAGTTAACATTCCCATTTTTATAAACGGGAGTTAATTCTCAAATCTTTTACACAAACTTCAGCACCGACAATATTTCCTGACCAGACTACTAAAACCTCAATAAACTAAAGTATAATCTTTACTCTGTGGGGGAAAAGTAAGAGTTGTGATTATATACCTACCAAAAAGGCCGTGCCGGGGTATAATTCAAGTTTTCGATGCACTGTTGTCCCACAGTCCCCCAAGAACAGCTTGAGGAGGCTGCTAGAAGGAATTCTATTTCAGAGGAATTAGAGGTTATTATTTTTTTAATTATCTGGTATTTCTTTCTACCATGTAGAGGAAGAGCTTCCACCTCCCTAAGCAATTCCTCTCCTTTAAAATTAAAAGATAAGAATTTCCAAGTGGTAATCTAGAGCGCGTAATGAGTAAAAACATTGCTATCAGATTACAATTTCTGTATAAGAAGAGGCAAGCACCAATGCCACATAATCAAGCGCCTTGTGTATTTCTAGACATTCAAATACACCCACATGCACTCTTGAGAGACACCATTAATGTAATCACAGCAAGCAAATTATTTGCCTTTTCTTTACTGTAGGTCATGGATCATCTATCAGAGCTCTGCTGCCGTTTTCTGTGCCATTTTTACAGTCATATTACAATTTTGGTAAGTAAACACCCTTCTCACAGCCTTCTGAGTTTGTTTTGGGTTACAAGCATACTAGTTTTTCGAAGTGACTTTTTTCTGGTTTTACTGCATTTCTTTATGTAGTGTTTTTTTGTTTTGTTTTGTCTGTTTTCTTCTTCAGCTTGCCTTTTTAAATAATTCTTGGTTTTATCGTTGTCCATCACCTTGGGATGGATTCCTCTTTATGCTTTCTTTTTAAGTTTCCTTCTCCCTTGCTTTTCTCATAAACCTTTACTTCCTTCAGTGTAGATGAGGTGTAGACTAGGATGAAATCTTTACATAACATGAACATAATATCATTGTGGATGCAGAGGAATAAGTGCAGCTCAGTGTTAGCAGGTCATAGAAAACAAAGGCTACTTTACTAATACTTTGCTTGTGGCACATGCCACAAACACTACAGTAGCCTGTTTTCTGGTGAATATTTGTCCTTTCTTACCAACTGGGGCTGTCCATTCAAAGCCCAGTGAAACTGGAGGACATCCTCCTCAATTTGTACTTTTGCCTGCCAAAGCTTGTCATCTGTAGCACCACAGGAGGAATTTCCAGTTTCCACTGGCAAGGCTGAAAGGAGGATTATTTTTTCCATCATTCCCTATCACAGGTGGGCATAAGCAGCATTCAGTGGTTAGTGTTCCGATTTGTTGTTTCTTCATAAGCTTTTAACGATCACGTCCTGATCATGAACTGTTTGTTTAACAGCTCGTAAAGAGGCAGAAACAGACAAGCAGGCAGCTCTTCAGGTAAAAAGAAGGCAGCGCTCGGCTTCCACCTGCTCAGGACTCAGAGGTATGGAAAATGTTCTAGCCACAGGCTGAGACACTGAAAACTCAGCTTTCAGGGAATGCTGTTGGAGCACGAGTTAGGTTGAGAGATACTCCTGCTTTGTCTGCAATTATTTTGAGCGCCGTTTGTAGGAGAGATAACAGAAGCACTTGCCTGTTAGATCAGTTTCAATCATTTTTCTCTGATGTGCAGGGCAGAGCAGACGCAGTGCACAGGAAGATCCCTCAGGTCAGCACACCCTTTGAGCACAGACAACCGCCTCACATGTATTTCTGTTGGCAACTTTTTCCTTACCTGGAAGAAAAGCCTGACGGCAGTTGCTGCAAGAACAGCTTACCATTTAGAGTGCCCTTAGCATGCAGGGTTTCCTGGAGTAGCATCCTGTGCTCAGCATGGGTGGCAGGCACAACAGGGTTTCAACTGGCCCAGCTTTCTGTGTCTGTTGCTGTCCTGTTCCTTGCTCTCATTGTCCCATTGCATACGCTTCATTTTGTGTTCTTTCCTGTCATGCTTTTCACAATGTTTACTTCCTGTCTCCCTTCTCAGGAACCTGTCATTGCTACTCTATTTTATTTTTCCTCTTTCCAAACTGTCATTTCCAGCTGTCATTCTCCACCCAAGGAACCTGCTGTTCCTAGCAGTCCTTCCTTCAGGTATTAAAAGCAGGCCCCCCAAACTTCATACCCCTTACAAGGGAAACATTACCATTTCCCATGTAAGCAATAGCATCTCAGCTCGTGTAAGAGGATAATATCCATCTTACAGATGCCTCTATGTACACCAGAGAAAAAGGAAGGCCACATGCTCTCCAGCAGAAACTTCACAACGATCCAATAGACTTTGAACATTTTAGGTTCCTCACAGAGACTGGTTTATCACACTCAATTGCAAAGCCAGCTCCAGGAAGAGAGACAAAAGCACATTGGGAAGAGGGGTTTGGCACATTCCAGGTCAACGTCACAGTGGTACTGCTGTAAGCTTCCCTCTAGCTACTCACGCACCATTTATATTTTAAGTCCTCACTTAAAACTTTAATTGAATAGCGAACAGTAGCAGACACTGTGCTGATGCTCTTTTCATCATAGTAAAATGCCTCTTGGTATAACGTCTGGCATTCTGTACTCCTGTGATCTAGGCTATGTAGTCACTCTTCAAATGAATCTTGACTACATTAAATTGAACGGGGAACACAAGCTAAGGCTTGGCTAGGAATAATTTGTTACATAATTAGCACAATGACATGAGTAAATCAGAACCTGTATTCTATCAAGTTTGTTACACGTAGGGATTGTTCTCGTGTTTCTTTTCCAACCTACCATTTTCAGTTGCTTGCAACTGTCAGAATTTTTCCGATTTTTCATTTGTTTGAAAGCAGTTCTTTATTTCTAGAAAGTCTGATGGGGAGAGAGCCTTGGATAGTCTTTTGATCAAACTGCATTCGCAATAGCTACACAACTTCAGAAAACTAAATAGATAGCTCTAAAAGCTGTACTGATTTTGGAGATGAAAAAGTATTTGGCAAGTCGAATTGCATTTTCCGGTGACAACATATTTCAGGATTCGAGAACAGAACCCTGCAATCAGTAAATCTTTTAACGTCATCACCTTTTTGATTCTCTTGAGCTAGCCTAGATGGGAAAACAACAGCAGGTGACAACCAGCGCACCAGACAACAGGTACACCAACAGCATGTGACAACAGCAGTGTACTCAACAGTGCTGGTGACAGCTGAATAGCTGGTGCACTGCTGTCAGGAACAGCTCACCTGAAGACTTGCACTAATGCTTAGGGATTTTAGGTCCATCCAAGAGCTGTACAGAAAGCCAGAGTGTTTTCAAGCTTTTGTGCAACTCCTAGAGGATATTAACGCAAGCTGAGAAATCTATTTGCGTTCTGAATTCAGGCAAGCCTGGATGTTCTAAGCAAATTGCTCTGTCTGCGGAAAACTAATGATTGAGCTCCTTCTTTTTGTAAGGCCTTGCATAAATTCTCAACATAGAAATTTGCGATCAGCATAGATTTTTTTTTTTCCAGATTTGACAAGTCTTACAGTCTTGAGATGTTGTTACCAACAGATCAAACTCTGGAATGCTGCTTTAGCAATAAAAATAGCAGTATCAAGCCTTTATGGTGTCTCCTCATCTTCACTTAAATGGTAGTATTCATTCCAGTAAGTCAAAACACTGTTAAAATCCTTTCTTTCAGTGTCTTTAAGTGTCAATGTTTGACAGAGACTGTGTTCACCATAACACGATAGAATTAGTAACCTCGTTCCAGAGTTTTTATGTGTTTTCCAAAATAGGAGTGGGTTTGGGTTTACAGTTCTTTCCGTTTTTTTTGTTTCCCAATTTTACTCCTCTTGGACTACACTAATTCTGCAACTAGTGCTGCAAATACAGTACATATCTGTAACTTGTCACAGGCCCAATGTGAGTTCTAAGCTTCTCTTTTGTCAATTTATGCATAGATTACTAAACAAATTATGCAGTCTTTAATCTTACACAGGAAAATCTCTAACTGTTGCAGCAGTAATTTAATTTACAAGGTTTTATGTTTGCTACATTAAATCAATTAAGTAAGAAACACTGAATGGTAAGATGTCAATGTTGAAGTTTATTTGAATAAAAATCAGGATTTTGATTAAATAAACAACTCACAGAAACCAAGTACCGTTCTGATGACCGTCAGACAAATTACAGTCATTGTGGTCTATGAAAAGCTGGCCTATACTAATCTATTTCTGGAGTCTAATACCAAATACTAATGAACATATGCTCCTTGTTACATATTTCAGAAAAGAGAACTAGGAATTCTGAGGGCTGTCTAGTCCCTGCACACATTGCCAACAACCTTGTGAGCCTGTTTGCCAGCTACAATATTCCTATTTTCATAGTTTTCAGGGTATTTTTCCCATTTTTTTTTCCAATCTCTTTAAGATCTCTACTTCTATCTCAGAAGATAAGTTAAGAATGGGAAACAAACAAAATCACATTAGTAAACCTAAAGAAAAAAAACAACCCAGGAGATTCAGTATTTTACTGGGTTAGATCAGGATTACATTTGACAAAGAAAGAATGCACCAACTCAGATCAGCAGTACAGATAATTGAATTACAGAACCAAATTACAGAATCTTAAGTCCCTTCAGACTTTTTTCTATATTAAACTGTTAAATCCAGCACACCACGCATGGGAGATCCGTGACAAATGCTGTACAGCAAACCTCATTAATAGAAGCATCTAAAATGATGGACACGGCAAGTGATCTGCAAGTTCCCTCCTCTCTACTTAATCAATCCATCCTCAAAATCACTTCTATTTTTAATTAGTTTGCATTCTCTTTAGGTACCTTGCACAGGAAGGGTGCTAAATAAAACCAAATTAAGTTATAGACAAGATCACCAGCATGATTCCCATAACCAATTGTTGCTTTCTGTTTCATGCATTCGGGTGATGTATGCCCCGGGAATTATTCAGACATTCATCCAATAGTGCAGTTTCAATACTTTATTTTCAAAGTCTTTTACCAGCTAGTTTAAAACAAGTGAACAAATGAAATGTAAAGTGTTCTTTATTAAATAACTCAGAAGGTAAAGCAAATTGTGCGATTAAAAAAGACATCATGTTTCTAAAGGATTTTTACAGCAGAAAATAAATTGCGACCAATAAGCATTTCAGTCTAGCAGCCACATTGTCCTCACTTTAGTGGAGTTAATTTCGGTCCTCAAATTGTGACTTGTTTTTTAAAAGATACGCTGCTAGAAATTCAATAGGATTTGGCGGTCTGTAAAGAAAAGTAAAGAAGTAATTATTTTTTTTTGTTATATGAAACTAGGTAGCTGAAGAACTAATTACCTTCTGTGAAAAGCAACGTTAACTCCTCTCCAACACTTGGAAGCACTGACTCAGGGATGGCCAACTACCTAGACAAACCCAGTAAGTTTCCAGTGTACATCTGGTCAGTAGGTTTTTAAGAAAGAACTGCTGGTTCCTTATGAAATTCTGTAAGTCCTCAACCTGAAGCAAAAAGTTATGTAGCTTAATTATGTGATCTGTGAAGAATCACCTCCTTTTGTTCATTTTGGATTTGCTACCTGGTAGCTTAATCTGATTACCATATAGAAGAGATTACATAACAGTAATAATCCACTGCAATCCATTGCCTCCATGCTATTCATGATTTAACAGATTCCTAATACATTGTCACTCAGAAATCTCTTTTCCAGGTTACAGCACTGTCTGTCCAGCCACTCTGTACACAGCTGGCATTCCATACTTCTCACCACCTTGTCACTCCTTTCTCTTACTTTTTCACACTGTACTAGAATACAGGAGACTTGCAATTAAACTTAATATTCAAAATTAAGAAAAATATATATTTAAATAGCAACATGCTTGTTTGTACCCATTCGATTTCTAAATCATAGCATTCAGAATTTGCTTTGACTAAGCAATGCACTGACATAAATAACAATTTAAAGATATTTTTCACAAGCGTAATGGTCACTTTATGAAGTTCACAGACAATTATTTACAAATTGATCAACTTCGAAGAAGAACAGAACAGCATGTTCTGTAAAAACTCCACCAGCATCATTAGCAAGTTTTGGCATCAGCCACTTTTTCAAATTTTTACAAATGATCCTTTCCATGACTATGGTGCTGAGCTTTGTTCACCATGGAAATGCATCGTTTACTTCTACCCTAGGTCTTGTATAGCACAGCGAGCTCCTCATCCATATAAAGGCTTTTTCTTTAGTCCCACAACAATTTACTCTCTTTAAAAGCCTTTCGTGACAGACTGTGCCAGAAGACTTTTGGAAATTTACATAGACTGTCATTTGAACTCCTGCTTACAGGTGCCTTTTCACTCCTTTAGTGAACACCAAGAGACTCATATAAGTGGTGCTGATGCCTCCCAAATGGCTTTCAGTCTGCAGGACAACTCCCACAGCTGGCAACTGAAGATGGGCATCCTGCCTCTGGGGCAGGGTGTACCTTCCTAAATGCTCTTTTGCCTATTTTGCAGCCTGCACAATTAGTTCAAATTCACAACTCCTTCTGAGGTTAAGACACTGCTGGTTGTTCTTCTGGCTATAGGTACAATGAGGTGGTTGTGGTCATCGCACCAGGTTTTGATGGTATTTCAGCAAAATGGAGAAATGGTTCATATGCCATGGGACTTACCAATAGTTCAGACAAGTTCATTTGGATAAGGTGAACACCTGTTTGTTACATTTGAAGAATTCACCTCTCCATTGACTGATGAGAAATATGGGGCACCTCACAGAAGAGCCTTTACTGAAAAGATTAATCATCAGTTTGCTTCTTATTGTGTTACAGACACAGTAGGGTCAACCTCATCCATCAAAAAGTGTTTTAAATCTTACTAAGATGCACGTCAGGCCACATTCGTCTTTGTTTCTTTCTTTTGAATGGCAAATTGAACTCTTTTTCATCAAACACTATTGAAATCTCGTTCACAACTAGAACAACTTCTTCCCTTATAAGGTGAATTACATGACAAGATAAATGAGAAATATTCTTCTCCCTCCAAAAACTTTGCAGTAGCACACCTCATTGGAAGATGAGAAATTCACTGAATAACTCTTCTGTTAAGTGAGAAGCACATCCTGCTGTGTTCGCCCACAGTATTTATGAACCTGTTGTAAATCATCTCTTACAACCACGATGCTAACAAGACCATATCTGGTGTATGAGATCAGAAAAAGTTACATACTGCTTAAGTCTGAGACCTACCTTCTTCCTAAGAACAGACGGAAGACTTCAGAATCTTACCTCTCTTTTGCAAGAACAGCAAGTCCCTGTAGCAAGATCGGTACAACCGTCTGATCCAAGTAGGCACGTGTGGGTAACGACTGGAGATCCACCTTCTGCTTTGATGTTTTTTCTGCGTTTATTTTTTCATTTTCTACTATCCTCTGGAGGAGTAAGAAGTAAATGAACATTGGTAACAGTGGCAAGATCTACTTTGAAGCACAAGTGCAAATAATACACATTTCTCTGCAAGTTCACTTAAGTTTTAAAAAAGATATAAAGAAATGATTTTAAGTGTGCAGTTTTCCTTGGACAAACCTAAACCAGAGGAGCCTTCTGCTTAATTCTTACATTTTGAGAAAGTGTTAGGAAGTCCTAAGTTTCCTATAAGCAGTCCCAGTCGAGTATTTCCTGCACACACGCACTTCCAACACAAATGCTAAAAGCATCAGAAATGTAGGTGTAGTCTGACCGAAGAGACCCCACTCTATTGAAGCACAGATGGATACTTTAAGATACACAAAATGCTTCCAAGTCTTTTGGTCAAAAGCCACTGAATTATCTTGAAACTGGTAACTGTAGCTCAAGAAAGGATACCGTACCACTGACAGTGAGCCAAATGTTTTCAACACAACAACCAATGCAACCAAGGGATAAGGTTACAATTCAGTAATGGAAACTGAGGTATCAAGGCAAACAGTTCTCAGGGAGATCAGTAAAAAGGATGTGTAAAAAGTTTCTGCATGATCTTAGCATACGGTATGAGGTTATAATGGAGAAAGACAGGAGGCATTTCCCTAGTGAGCAAGAAACAAACATCACAGAGTAAATAAACACCTAACCCACGCGGCTACCAGGAGCAGCCACACTGGATTGTGCCTACTCTCAGGGTAAGTAATTAAAGCTAGCCTGAACTATTCAGATCCAACATCCTCATTTACAGCAGGACTAAAGGAACTCCTCCCTTGGATAATTTCTTAGAAATGCCATCAACTCCTCCTGCTCCCCTCCCTGTCGTAAAAGCCTGTCGGGCTTTTTGTGGCATCACATGTTTACGGAACAGACAACCATCACAGGAGAGCTCCCACAGAAACCTCACGGTAAGGCTCAGGCACTACCTCGGCAGCATTTACCACGAAGGAACCTGCCGCCTCCTGGCGCAGCTTCCACCTCCCCCTGAGGGCCATGACGCTTTAAGTTTAGCTCCAGCAGCCTCACTGGCGATCAGGATTCCGCCTCCCGCTCCCCCCTTACCTCCACGTTTTCGGTCAGGCCGTACTCGGCGTGGGGGTTTTCCGGCACCTGTAAGACACGGCGGGGCACGGCGGGGCTCAGCGGGGCGCACAGGCCGGCCCCACCCGCCCCGCCCCGCCCCGCCCCGCCCCTCCCCGCGCAATACCTGCGGCTGCCCCTCCATCATCTGCTCCGCCTCCATGGCTGCAAACGCGGGCGCTGCTCGAAGCACGGGCACCCCGGGAGGCAGCACACGCGGCCAGGGGGCTCACACGGGGCCGCGGCCGCCCCAACCCAGCACGGCCCCGTCCCGCCCGGCCCCCGCCCGCCGCGGCTCCTTTCGGCCTCACGGAAACCTCCGCGCCGCCACCGCCGCGCGCATGCGCAAGGCTCAGCCCCGCCCACCCCCAGCGGGCGCTGCGAGGGGCGTGGCCTTGGGCGGGGTCTGCTCCCCTCACAGCCCCCCCGTGAGGGAGTTGCCCGCTGACCCTAACGGGCACCGCCAATGAGGGGAGCCACGCGCGCGCGGTCACTCGCGATCTAATGGTGCTTAATGGTGATGAATCACGGAATCACCTGGTTGGAAGAGACCTCCAAGATCACCCAGTCCAACCTCTGACCTAACACTAACCAGTCCCCACTAAACCGTATCACCGAGCTCTACATCTAAACGTCTTTTAAAGAGCTCCAGGGATGGTGACTCCACCACTTCCCTGGGCAGCCCCTTCCAATGCCTAGCAGCCCTCTCAGTAAAGAAGTTCTTCCTAATGTTATAAATGAGGTCTCAACTCAATCTGAATTTTGTAATATTTATAAAACAAATATTTATAAAAGGTATAAAACCTATAAAAGGTATAAAAGGCAAGTAAACAGTGCTGGATATGCAGGCAGTCTATGCTCCACCAACACGCACACACGAACATCAAACATTCTAAATATACAGAACGCTGCTTTACATACTAAACGCTAGTATGCCTATACACACATACAATCAGGAAAGGTAACAAACAATCCTCCAAGTTCCACGACTCAACAGTCTCCATTTTCGACTCGTTTTCTTGATTACATACAAGTCTCCATTTTCCATTCCCTTTGAACAACATGTCTTGCTTTAAGTTGTCAAGCAACTTGGTCTTCAGGCCTTATGTATCCCATTCTTCCCAGATCGAAGAAAAGCATATCCATCTCCTTGTGAAGGCCAGTAGGCCTGGGTCAAAAGGCACGTTCAGGTCACCAGGGGGCGGAACAGCAAAGGCCTGAGATGGCTGTAGCAGCAGAGGGGCCCATGGCGTAGCAGTCGGATCAGTAAAGGAGCCCGCAGCTCCCTCACTATCTGGCAAACCACATGCTTCTGACTGTGGCTACAGAGGGCTCTTTAATGCCTCAGAGATTGCTCACCAGGTGCCGAGCAATCCCACTGCAACCTTGCCATTTTTAGTTGCAGAGTCCCACACCTTGACCTCAGTTTGGTCCCGTATTTCAGGCTCATAAACTGTCTGATTGTTAATAAGGAGAATAAGCTGTAAGGTTACCAGGACAGCCTTTGTTCCTAAGGACGTATGATTCCCCATAATGTGCAACTGCTTACTAGCGAGGGGCAGTTGTGTGCACAGGTCCGCTTCTCTCAGCTTGAGCTTCTCTCCAGCTCCAGTGCACCTATTCCCAGCGACTTTCTGTACGAGCTTCTCTGAGCAGTTTGCTGAGTCTGGCCGAACCTATCTTCATGAGGCAATCAAAATGCCTGTTCCCGTCCTGGTCTCCATTCTGCCAGCCTGTTCCTCTTCACTTCCTTTTCCTGCTTCTTTATTGATGTAACTTCATCGTGTTGCCTTTTTTTAATCTTGAGGGCAGGCTCCGCTCTTATACCCTTCTCTCCACAGCAGTTCTTTTCAAAACAACTTTTCATTGCTCAAACAACTTGGAATGTAACAACAACTGCAAACACCCAGAAACATCCATGCCTTAACTGCTGGAGAACAAGAGAACCAGCTGGAGAACGAGAAACCGGAGACTGCATGGAGTCTCCTGAATCACCCTTCTTCGTTCCCTCTAAACTCTTTTATATTCCTGATGGCCTCGTCGTTAAGAGTCTAATGTTATCTCAGCCACGGGGCTTTCCAACCCCCATAGCCCCATTCCCAAATCTCCCCCTTCTTTATTAATATCAACCATTTTCTCGACTTGAATTACCACTCCATATATAACACTAATATCCAACCTAAACCTCCCCTGGCACAACTTTAGGCCATTTCTCCTCATCCTGTCACCAGGCACGTGGGAAAATAGACCAACACCCACCTCGCTACAGCTTCCTTTAAGGTACCTATAGAGAGCGATAAGGTCACCCCTGAGCCTCCTCTTCTCCAGGCTGAACAAGCCCAGCTCCCTCAGCCGCTCCTCGTAGGACTGGTTCTCCTGACCCCTCACCAGCTTGGTCGCCCTTCTCTGGACTCGCTCAAGCACCTCCATGTCCTTCTTGTAGCGAGGGGCCCAAAACTGAACACAGTACTCGAGGTGCGGCCTCACCAGAGCTGAGTACAGGGGGACGATCACCTCCCTAGCCCTGCTGGCCACACTGCTTCTTATGCGAGCCAGGATGCTGTTGGCCTTCTTGGCCACCTGAGAACCTGAGTGCGCTGGCTCATATTCAGCCGACTATCCACCAATACTCCCAGGTCCTTCTCTGCCAGGCAGCTTTCCAACCACTCATCTCCCAGTCTGTAGCTCTGCTTGGGGTTATTGCATCCCAGGTGCAGGACCCGGCACTTGGCCTTGTTGAACTTCATGCAGTTGACCTCAGCCCATCGGTCCAGCCTATCCAGATCCTCCTGCAGAGCCTTCCTACCCTCGAGCAGAACGACACATGCACCTAACTTGGTGTCATCTGCGAACTTACTGAGGGTGCACTCAATGCCCTCATCCAGATCATCGATGAAGATATTAAAGAGGACCGGCCCCAGCACTGAGCCCTGGGGGACGCCACTAGTGACTGGCCTCCAACTGGATTTCACTCCATTCACCATGACTCTTTGGGCCCGGCTATCCAGCCAGTTTCTAACCCAACGAAGCGTGCGCCAGTCCAAGCCAAGAGCAGCCAGTTTCTTGAGGAGAATGCTGTGGGAGACGGTGTCAAAAGCCTTGCTGAAGTCAAGGTAGACCACATCCACAGCCTTTCCCTCGTCCACCCAGCGCGTCACTTTGTCATAGAAGGAGATCAGGTTCATCAAGCAGGATCTGCCTTTCATAAACCCATGCTGACTGGGCCTGATCGCCTGCTTGCCCTGCAAGTGCTGCGTGATGACTCTCAGGAGGATCTGCTCCATGAGCTTCCCTGGCACTGAGGTCAAACTGACAGGCCTATAGTTCCTCGGGTCTGCCCTGTGGCCCGTCTTGTAGATGGGCATCACGTTTGCTAGCCGCCAGTCAACTGGGACCTTCCCCGATAGCCAGGACTGCTGATAAATGATGGACAGTGGCTTGGCCAGCTCCTCTGCCAGTTCACTCAGTACCCTTGGGTGGATCCCATCCGGCCCCATCGACTTGTGCACATCCAAGTGCCGTACCAGGTCACCAACCAGTTCTTTGTGGATAGTGAGGGCCACATCCTGCTTCCCATCCCCTTCCACCAGCTCAGGGTACCGGGTATCCAGAGAACAACCGGTATTGCCACTAAAGACTGAGGCAAAGAAGGCATTGAGCACCTCCGCCTTTTCCTCATCTCTTGTAACTAAGTTTCCCCCCACATCCAGTAAAGGATGGAGATTCTCCTTAGTCCTCCATTTTGCGCTGATGTATTTGTAAAAAGATTTTTGTTATCTTTAACGGCAGTAGCCAGATTGAGCTCCAGATGAGCTTTGGCCTTCCTAATTTTGTCCCTGCACAGTCTCACAACATCCTTATAGTCCTCCCTAGTGGCCTGCCCTCTTTTCCAAAGATTATAAACCCTCTTTTTTCTCCTAAGCCCAAGTCACAACTCTCTGTTCAGCCAGGCCGGTCTTCTTCCCTGCTGGCTCGTCTTTGGGCACGTGGGGACAGACCGTTCCTGCGCCATTAAGATTTCCTTCCTGAAGAGCGCCCAGCCTTCCTGGACCCCTCTGCCCTTCAGAACCGCCTCCCGAGGGACTCCACCAACCAGTGTCCTGAGCAGCTCAAAGTCAGCCCTCCGAAAGTCCAATAGAGTAGTTTTACTGGTCCCCTTCCTGCCCTCACCAGGAATAGAGAACTCCACCATTTCGTGGTCACTCTGCCCAAGACAGCTTCCAGCCACCACATCTCCCACCAGTCCTTCTCTGTTTGTGAAGAGAAGGTCTAGCGGGGCGCCACCCCTAGTAGGCTCACTAACCAGCTGCATCAGGAAGCTATCTTCCACACTCTCCAGAAACCTCCTAGACTGCTTTCTCAGGGCTGTGTTGTGCTTCCAGGATATGTCAGGGAAGTTGAAGTCCCCCACGAGTACAAGAGCTGATGATTTTGCAACCTCTGTCAGCTGCCTGTAGAATTCCTCATCCGTCTCCTCATCCTGGTTCGGCGGTCTATAGCAGACCCCGACCAGGACACTAGCCTTGTTGTCCCTGCTGATCCTAACCCAAAGGGACTCGACCTTGTCATTCCCAGCCTCGAGATCTACGACATCGAAAGACTCTCTAATATAGAGAGCCACACCACCACCCCTTCTGTGCTGCCTGTCCCTTCTGAAGAGCTTATAGCCAGGCATTGCAGCACTCCAGTCATGAGACTGGTCCCACCACGTCTCCGTGATGGCAACCAAGTCGTAGCCTGCCTGCTGCACGATGGCTTCCAGCTCCTCCTGTTTGTTACCCATGCTGCGTGCATTGGTGTAGATGCACTTCAGCCCCATTGCCTTATTCCCCGGCCTTGCCATTGTTCCCCCTGGCACAGTTTCAACAAGCCTTGAGCGAACGAACGGCTGTGTGGTGCGTAGCTGCTGGCTAGGGGAAACCATGATGACAGCAATGTAGTCATGTAACCAAATTGAAGCCAAAACTTTCAGCCCGGTCCTTGACCTGAATAGGGAGTGAGGATCCGGATCCTGGCATTTATACGTGATAGTTTATATGCAGCCAAAGAAAATACTGCAGTCGGAGGTCATGGCGCTAGATTTTGAAAAGTCCGGCATAAAGAAGATATCTCAGAAAAGCAAATTTAAGCAACATTAATGTCAAGCAAAGTCTTTCTGATTGCTATATTCTTTATCTGTCGTGATTAGACAGATGAAAATCTATGATGGCAATTTTGCCTTTTAGGTCATTTTATTTTTTCTTTTATTTAAGTTTATTGATCTTATTTTAACAGGCTCTGTACTAATTTTCCTCACAGAATGACTAGCAGAAATATGAGCCTTAGATGCCTTTTGTATTTAATTCATTACGTCAACTCTAACCACTAAGCCCCTTGTCAGGTTATTTCTATTAGCGATAAGGAGCAATTGAACCTTAAACATTGAAACCTAGGTTGATGAGCCTATTCCACAAGGTCTCATGACTCCACACATGTGAAGTGAAATCTGCCAGGTGGGGATCATTTGACCTTTGCTATAAAGGAAGCATGAGGAGTTACAAGAAGAATTGCCACTCCAGGGGAGTATGAGGTTCAAGTTACTTAGAGTACTTTTCTAAGTGCTTTTCTACTGTCCTGGTGAAATGGACTCAGTGTTCCTACGTAGGCTGCTTTTTCATCGCGTTTTCTACAATCTCTGTGAAATAGTTTTAGAAACTATGAGCTAGTAACATCGGTGGTGACTACTCAGAACGGGAAAACCATGGTGGTGCTACTTCCCTGTGAAGTTGTTCGGCAAAACCTGTGAGGTAAGTGCTCGGTCCCCAGTCCGTCCTGGTCCCCAGTCCGTCCTGGTCCCCAGTCCGTCCTGGTCCCCAGTCCGTCCTGGTCCCCAGTCCGTCCTGGTCCCCAGTCCGTCCTGGTCCCCAGTCCGTCCTGGTCCCCAGTCCGTCCTGGTCCCCAGTCCGTCCTGGTCCCCAGTCCGTCCTGGTCCCCAGTCCGTCCTGGTCCCCAGTCCGTCCTGGTCCCCAGTCCGTCCTGGTCCCCAGTCCGTCCTGGTCCCCAGTCCGTCCTGGTCCCCAGTCCGTCCTGGTCCCCAGTCCGTCCTGGTCCCCAGTCCGTCCTGGTCCCCAGTCCGTCCTGGTCCCCAGTCCGTCCTGGTCCCCAGTCCGTCCTGGTCCCCAGTCCGTCCTGGTCCCCAGTCCGTCCTGGTCCCCAGTCCGTCCTGGTCCCCAGTCCGTCCTGGTCCCCAGTCCGTCCTGGTCCCCAGTCCGTCCTGGTCCCCAGTCCGTCCTGGTCCCCAGTCCGTCCTGGTCCCCAGTCCGTCCTGGTCCCCAGTCCGTCCTGGTCCCCAGTCCGTCCTGGTCCCCAGTCCGTCCTGGTCCCCAGTCCGTCCTGGTCCCCAGTCCGTCCTGGTCCCCAGTCCGTCCTGGTCCCCAGTCCGTCCTGGTCCCCAGTCCGTCCTGGTCCCCAGTCCGTCCTGGTCCCCAGTCCGTCCTGGTCCCCAGTCCGTCCTGGTCCCCAGTCCGTCCTGGTCCCCAGTCCGTCCTGGTCCCCAGTCCGTCCTGGTCCCCAGTCCGTCCTGGTCCCCAGTCCGTCCTGGTCCCCAGTCCGTCCTGGTCCCCAGTCCGTCCTGGTCCCCAGTCCGTCCTGGTCCCCAGTCCGTCCTGGTCCCCAGTCCGTCCTGGTCCCCAGTCCGTCCTGGTCCCCAGTCCGTCCTGGTCCCCAGTCCGTCCTGGTCCCCAGTCCGTCCTGGTCCCCAGTCCGTCCTGGTCCCCAGTCCGTCCTGGTCCCCAGTCCGTCCTGGTCCCCAGTCCGTCCTGGTCCCCAGTCCGTCCTGGTCCCCAGTCCGTCCTGGTCCCCAGTCCGTCCTGGTCCCCAGTCCGTCCTGGTCCCCAGTCCGTCCTGGTCCCCAGTCCGTCCTGGTCCCCAGTCCGTCCTGGTCCCCAGTCCGTCCTGGTCCCCAGTCCGTCCTGGTCCCCAGTCCGTCCTGGTCCCCAGTCCGTCCTGGTCCCCAGTCCGTCCTGGTCCCCAGTCCGTCCTGGTCCCCAGTCCGTCCTGGTCCCCAGTCCGTCCTGGTCCCCAGTCCGTCCTGGTCCCCAGTCCGTCCTGGTCCCCAGTCCGTCCTGGTCCCCAGTCCGTCCTGGTCCCCAGTCCGTCCTGGTCCCCAGTCCGTCCTGGTCCCCAGTCCGTCCTGGTCCCCAGTCCGTCCTGGTCCCCAGTCCGTCCTGGTCCCCAGTCCGTCCTGGTCCCCAGTCCGTCCTGGTCCCCAGTCCGTCCTGGTCCCCAGTCCGTCCTGGTCCCCAGTCCGTCCTGGTCCCCAGTCCGTCCTGGTCCCCAGTCCGTCCTGGTCCCCAGTCCGTCCTGGTCCCCAGTCCGTCCTGGTCCCCAGTCCGTCCTGGTCCCCAGTCCGTCCTGGTCCCCAGTCCGTCCTGGTCCCCAGTCCGTCCTGGTCCCCAGTCCGTCCTGGTCCCCAGTCCGTCCTGGTCCCCAGTCCGTCCTGGTCCCCAGTCCGTCCTGGTCCCCAGTCCGTCCTGGTCCCCAGTCCGTCCTGGTCCCCAGTCCGTCCTGGTCCCCAGTCCGTCCTGGTCCCCAGTCCGTCCTGGTCCCCAGTCCGTCCTGGTCCCCAGTCCGTCCTGGTCCCCAGTCCGTCCTGGTCCCCAGTCCGTCCTGGTCCCCAGTCCGTCCTGGTCCCCAGTCCGTCCTGGTCCCCAGTCCGTCCTGGTCCCCAGTCCGTCCTGGTCCCCAGTCCGTCCTGGTCCCCAGTCCGTCCTGGTCCCCAGTCCGTCCTGGTCCCCAGTCCGTCCTGGTCCCCAGTCCGTCCTGGTCCCCAGTCCGTCCTGGTCCCCAGTCCGTCCTGGTCCCCAGTCCGTCCTGGTCCCCAGTCCGTCCTGGTCCCCAGTCCGTCCTGGTCCCCAGTCCGTCCTGGTCCCCAGTCCGTCCTGGTCCCCAGTCCGTCCTGGTCCCCAGTCCGTCCTGGTCCCCAGTCCGTCCTGGTCCCCAGTCCGTCCTGGTCCCCAGTCCGTCCTGGTCCCCAGTCCGTCCTGGTCCCCAGTCCGTCCTGGTCCCCAGTCCGTCCTGGTCCCCAGTCCGTCCTGGTCCCCAGTCCGTCCTGGTCCCCAGTCCGTCCTGGTCCCCAGTCCGTCCTGGTCCCCAGTCCGTCCTGGTCCCCAGTCCGTCCTGGTCCCCAGTCCGTCCTGGTCCCCAGTCCGTCCTGGTCCCCAGTCCGTCCTGGTCCCCAGTCCGTCCTGGTCCCCAGTCCGTCCTGGTCCCCAGTCCGTCCTGGTCCCCAGTCCGTCCTGGTCCCCAGTCCGTCCTGGTCCCCAGTCCGTCCTGGTCCCCAGTCCGTCCTGGTCCCCAGTCCGTCCTGGTCCCCAGTCCGTCCTGGTCCCCAGTCCGTCCTGGTCCCCAGTCCGTCCTGGTCCCCAGTCCGTCCTGGTCCCCAGTCCGTCCTGGTCCCCAGTCCGTCCTGGTCCCCAGTCCGTCCTGGTCCCCAGTCCGTCCTGGTCCCCAGTCCGTCCTGGTCCCCAGTCCGTCCTGGTCCCCAGTCCGTCCTGGTCCCCAGTCCGTCCTGGTCCCCAGTCCGTCCTGGTCCCCAGTCCGTCCTGGTCCCCAGTCCGTCCTGGTCCCCAGTCCGTCCTGGTCCCCAGTCCGTCCTGGTCCCCAGTCCGTCCTGGTCCCCAGTCCGTCCTGGTCCCCAGTCCGTCCTGGTCCCCAGTCCGTCCTGGTCCCCAGTCCGTCCTGGTCCCCAGTCCGTCCTGGTCCCCAGTCCGTCCTGGTCCCCAGTCCGTCCTGGTCCCCAGTCCGTCCTGGTCCCCAGTCCGTCCTGGTCCCCAGTCCGTCCTGGTCCCCAGTCCGTCCTGGTCCCCAGTCCGTCCTGGTCCCCAGTCCGTCCTGGTCCCCAGTCCGTCCTGGTCCCCAGTCCGTCCTGGTCCCCAGTCCGTCCTGGTCCCCAGTCCGTCCTGGTCCCCAGTCCGTCCTGGTCCCCAGTCCGTCCTGGTCCCCAGTCCGTCCTGGTCCCCAGTCCGTCCTGGTCCCCAGTCCGTCCTGGTCCCCAGTCCGTCCTGGTCCCCAGTCCGTCCTGGTCCCCAGTCCGTCCTGGTCCCCAGTCCGTCCTGGTCCCCAGTCCGTCCTGGTCCCCAGTCCGTCCTGGTCCCCAGTCCGTCCTGGTCCCCAGTCCGTCCTGGTCCCCAGTCCGTCCTGGTCCCCAGTCCGTCCTGGTCCCCAGTCCGTCCTGGTCCCCAGTCCGTCCTGGTCCCCAGTCCGTCCTGGTCCCCAGTCCGTCCTGGTCCCCAGTCCGTCCTGGTCCCCAGTCCGTCCTGGTCCCCAGTCCGTCCTGGTCCCCAGTCCGTCCTGGTCCCCAGTCCGTCCTGGTCCCCAGTCCGTCCTGGTCCCCAGTCCGTCCTGGTCCCCAGTCCGTCCTGGTCCCCAGTCCGTCCTGGTCCCCAGTCCGTCCTGGTCCCCAGTCCGTCCTGGTCCCCAGTCCGTCCTGGTCCCCAGTCCGTCCTGGTCCCCAGTCCGTCCTGGTCCCCAGTCCGTCCTGGTCCCCAGTCCGTCCTGGTCCCCAGTCCGTCCTGGTCCCCAGTCCGTCCTGGTCCCCAGTCCGTCCTGGTCCCCAGTCCGTCCTGGTCCCCAGTCCGTCCTGGTCCCCAGTCCGTCCTGGTCCCCAGTCCGTCCTGGTCCCCAGTCCGTCCTGGTCCCCAGTCCGTCCTGGTCCCCAGTCCGTCCTGGTCCCCAGTCCGTCCTGGTCCCCAGTCCGTCCTGGTCCCCAGTCCGTCCTGGTCCCCAGTCCGTCCTGGTCCCCAGTCCGTCCTGGTCCCCAGTCCGTCCTGGTCCCCAGTCCGTCCTGGTCCCCAGTCCGTCCTGGTCCCCAGTCCGTCCTGGTCCCCAGTCCGTCCTGGTCCCCAGTCCGTCCTGGTCCCCAGTCCGTCCTGGTCCCCAGTCCGTCCTGGTCCCCAGTCCGTCCTGGTCCCCAGTCCGTCCTGGTCCCCAGTCCGTCCTGGTCCCCAGTCCGTCCTGGTCCCCAGTCCGTCCTGGTCCCCAGTCCGTCCTGGTCCCCAGTCCGTCCTGGTCCCCAGTCCGTCCTGGTCCCCAGTCCGTCCTGGTCCCCAGTCCGTCCTGGTCCCCAGTCCGTCCTGGTCCCCAGTCCGTCCTGGTCCCCAGTCCGTCCTGGTCCCCAGTCCGTCCTGGTCCCCAGTCCGTCCTGGTCCCCAGTCCGTCCTGGTCCCCAGTCCGTCCTGGTCCCCAGTCCGTCCTGGTCCCCAGTCCGTCCTGGTCCCCAGTCCGTCCTGGTCCCCAGTCCGTCCTGGTCCCCAGTCCGTCCTGGTCCCCAGTCCGTCCTGGTCCCCAGTCCGTCCTGGTCCCCAGTCCGTCCTGGTCCCCAGTCCGTCCTGGTCCCCAGTCCGTCCTGGTCCCCAGTCCGTCCTGGTCCCCAGTCCGTCCTGGTCCCCAGTCCGTCCTGGTCCCCAGTCCGTCCTGGTCCCCAGTCCGTCCTGGTCCCCAGTCCGTCCTGGTCCCCAGTCCGTCCTGGTCCCCAGTCCGTCCTGGTCCCCAGTCCGTCCTGGTCCCCAGTCCGTCCTGGTCCCCAGTCCGTCCTGGTCCCCAGTCCGTCCTGGTCCCCAGTCCGTCCTGGTCCCCAGTCCGTCCTGGTCCCCAGTCCGTCCTGGTCCCCAGTCCGTCCTGGTCCCCAGTCCGTCCTGGTCCCCAGTCCGTCCTGGTCCCCAGTCCGTCCTGGTCCCCAGTCCGTCCTGGTCCCCAGTCCGTCCTGGTCCCCAGTCCGTCCTGGTCCCCAGTCCGTCCTGGTCCCCAGTCCGTCCTGGTCCCCAGTCCGTCCTGGTCCCCAGTCCGTCCTGGTCCCCAGTCCGTCCTGGTCCCCAGTCCGTCCTGGTCCCCAGTCCGTCCTGGTCCCCAGTCCGTCCTGGTCCCCAGTCCGTCCTGGTCCCCAGTCCGTCCTGGTCCCCAGTCCGTCCTGGTCCCCAGTCCGTCCTGGTCCCCAGTCCGTCCTGGTCCCCAGTCCGTCCTGGTCCCCAGTCCGTCCTGGTCCCCAGTCCGTCCTGGTCCCCAGTCCGTCCTGGTCCCCAGTCCGTCCTGGTCCCCAGTCCGTCCTGGTCCCCAGTCCGTCCTGGTCCCCAGTCCGTCCTGGTCCCCAGTCCGTCCTGGTCCCCAGTCCGTCCTGGTCCCCAGTCCGTCCTGGTCCCCAGTCCGTCCTGGTCCCCAGTCCGTCCTGGTCCCCAGTCCGTCCTGGTCCCCAGTCCGTCCTGGTCCCCAGTCCGTCCTGGTCCCCAGTCCGTCCTGGTCCCCAGTCCGTCCTGGTCCCCAGTCCGTCCTGGTCCCCAGTCCGTCCTGGTCCCCAGTCCGTCCTGGTCCCCAGTCCGTCCTGGTCCCCAGTCCGTCCTGGTCCCCAGTCCGTCCTGGTCCCCAGTCCGTCCTGGTCCCCAGTCCGTCCTGGTCCCCAGTCCGTCCTGGTCCCCAGTCCGTCCTGGTCCCCAGTCCGTCCTGGTCCCCAGTCCGTCCTGGTCCCCAGTCCGTCCTGGTCCCCAGTCCGTCCTGGTCCCCAGTCCGTCCTGGTCCCCAGTCCGTCCTGGTCCCCAGTCCGTCCTGGTCCCCAGTCCGTCCTGGTCCCCAGTCCGTCCTGGTCCCCAGTCCGTCCTGGTCCCCAGTCCGTCCTGGTCCCCAGTCCGTCCTGGTCCCCAGTCCGTCCTGGTCCCCAGTCCGTCCTGGTCCCCAGTCCGTCCTGGTCCCCAGTCCGTCCTGGTCCCCAGTCCGTCCTGGTCCCCAGTCCGTCCTGGTCCCCAGTCCGTCCTGGTCCCCAGTCCGTCCTGGTCCCCAGTCCGTCCTGGTCCCCAGTCCGTCCTGGTCCCCAGTCCGTCCTGGTCCCCAGTCCGTCCTGGTCCCCAGTCCGTCCTGGTCCCCAGTCCGTCCTGGTCCCCAGTCCGTCCTGGTCCCCAGTCCGTCCTGGTCCCCAGTCCGTCCTGGTCCCCAGTCCGTCCTGGTCCCCAGTCCGTCCTGGTCCCCAGTCCGTCCTGGTCCCCAGTCCGTCCTGGTCCCCAGTCCGTCCTGGTCCCCAGTCCGTCCTGGTCCCCAGTCCGTCCTGGTCCCCAGTCCGTCCTGGTCCCCAGTCCGTCCTGGTCCCCAGTCCGTCCTGGTCCCCAGTCCGTCCTGGTCCCCAGTCCGTCCTGGTCCCCAGTCCGTCCTGGTCCCCAGTCCGTCCTGGTCCCCAGTCCGTCCTGGTCCCCAGTCCGTCCTGGTCCCCAGTCCGTCCTGGTCCCCAGTCCGTCCTGGTCCCCAGTCCGTCCTGGTCCCCAGTCCGTCCTGGTCCCCAGTCCGTCCTGGTCCCCAGTCCGTCCTGGTCCCCAGTCCGTCCTGGTCCCCAGTCCGTCCTGGTCCCCAGTCCGTCCTGGTCCCCAGTCCGTCCTGGTCCCCAGTCCGTCCTGGTCCCCAGTCCGTCCTGGTCCCCAGTCCGTCCTGGTCCCCAGTCCGTCCTGGTCCCCAGTCCGTCCTGGTCCCCAGTCCGTCCTGGTCCCCAGTCCGTCCTGGTCCCCAGTCCGTCCTGGTCCCCAGTCCGTCCTGGTCCCCAGTCCGTCCTGGTCCCCAGTCCGTCCTGGTCCCCAGTCCGTCCTGGTCCCCAGTCCGTCCTGGTCCCCAGTCCGTCCTGGTCCCCAGTCCGTCCTGGTCCCCAGTCCGTCCTGGTCCCCAGTCCGTCCTGGTCCCCAGTCCGTCCTGGTCCCCAGTCCGTCCTGGTCCCCAGTCCGTCCTGGTCCCCAGTCCGTCCTGGTCCCCAGTCCGTCCTGGTCCCCAGTCCGTCCTGGTCCCCAGTCCGTCCTGGTCCCCAGTCCGTCCTGGTCCCCAGTCCGTCCTGGTCCCCAGTCCGTCCTGGTCCCCAGTCCGTCCTGGTCCCCAGTCCGTCCTGGTCCCCAGTCCGTCCTGGTCCCCAGTCCGTCCGCACTGGTGGGTTTGCTGAGAGTGTCAGGAGAATATGTTGCTGCATGTGTTAATTCTATGCTTTATGTGCTAACAGAGCTCATACTGTTTTGAAAATAAAGCTGCCCTCCTCCTTTGAGAAAAGCAGTGCACGTTACCAGGAGCGGTTTTCTTTACTAGGAATGTTTGTATGTGGCATTAGCAGGCACGAAAGAAACATAGTTTAATAATAACTTAGCGAAAGATTGAGACATTTGGGACAGCAGTCATTTCAGTTTGGTGTGTCCCCCCAGTTGAGCCCTTCTCCTGCCCCTCCAATTCCTTGCTCTAACCCGGCGCAGCTGCTGCACTGCACTAATTGCCATCTCGGTACGCCCCGGGGACAGACTGGATCCCTGTGCACAGTTCTGGGCTGTGGCAACGCCGAGTTCGTGCCGCAGTGCTGTGTCTGAGGGCCCGCAGGGGCACAGGGGTGCGTGTGGCGGCAGCGGACACAGGAACAAAAACCTCGCTGTGGGGCGGCCGCTCCCGGGCCCACCCTGCCCCCAGCCTACAGCTCCCGTCAGGCCCTGCTGCGCTTCGCGCGGCGCCGCGCCGTTGTTTTGCGGCGCGAGGCATGCTGGGAGCTGTAGTCGCTGCGCGGCGCCATCCCCGCCTCCTATTGTGGCCCGGCCCGCGGCGCGCCGGCAAGGGCGGGGAGGGAGGAGGAGGAGGAGGAGGAGGAGGGGGCGGTCGTCGGGGCGTCGCCGCCGCCATGGCCGGTTGTTGTCAGTCGCTGGCAGCGGGGCATGGCGACGGCGGTGAATGAATTCCCCGGGCGGCCGAGGGAAGAAGAAGGGCTCAGCCGGCTGCGGCTCCGCGGCCTCCCCCTCCCCGCCGCCCGGGCCGGCTCCCCCCGTGGCGGGGGCGGCGGCGGCGGCAGCGGCTGCAGCAGCGGCGGCGGCGGCGTCCCCACGGTCTCCCCGGTGCCCCCGGTCGCCGTCGGCGCAGAAGCGGAGCCTGTACTACTTCTCCTACCCGCTCGTCGCCGCCTTCGCCCTGCTGCGCTTCGTGGCCTGCCAGCTGGGGCTGCTCCTCGCCTGGCTCTGCGAGCGCCTCTCCCGCGGCGCCCTCATGGCCGCCAAGGGCGGCGGGGCCGAGCCCGGCGGGGCCGAGCCCGGCGGGGCGGCCGAGAGGGTGCGGGCCTGCCACAAGCGGGCCTTCGAGTGCATCTCCCTGGCGCTGCGCATCGACGAGGACGAGAGAGGTGAGGCGGTGCTCGGTGCTCAGCGGCAGGCCTCGGAGTGCGCTCCCGGCCCGGCTTCGGGGAGGAGGAAGGAGGTTGGAGCAGTGCGAGGGGCCTTCGGGAGAAAGGGCCTGCCGGAGGGGCCATAAAACCGAGTGTGCGCGTCTGGCGGTGCCTCCACAGCTTGGGAGTGGCGGTGGAAATCTCTGGGGAGGGGGGGGAAAAAAAAAAGAGCGTTATGGGCATCATGGTTAGCTGCCAAGGGATGCGCGGCCCCAGGGGTGGCCGTGGCTGCTCAGTGCCAGGTAGCCAAGCGTCCAGCTGGCAGGTACAAGCCACAGCAGGTAGCTCGGTGGTTCTAAGGGTAAACCTTCGGATCCTGAGCCTTGTCAGTGATTTGCTTCATGGATACTTTGTCACGTATGAATTAGTTGCACAGGTCATGGATTTGAACGAGAAAAAACCTCTGCTGCTAGCACAAACAGTTGCAAAGCTGTTTTAACCCTGCAAACGCAATAGCCATCTCATGGAGACAGGAGCTCACTTTGTTTTAATGCATAGCCTTGTTATTTGCCTATCTGTTTTTATTGGCTGTACCACTGGAATATGTGGCATAGTTTTTAATTTATTTGTTAATTAAATAGATTTTCATAAATTCCAACAGAAAATAATATGCCACGTATAGTATATGAACATTGGGATTTTTGGACTGCTTAATACCCTGTCAGTTACATGGAGTTGTTGCTGTTCTGGAGGCTGTGCATACTTCAGTAGTTATCATATCAGTTCTGATAACTTATACTCCTAAATTATTGTTGAGTTGTTTTGTTTTGTTTTGTTTTTTTTTGCTTTGGTATTTTCAAAATCAAGCTTAATACTTCATTTTTCTCTGGGCAACCACACTGAGGCAGCAGCAACTGTGGTGAGTTTTATGGAAACCCCAGCGAGCAGTTGAGCACCCGCAGAGCTGCTCACGTATTCCCTTCAGCAGGGTCAGAGGAGAGCAGAAGAGAGAAAACCTGTGGGCTGGCGTGAAGGCAGTTCCATGAGTGAAGGAAAGGGGAGGAGGGAACAAGTGATGGAAAGGCAATTGCTCACCACATATTTGCACACAGAGCAATGCCTAGCCAGTTTCTGAGCAATGAAGGTCAGCCCCCTACAAGTACACCAGCCCTGTTCTTCCCCTACCTGAGTCTTTATTTCTGAGCGTGGCATTATATGACACGGAATATCCCCGTGGCCAGTTTGGGTCGGTTATTCTGCTGCTGCACTCCCAAGGGAGTAGAGTGAGAAGAAGAAATCCTTGAGGCTGTGCAAGTAGCATTCAGCAACAGCCAAAACATTGGAGCGCTGCCAGCGCTGGTGTAGTCACAAATCCAAAACAAAGCTGCGGACAGGCAGCTATGAAGAAAACTAACTCCTTCCTGGCACATCAGAGACTCGTTTCATGTCTTCATCAGTGAGAGCTGGCAAATTGTTCCGTTTGGACCCAGAGCACGGCCCTTGCAAGCAGCTCGGCTGGCTGTCTCGCTTTCAAAACTCCAGCTAGAAGGTGGAAGCGGGATTTTAATGATGTGCTGGGCACATTTGCAGCTGCTCTTCAGAATAGCAGAGCAATTCAGGCAATAGCAAAGGTGGCTGGAATCACCTCCAGTTTGATTTCTGATGGCTTTCAGCAGCACTGAATTTACACTGCAGTTGAAACTGCTTCTGTAGGTGACAGGGGAAACTTAAAAAAGGCTGCAGAGGAGATCAAAGTCACAGCTTTTGCTATCTCATTTCAGTAGCGCTCTTTAGCAGTCAGGCTATGTGATACTGGTGGGGAGAGGGCAAAAATAAAGCGATTCCCAAGGTGTGTGATGTACGCAGCTCTAGGGAGGCGCTGCTCCTGTGGTTTCTGTTGTTAAAAGAGCAAAGTAAGGAATTGCCTCCCCATGGTAACTTGCCAAATGTTGCTAAAAGATTTTTGCATCTGCAGAGGAGGAAGAGAAAAACCTTAAGAGGCTTCTGGAAATGTATTTAAATAATTTCCTGGCGCTGCAGTTTCATAGAAAATAGGTTTGGGAGTGAAGTTACGAAATGGTTTGAATGCAGAAGCAACACAATCTTTGGTACATGGTATTCAGGAATATTTTTATCTTTTCTGAAACAGGGGTAACCAAGATTTCATTCTGGGTTTATTTTTTATTTTATTTTATTTTTTTCCTAGTACTGGTAGCTTGTTAATGCTAGTCAGGTTTAAGTTGTGGTACCTTATGTGCTATATTCCTTTGTGGAAAAGCACGCTCCGTTATGACATTGCTACCTTAAGAGTGCATGCTTCAGCGTGCAGTGAAATATATCCTGAATAGAGAGTATTTATAGAAAGGGAGGGATGGGAAGTAGATGTGAGTATCTTTGCGATAGGGCACTTGATCTCAGGGTGCCAGGTGGTGCGGGTTCGGTGTGGGCGTGCTCGTTGCTGCATGTGCTGTAATTTCCCTTTTGGACGCTGTTGGTACACCAGCGTGCTCCCAGCGCTATGTGCATTTTATTTCACGGAGAAGCTGACGTTCACCTGCAATACAGCAGTTTCATGATAGGATGAACAAAGACATATTGCTGTGGCAAATGAGCTGCTGTACAAAATTAACCAGAGGAAAGGTATCTCCTTTCACTTGGGGAGTATCTCAGGCTCGTTGGTTTCCTTCCTGAATTTCCATGCTTCCAGTGTTACTGTGTTGATGAATATCATTGGAAGATTAAAAGGCATGGCTTGGTTTGATGTTCCAGAAAGAAAAATAATGTTAACTTTACCATTTCTATTGTGAATATGTGTAGGATACCTTTTTTTGCCTTATTTTATTTTAATTTTTCTATGTATATTTTTTTTTTTTAGGCGAGATGATCTCTTTAAGGTAGATGGAGAAGGATTCCTAAATCAGGCAAAAGTGATTTGAGGCTGGTGTAATACCTGTTTATAATAGAAAAGCTTATTTGAAACCACATAGCTACAAAGTTGACAGTGTCCCTTTAAATGTTTCTTTAAATCATAGAATTTTGTTCCAATATATCTTCCTTCATGTTACTTGTTTTACACAATTATATGGAAGCATTCCTGAGCTTCAGTTCGCTACGCAAAATAATGGGTTCACTTCCTTTTTAAGCA
Organism: Aythya ferina; assembly: GCF_964211825.1. Lineage (NCBI taxonomy): Eukaryota > Metazoa > Chordata > Aves > Anseriformes > Anatidae > Aythya > Aythya ferina. The sequence continues at coordinate 30,098,941 of NC_140298.1, forward strand.
GGACAAAAGGAACAAGCTGTTGAATGGTATAAGAAGGGAATTGAAGAACTGGAAAAAGGAATAGCTGTCTTAGTTGTTGGTCAAGGTAAGCCAGTTTTGGGTTTTGTGGGAAAGATTTGCCTTATTGATTAATTCTGGTTTATGGCTTCCTCAAAGCGAGAAACCGATACTGCTAAATACGGAAGGTGCTAGGAACAGCCTGCTCTATGAATTTATATGGGTGTATTTCTTGTTTCAGCTGTAGGTGAACACTGGTCCATTTCTCTGTGCTACCTTAACATTCTGGTCTGCAATGCATGGGACTCCTACTCCAAATATTCTTGGGTTGTACAAAGTCATAAGCAGTTCATGAAAATAAGTCTTAAGTAAAATACCTTCTTTCTGAATATTTTGGCATTCCCATTAAGAGTCAGGTTTTGGTTTTCCAAAGCTGACAGAAGTGGTTTAGTTCATGTCTTCATTTACTGTCATTTGGAATGGCCTGATGTTGTATTTCTAGATAGCTTATGCCAAAATATCAGAATGCTTCCAACACAGGAAGAAAGTCTATGTATATGGAAACATTTTAAGCTGTAGTCTAGAAGGGAATATGCACAATGGAGAAGTAGCTGTAGTGAAGGACTCAGTAAGAATCTCTGTCCTCAAAATAAGTGTGTGTGTGTGTGTCTGTGTGTATATACATATGTACATATATATACATTTATACGTATGTGTATATATATGTATATATTAAAAAAAAAAAGAAAGCAAAACAAAATGTAAGATTGCTTTGCCAGACTGCTGTTTTGTTTCTCAGGTATATTTAGAAATGTTTGTGAACAGTATATGCTGACATTTTTCTTATCGAACAGCACCAGTGGCATTTGATATAACCTAAATTGCAGAATTGGGAGGAGGGGGAAAAAAAAAAGCTTGACTTGAACAGACCACTTTTAAAGTGATGATATCACTGCCTGTAATTCTATGCCTTTTGAACTGTAAAGGGACACGGTCAACTGAATTTAAGTCTCTTAGTTTTGTCAAAATGAATGATTTTGAATTATACTTGCCTCTCAGTCACTTTTCAAGCTTTTTGAAAATGTAATTTATATGACCGCTGTTTAGAAAAATGTAGTGAAAAGGAGCATATATTAGGTCAGCATGAAGTGTCAGAGAACAGGTTCCCACCTCTCTACAAGCGGTATTGTAAAAGAGATGGTGAAAACAAACTTGAAAACTTTATTTAATCAAACTAAATTTGGTTAAATAAAAAGCTTCATTAGTTTTGCAGTGACAGTTAGTGGAGGGGTTAGCTAAGGGGTGGGAGGGAGAAGAGGGTTGTCTGGATGTCAGTTTTGTAGCTCTTTAAGAGGTTAATTTGCCAAATTGTGTTTTAACATTGATTTTTCTTTGTAAGGTGATCAGTGTGAACGAGCTCGACGTCTGCAATCTAAAATGATGACAAATTTGGCAATGGCCAAGGATCGCTTGCAGCTTTTAGGTACCAGTTACAATTCATGACTTTGGAAAGTTTTTCATTACTTGCACAAGTTGATGTAATGCGTTCTTCTAAACTATGACTTGTGATTTTTAAAGTGAAGAAGTCTTTCTCTGTGTAGGCTCTCTTAAGTTTGGTTTTTAGCTGAGTATAAGTAATATTTGTCAATGCTGTTGAGTTCTGAAATTTTCTTAGAAAATAGGTGTAAAGGTAACTGAAGTCTTTTTAACACAGCATGCTTGACTTGTAAACTGGACAAGTGTTATAGATGTTGGAGTTAGTTTAGGATTTCTGTGTCAGAACTGTAGTAGAACTTGTGATATATTGCTGATCATGAGTGAGAAGTGCACCTTCTGCAAGTGTAATGTCTTATTCCTCTTAGTTCTGCTGTCACATTTACAAAAAAAAAATATCCTGATTATTCATATGTACTTACATATATACTTAAATAATAATTCTTCTGCATTATGTAGACCATAAGGTTGTGAAATCGTAATTCTTGTAATCTTTTTTCTGGTAGTGTTCTGTTTAATACCTAGCAGGTAAGGTTACTTCTTTTCAGAAGCATAATGTTGCATAGTTTGGGCTTTCCTGAATTTAAGTGGTGTATATAAGCTCTTAATGGAGAGAATAAAGCAGGCAGTCTTGGCAGTGACATCTTACAGTGCATGATAAACAGAGAAAAGCCCTCCCTTCAACTCACAAATCCACAGCTTTGTGTGCTGTAATCCTCTACCTTGAGAGTTTTGAAGATGCTTCCAGTTCAGTAAGTAGAGTGGAAATAAGGATATATATTGTTCTGTTAGGGTAGAACTAACAAAAATACTGTTTAACTTGCACGTTTGTAGCTTTATTCTTGCACTGTGGTCTTCTCAGTTCTACTAACGCCCTCTCCTAGCAGCATGTAGAGCTGGCAGGAAAACTTACTTTTTTTCTGTGGTTATACTTTGTGAGTGGTGATTGTGGTTGTCATAACATCTCTGCCAAAGTGAATTCTTCTGGTTTCTGTTGAGTTCCTGGTGTCCTTAGCTCTTTTTGTCAAGATATGTAGGGAAGGTGGAATAAAGGAGGCATGTCTGTAGAACCCTAGTATGTGCGGAAAAGATATCTCACCTACAAACAGCTATTTTGCTCGTTAGGGTTGGGGCTGACTACCAGAGGTAACAGAAACTAAGCAACAAAAAAGTGAAAACGATTGCATGCTAGCAGTATTCAATAAGGCAGGGCTTGTTGCTGACATCCTAATGGCAAGAAACTGTGATTCCTTTAATTCACTGTTCTCTGAACCTTGAAGTAGTAATGTGTCAAATTTTGTGGGTAGTGCTTCATCCTTGCGTGAGTGCCGGCAGTAGCACTTACGAAGTAGAGTTGCTCACTTGCTGTGTTCTGATTGAGAGGATAAAATGGGTAAACTTTGCAGATGAACCTAAAGTCAGTTGCGGTCAAGCTGGTGTCCTCATCTTTACCACCATAAAGTCTGATCACATGCTATTGGTATTCTTCATTCAGTGTGCAAGTTGAAAGGTAAGCAGGTAAACTAGTGTTTATTGCATAAGTTGCTGTCCGATATGATTTTCTATTTTATTTACTTTGACATTATTAGAGGCTTAGTACTTTGTTCAGCTTAGGCTCTTGTTCAGTTTGCACAAAGAATCTGCCTCAAGCAAATACATGGGAGCGAACCTTGGATAGGAAGGAGCAAGTGAAATCATCTGCCCTGTATGAAGGAAAAAGATGTTTTTTGGGGAGATTTGCCAATTAACTTAAATCCCTACAGGCTTGATTGTTATAGATCTATTTGAGTAATACGTGCTTGATTTTACAAGTCATTTTACGTGGAATTTGTGGAAATTTAAGGTGATCTAGAGTTGAATTGCATGTATAGGTCTAAACATAGCTCTGAGCTTGCTACTTAGGGTAACAAATTATCTGGAAGCTTTCCAGTGGTGCCTAGAGATGCCTGTGTAATGGGGCTAAACCTGAGGCTCGTGAGGCTCTTAATTCTGAAGATCAAGGAGTAAACTTCTTTTCTCTTGTTATGGGGATTTTCCCTGTTTCTTAAGGGAGAATGAAATAAGTCTTTTATTGCATTAGCTAGAAGGATCAGACGTGTTTAAAGTAGACAATCATGTGAAATATCCTGTTTGATAGACAAAGATGTGATTGCAGATTGCTTAAAATTTGACTAAGTCATCAAGCTCAGTGACATTGGTAATATGTATAAAATGAAAATTAAGTTGTATGGATTATAACTGTCACTGAAAAGCACTCGTTGTTCTGTCTTTCGAAGTGCGTTGGATCATCAATGTAAGCTTAACTTACATGACACTGCTGATAGTAGTGGTGGTCTTGGCTTTCCTATTTTGATCCCTATTTCATCTTGTTGTAAATTACTGTCTGGTGTTCTGTTCGCTGAAGCTGAAGGTACTCCAGGAAGGCTTCAGTGGACCTCAGGGTGACTCAGGCACTCTGGCAGTTCAGTGGCAGTGGTGAGTTCTGCTGCCTGTCAGGGGCTTCCAAATGTTACCACACTGAATTGGTGGGGGCCCTGGTTTTTGAGAGAGACTCAGTGCACAGTGTTTTAAGGGATGCTAGCTGTGCAGTAATTAAGATGAATAGATAAATCCTGCTCTGATAGCCTTCATAGATTTGATTGCTCCTGGATGGCTGGTCACCCATGTTAGAATCGTTTTCTATTTTCCATTGTCAATACAAAAACTCTGTTTTTTTCTTCATAAAGATAGACAATCACAATGTCCAGCGCAACACCACTCAAGTTTAAAGCTGTGTGTGTTTTGCACCATCTGTGTTCTTCAATTTCAGAGAGATTTTCTGTGGGGGGACAGATTTTTGTCAGCACAAGTACATTTCAGTGTACTATGTGTAGCTTCAGGTGCTCTGCTTGAAAGATCTGTGTGGCACATAGCTCCAGTATCTTCCACCAATATCCTATTTGGTAATAATTCTGCCCAGGTACAGACGTGAGCTTTAGTGGACACCTCTGGGGGCTCTTCCAGCTTCTTGGAGGTGCTGTTTTTGTTTTGGGCTTGTGTTACATGATGATTTCTCTTACTAGAAATCAGTTGCCTTGAACTCATTGCTAAACGTAATGTTGCATGAATAAGATTACAGCTGCAGTGGTGCTTATTTGCTAGGATTATGCCAATGTCGTATCATTAAGGAGAAATAATGAGATTCTGTAAATGATTGTTATCCTTTTTTTTCCTAATGCCTAGAGACATAGGAAAAAAGCATTAAAATGGAAGGTGATAGTATCCTATTAATCCCCTGGAATAATATTTAATAGCTTTATTTATTCCAGAGGGCTCTGCAGCTCCACTGCCTCTTAAGAAAAGTGATATAATTGCATGATGTCATTTTATGTGCAATAACAAAACTGCATACTAATATGTAATGTGACGGGAGGACACTGTGAATTGAAAGAGGGCAACTTTTGGATTACTTTGTTGTTGCAGTTTTGGAGTTCCTAAATCTGTGCAACTGTTTTGGATATGGCAATTGATAAGTGCAGTAAAACCCCAGTCTCAGATTGCATTGCAAATTGCATTGCAAATCTCAATTTGCATTGAGGCAAGTGGGATCTCCTGAATTCCTGCCCAAGCTAATTGATCTTGTTATGTTTACTCACTAGAGCTTTCTTCATACAGTTCAGAAAATAAACCCTGGGTGCCTGTACTACTCTGAAGTTTGGGTTTTCATACTTGCCTGTGGTTGCTAACCTTTCACTATAAACTACCTGTCATTCATTTTGGATGTTATTAGTTGAATGTTATCTTTTAAACAACTGGATATGAAGGTACTTCTTGGGAAAGCTGCAGTGTGAGTGATCTGCAAACAGGCAAAAGAAGGAAGGAATCAAACAGTCTGGGAAGAGAACTGTGCTAGATGAAGAAGCGGATTTAAGGAAGTGGTTTTGCTTACTGGTTCTATGCTTGACAAGCTCTGAACGGCAGTCCTCCCTCCAGTCAGGGCTTCTACATTCTTGGGTGTGAACTTTCTCAGTAGAATTCAGCTTCTTCTGCAGAAGTTCTTTGTTGCCAGAGGACCTCCCTCCTCTACTTGGCCATCTGTTTTCCTGCACCTTGCTGACCAAGTACGCCTTGCAACCTTACCACTGGTGTTTTGCTTTTACAAAAAGGGGTGGGGTGGGCGCAAAATAAAGGTGGAAGATCTTGTAATGGAGCTCAAAAGCAAGGTCTAGGGTGTTTTTTTTTTTTTTTTTTTTTTTTCCCCCCCAACTGCAGTGGTACAAGCAGGACTGGTGAGCTACACAGAACAAATAGACCTGAGACTTAACTCTTGTTTCAGTGGGGTTTGCAGCCTTGTACCTCTTTGATTTATGCTTCGGCTAGTTTATCATGAGTTCAAGTTCATTTCTTTTTCCTTAATCTTTAGTCTCTTAAATCTTGTATTCAGATGTTTCTGAAGTTAATCCTCTTAGAGAGCACAGCTTGCGTGACAATTTTATTGACTTCCTTTTTCAATTGTATTTCTAAATAGAAATCTTTAAAGACATCTTTATCATGTCTACATGGTGGTTTTATTGAATAAATGAGGTTTCTGTAAAACGTAGATTGGCTATTACTACTTCAGTGAAACATTTAATATGTAGAAAAGTGACAACTGCAAGGAGTCTTCAAAAGTAAGACTGTGGGGAGGACTTTGAGAAACGGGTTATCAACACAAATCTTAGTAAATGAAATATGAATGAATCCTGATCATAGCTTGTGGCAAGTAACTACAGTCACTAAACTGGAAAGATTATTTTAATGAACTTCACCATAAATGACTACTTTTTAAGCAGTTTTCATTCATGTACATACTGACAGAATTTTCTTTCAACATTGCTGAATGTGTAGAATAGATAGAAGTAGTCCTTTTATCTTTAACCCTATGTTGAGCGTAACAAAGCCGAAGCTGACATTTGTGTGTTTGGCATACATAAGTTTTCTTGGTTCATTTTTGTTTTTTGTTTGTTTATTTTGTCCTTTTTCCTCCCTTCCCCTCTGTCTGTTATGTAGAGAAGCTGCAGGCAGATTTGCAAATTTCCAAGCCGCAAATGGAGGTCTATAATGACAGTACTAACCTGGCATGCCGCAATGGACATCTCCAGTCAGGTGGGTTTGGTTTTACCAGCACCTAACAATTAAGGGGATGTTGTTCAGTTTCTGGTATACTACAAGGAAAAATATGCTATGCTGTGTGTTGGCCCCTCAAACTTTAAAAAAAAAAAAAGTTTCATATTTCTGTTTTTGTAAAGGCTTTACATTAAATACATCCCATCCTTTCTATGGCTTTGACAACACTTTTATTTTGTAGTATGAAGTTCTGTCTTAAAGTAACTATCCTTGTTTCCTATTCATTAAATCAAATATTAGAATCCAAAACTACTTACAAAGACCACATCTTAGAAAATTATTTCTCATGTTATTTACTTAAAGGAATTAAACCTGTTTTAGAACGTGTCAAAAATCAATGTAGGATATATAGGCTATTTAGTGTGCCTAAATAAGCAGCTCTTCCTTTCCGATATTGTGAGAGTGAATGTGCATTTGCGTTAAGTTTCCTTACATTTCAGGGACTTTTAAGCTGGCAAAGTGATACACAGTTAAAAACAAAGGGGAAAAATGCTTGTGCTAGAAGGATGTTTTTATCCTTTCCTGGAAGTAAATCTCTGTTTGTCTGTGTACAAGGAGTGAAGTTACTGTGATGTTTGTGAATTGTTTTCAAGGAATGTTTTAAGCCAGCAGTAAGCTATTATCAGTTGAGATGATGGATGTGATAATTTGTACAGTAGACCATAACATAACGAAATTAAGTACAATAGTGAGCCAAGAAGCAACAGAATTCACAAAGCTTGTCTATTGAGTGAAGAGTAGTATTCAGGTTTTCAAGTAATTAAACTTGAAGCTTAGTGTAAACTGTATGCTTTTTTTTATTATTATTTTCAGCACTATTCCTAGTTCTGAAGTCGTCTTAGTGTTTGTTTTATTCTTTCTGATGTATGAGGAGTTAAACTAGTGGAACTATGAATGCAGTGATATAAAGGTGTTTAACAAAACACAGTACTTTTGTCAAAACAGCATTTGTAGAAAAGATGTAGCAAAAGTGGTTCTTTGTTGTAAGTTTCTACGTAGACCCTACATAGACCAAATCTGAGAAAACTTCAGTTTAAATGATCTGATAAAACCACTTTACTTTTACCAGGTTGGCTAAAGATTGAACGAGTAAATACATGCATACACAAACGTTGATAACGTGCTCCATCTGATTCAATGTGAACGGCTTTTCTTAAAACCCATTCCTTCTGATTTTTTTGTACATTTTCTCAACATAATCTCAGAACAGGATGCTGCAGAAGAAGGTCAGCCTGAACCTTCTTTCCTGTTAAAACTGTTACTTGAGTTACTTCCATTTGTCAGTAAACAAAAAAAAAAAAAAAAGCATTAGTATCTACTGGAGATGAAGAAACACTCTGCCTGCTGCTGGTTTCGGAAAAGCTTAAGGCTGTGTCAGATGGGTGCTGCAGAGTCCCTCTCTCAGGAGTGTAGGCTGAGAATCCTTCATATACTCAGCTCAGTGGGAACTGAGAGGAGGCAGAATGAGTGATTAATTTCAGCAAGACGTCCAGAGGCTTGTTCCATTTCCATTTGCCATTTACCTTGCAAAAGCTAAATTTTGGTTTCATAACATGTGGAAGTCCAGATGTTTACCCAAAGTACTGAACTTTTCCTGCAGGTTTTAGATCCCTGCTAGGGCCGGAAAAGACAGCCTATTAATTGTCCTGTGAATTCTTTTTAAGAGGTTCTTGATGCATTCTCTCTCTCTCTCTTAGTCTTGTTTATGTTGGTGCTGTGCTTACTTCTTGAAGTATTAGTTCTGCTTCAGTCCGTTAATTGTTTTGCCATTGTGCTTCCTTAATGCATCTTGTATTAAGGATGGTGTTTTTCACACTGACAGCTGCACTTATTTAAAAGAATGCAAAATACACAATAAATCCTTAGAAAAAACATAACAAATAAACCAGCAGGTCACTTGGGATTGGATTACTGAGAAAGCAGAGGTACTAAGACAGAAGAGTCAGGTATAAGGTTCATTTTTCTGTCTCTGTGAAGTATTACCTGTGCTATTGCCTAATAAAGCTGGGCTTTTGATAAGTCTAGCATTTCAGGAGGTATGACGTACAGTCATTTGGGTTTAATGTCAAGAAGGGGCCTTTTTGCAGAAGGACTGAAACATAAGAAATGTTTTCCTTTATTTGCTCTTAAAGCTGGGACTCCTTACAGCATCTTTTTGCAACTTAATTCTGCCTGGTATTATATTTTTACTTTTATAGTGCACAGTTCTTACATTTCCAGAGTGTTACTGATTTGAGATTCATGCTTCTTTCAAGATACTATTTCTATCAGCCTTCTAGATAAACATACTTGATTCTAGCAAATGTGACTAACTATCCCTGTCGTCTTCATTCACCGCTTTCTAACTGAACTGAACACTTGGAAATTCTTCTTGAAAATGTGTGTTATGGGAGTTCTGTAAAACTACGTTATAGCCGTATCACCTGCCCTACAGCTGCAGGAGACTATACAGGAACTTGTCTTAGGAGTGATAACAAGTAGCCTCAACCCAAAGCTTTATCTTGGAATAAGTATTTTTTTAATATCCATCAGCCTTGAATCAGATGTAAAACTAGCTGTCTTGAATCAGATGTAAAACAATTTATCTGGATCTCTTTCTTCAGACATGCTTGTTTTCCTTTGTGTTGTGTTTGTTTGTTTTTAGTGTTGTTGTTTTTAAGGGAGGTGCAGAGGATTATACCAATCTTGCCAAAGGCAATACAAGATTGTTAGTGTTGGAGTAATTCCAGTATACCATTTTACATTTCACCCATAAATCTCAGCATGATATGCAGTCAGCAAAGGTGTGATATTTCTCTTAATGATAAAGTTAGTTTGGCACAAATAACTAGTGTTTATTTTAGTTTTCACTTGGTAAGATTTGCTAGTATCTCTCTAATGGTGTGTATATATTGGCAACGTTTTTTGAGTTGTTGCAAAAATTCAGCAATTAATACTTAGGGTTTTTTTTTTTTTTAAGGAGTTTCCCAAAACAGGAAAACAAATAGCAATAAAATTGGTTTTAACACCATAACCTGGTAGTAGATGTTTGGCTGACATGGCTCTGCCAACTGAGAAAGGAAGACAACTGTATCCCTGAGTGGTGTAGTTATGCTACCATTGAAAATACGGAACAGGTTCTTGTTAGCTGCTGAAGTTCTGTGTTTTTTTATTACTTGAATACTTGAAAAATCTGAATGCTATCTTAGAAGAAATTATTATTTTGGGTGATATTGTAAATGTCAATCCTGTATAATATTGGCTTGGAATTGCTGCATGAATTTTGCTATGCAGTATTTGCAGAAAACATGTAGCTATACTTCTTAATTTTATATATATATATATATACATAATAACTACGTACATTTCTAGTCCAGTCTGTTTTTGTTTTTTTTTTTTCCAACTTGGGGTCCACAGACCACAAAGGAAACTTTCTTAGTCACTCTGTATGTTATCAATAGCCATATGCAGGGAATTCCTGAGGAATATTCCCTGATGATTTTCAAGGTATCACAACTAAAGGCTGGAAACTGTTCTGCAGTGTTGGAATCGCTGCTGCTCATTTTTATGCTAACTTTTTTTTTTTGATGTTTAAGGACTTGAAAAACAGCAGAAACTTCTTCATTTAGACAGGTGTTAATAGGTTTTAGATGCATAAAAGAAAATATAACTGGGGTGCTTTTAGAAATGCGGAGCATACTGTTATCTTGATTAAATAAGCTAGAGCTGCATGCTTCACAGAATCACAGAAATGTACGGATTGGAAGGGACCTCAAGAGATCATTGGGTTTCCCTGATTATTTCTTTGTTTCCAGGGGTGTAGTTTAACCAACCTTCTGTGAAAGTTGTTCAAATATATCCTTGGTTTGTCTTTAAAAACAGTTAAATATAGTAAATGAATTTTAATGTTCCTTTCTGTAAGGGAGCTTGGAATTAGGCATGTATGTCTGCAGCTTATCACAGTTTAACCAGCAGAAAACCTCACCAAAAATGATGCTCTTTGCTTGTTTGTGACTTCTGATGTGTATATATATTTGGATGGAGGATTAAGATTGCAGGGCTGTTTTCAGGATCAGAGAGTGATTTCTGTATGATCTAGTGGCATTTGCCAGAAGTCTTAAAATAAATTACTCTGTCCAGTCAAGAATGGGAGAGTAAAAGTAAAATGTTCAATCTCTGATTACTCTCCCTTGTAAAGCAATAGTTTTACTATTTACAAAAACAATAGAATTGTTTAATGATTTAAATACACTTGAAATACAATGCTCTCTTTTTGTGATCTCTAGGGCCTTCTTTACAATTTTATATGAAATAGTGAAACATTTGGTGAAAGGCTGCTAGAGATACTACAAAGGTTTTATGGCCTCTTGCAGCATATATTAGCTTTAAAAGTATGTAGCTGAAAAATAAGGAGAAGACATTTTACATAATGAAGCTGTAGGGGCCATCAGTCTGACAAGTGACATACATACATTATTAAACACTTCACACTTCATAAATCAGTAATCTTAGGTAGCCTTTCATTTTGAAAAAGTTTGATCATGCTTTTTTATTTACCCCTTCACTGAGAATTTGTTTATAAAGCAGAGAATGCCGACGGAGTCGAAACTGAACGCCTGTGTTCAAGTCCAGTTCTTCAGCATTTCTTTCTGTGTTCCCCTGTATATTCTGTGACCACAGAATATATGTGAGCTTAGTGGGTTTGATTCCTGCAGGTACAAGTAGAGAAAACAATCACTTATTTTTAAACCTTTCACACTTCCCTTTCTGGGAGAAAGAAATTATAATTTGCTTTGAAAATTTTGTTTACCCTTTTTTGTTCTTCCCGTGTTTCCAGCTTCCTGAATTACTCCTTATCTGTGCAATTTCTGTGATACTAAAAATGGCAATGTGTGCCTGTATTCTTCTTAATAGGTGGGGAAAGTTCTGGAAAAGGGTGATAATTGAGCAACGTGTTGGGGTGAAGGAGTTAAGAGAGAAGTTATTTTAGCTTCTTGAAGCCTTCCCATGTTGACTTCACACCAGCTGTGCAAATGGAACCTTAAAAAAAAAAAGTGCCTTCTTTTGATTAAATTGGGCAAGTCAAAAGCAGTTGGGGTTTTTAACAGATTAATAAGCTGTGTTTTGAACTTGAGTTACTAAGCATGCCCAATTTGAAGAGCTTTTGACTTGGAAATTACTGTGCAGGAACAGCTAAGTGAATTTATCAGCTCCAAATCTGTGTGTGATTTGGTCAAGTAGCTGCTTCTTGGAAGAAGTCACATCAGACCTGTAAGATAATAGTTAAATGTATTCTTCAAGTTCCCCTGTGTTTTGTGTATTGATGCATCTGCATTATTGATGATAACCCCTGCAGAGTTTCTTTAACTCTCCAAAGGGGTAGATTTGTTACTGAGAGAAGGTTTTAGAAGATTGTTAGCCAAGTAATTCATCACATGGACAACTGCAGACTGTAAGGATTTGCTTGTGGTAATATGACTTTGTTTAAAGAGGCTGAAAACGTGGTAATAACTAATTTGCCTTTTTATGGTAACTCTTTGAAGCATTTTTACTTGAATTTTTAAGCAACTGTCAAAGTGGTATGGCATGGCTTTCTACCTTAAAGTATTTTTCACTAAACTGCAATTTTGTAAACAAAAAAATCTTCATAGAGGTGTTAGTCACCTTAAAAATCAGTTTTTGGCCAGTTGTTAAACAAGACCAATTGAGTTTCAGATTTCTAAAATCATACTGAAGAAACTTGTACCTAAAGTCAGTCCTGAGCTTCCTTACCTCTGATGCCATATTTCTCTACCTAATCATAAGGTTTCTTAATCCCTTTTAAAGGATATAAAATAAGGCAGTGTTTACAGTTTTCACTGCAGACAACAGTACTGTACAGAGTCCAGTACTGTGCTCCCAGCACACAAAAAGACAATCAGATGGTGCACTCAAATCATGAACAATTCGCCTGACCAGGCTGTGTGCTTGCTTCTTACCTCTCGATGTTCTACACTTGCCAGTTCTGAGCGAATGGACCTTATTGCATCATGTATCCCAGGTGGAGAACATAGAAATCAGGCCACTTCATTTGCTCTAGACCAAAAATGGTCTTCGGTAGCTTGATCGCCTGTGGCCAGTACGTTAAATTACACGTCCCCAGATGAAAGAATGAAAAACCTTCCTGCTCCATCACAGAGGTTGGAGCAAGTATAAGTATGAATGGAATGAGTGGTGATGTTTCAGTTCGGTGGTGTAAAATCTTAAAACTTTATTTGAAGTGTAGGAAGGGAATCCGTCCATTCAAGTTTACTACTTGAGATTGCTGAAGTGAAACAAAATTGTAAGCAAAAGCTTTCAGTAGTTGCTTCCAGGTATAGCTATTTTAATTTTCCCAACTTCAAGTTCCACAGTAAAACTTGTGTGTGTGGAAGGTGCTGGACAGTGTTAGCTAGTGCCTGAAGTAACTAGCCTGCTAACATCACTTAATGAACAAACAGTCTGAGTCTCAAACAGCTTGAAATTTGCTGTTTTATTATAGTGATTGTTTATAGAAATTCTGGGGAAGAAAAATCTTCTGGCTGGCATTTTAATGACTTCTGTCTTAAGAGAGAGATGCTATTCTTTCCTTGCTACACAACTTGGGTGTCCCTAGCTTTTGTAAGCTGGGTTTTGAGAGCTCCTTAAAAAAAAAAATACAAAACTTTAGGATGAATTTACAATTAATATATCCTTGAAAGTAAGAAACCTCTTCAAAAATTTGTATTATTCTGGTGTGATAGTGTACTATCTGTCAACAGCACTATCTTCAAGTTAGGATTGATGGTGAAGGTACAAATGCTAAAAATGCTCTAATAACATTTGGTTTTCTTTATAGAAAGTGGAGCAGTTCCAAAAAAGAAGGATCCCTTAACACACACAAGTAATTCCCTTCCACGTTCAAAAACTGTTGCAAAAACTGGATCCACAAGCCTTTCAGGTCACCACAGAACACCTAGCTACAGTGGGATATCGACTGCTCCTGCGTCTAGACCAGCAGTAAACCCTACAACTTCAACTCACAAGGTATGGTGACAACAGATAGAGCGCTATATGCTGGGGGAGCTGATGTAAAATCAAGAACAAACCCTGCATTTATTGCTTTTGTGGCAGCATTGCATTGGTGTGATAGCAACAAGATTTTAAGGAAAAACGAATGACTAAAACCCTAAATTTTTGGACAAGCCTTTTGAAGTAGGCTGCACAGTGGATTTTAGAAATCGGGGGCATTGGGTGGCCAGGTGGGCAAGTGGAGTTGAGTTGTAATGACAGTAGAAGCGTTAATACTTTGTTCTGAAAATTGCATGGGAAGCTGAGGAAAACTGAGCTGGGATAAAAATAAATGATACTCCCAGTTATGTAGAAGGTGGAGGGAAGGGAGGAAGTAATCTCTTGGTCCAGACCTATAGATTTTTGCCCACATGTTCCTTCTCCAAAACATGCATGCCTAGGTTGTATTGCAACCATATAGAAAAGTAAATGTAATTTAAATTATGGTTGAAATACAAAAGTAAATTCTGTACTAGTAAGAGGAAAAAATGCTGTATTTCTTTTGCCCTATTTGTTTCCTTTTCCTCCTTATTTCCCCACCCTGTCCTACCCCTACAGTAAAGTAGAACAAAGAGTAGAATGTGCAGACAAGAACATCAATGTGGTTACATGTTACTGTTTCTATAACCTGATGGCTTTTAAGTGGCCTGCTGTCAAAGTACTGCAGCAGTAGAAATTCTCGTTTGTAGATATTTAGCATCTGAAACAACGTGCTTAAAAAGTATTAAGTTGTTTTTTATTTTTCTCCCCCCAAGGCTGTTCCTAAAAATAGCAGAACAAATAAGCCTTCTACTCCTACCCCAGCTGCTCGAAAAAAGAAAGACATGAAGATATTTAGAAATGTGGACAGTAATCTTGCCAATCTTATCCTGAATGAAATTGTTGATAGGTAAGTCTGAAGATCAGTAGTCTTTTTCAGAGCAGAAAACCAGTTCTTCATTCAACAAAATCCTGGTGCTCTTGAAATGAAAAATTGCACTTCTTGTTTGTTTCTTTTTTTTGGTTACCTTGTAAAATGAAAGAAAATTCACATATGAAATGCTTATTTTTTGAAATGCATAACAGTGTAAGATGTAGATTTCCTCAAAATAGTTCTTTATAAATCGTCAAATACATTAAATTAGTCAGCTGCAGCTGAAAAGAGTATCTCATTGTTAGGCTAATTAGTATTCCATTTCTTTGTTAGTGGGCCAGCTGTCAAATTTGATGATATCGCAGGACAGGAACTGGCTAAACAAGCCTTGCAAGAAATTGTTATCCTTCCTTCTCTTAGACCTGAGGTAAGCAGCTTGGTATTGTTATTGCTCTGACAATCAATGAAATTTGTTGTTTAACACACAAAGTGGTGATTCTGTTACGCTATCTTTGCTGGTTATGGTCATTATCTATAGTCAGTGTAGCAGAAAGTGACCGAGGAACAGCTTCAACACCCACCACTCAAAACAAACAAACAACAACAAGCAAAAACCACCTGAAAATTGGTGAGGCTGACTGTTCCAGATAACTATAGCTGTGTGTGTGGAAGTGTAGAGGACAAAGCTCAGAACTGGAAGAGTGAAACATGGGAGATTGCATAGGTGACTTACCTCATGGCATTATCAGATTTAGAAAATATTAATTTTTTATTGTGGTCAGTTCTCTGGATAATCTGAACAGCCTATTCACAGCAGGAAAGGATGCAAGGAAGTACAGCAGTGAACAAGTATATTGAAGTGTATAACATCTGAGGGTAGATTTGCTTTTTACTTGGCTGAGTGGAGATTAGTTATTTAGGTTTTTGATTAATCTATTGTAGGTGGTACCCAAATTACTTTGACTACTCGGATTGAGGTCTAGCCTATATTACATTGGAATTCTGAGCTTTTTTTGTGTGAAGTTAGTGGTTTCCTATAGTTGCTGCACTTGCTAGAAACTCTTGCAGAGACTGCATGCAGTGCTTTACTGCAGCGCTGATTATTCAAGTGAAATTGCCATTTGTTCTTTGTTTCTGGGGAGTCTTTTGTGACATTGGCTGGTGACTGGAGTTGCTCTCTGCTCTTCCTGTTCCATGTAATTCAGTTTCTGGATTTGAAGTGTGGTGGGGAAGAAACTTAAAGCTGGCATTGCATCAGAGGAATACCAGACCCATGGGAAAAAAAGCTTTGGCATTAAATATGCATGCTCAGGTGTTCTCACACAGAAGGCAAATGTCATTATACCGTCTCTGTTATTACAGTGCTTTAGTATGTAAAGTTGGTTGTTCAGTAACGCCAGTACAATGAGCTCTGGGTGGGAAGGACTTTGAAATGTGAGCCTTGGAATAGTTATGACTCTTTCAATAATAGTTGCTGTTTTCAGTAAGATCTCTTTCATAATAGTGTAGTTAGCAGTGGATCCGATGTTGGTGTAGGTTGAGATATAACAAGTACAGAGAATCCTATGAATTCTTAAACTTCATTCCCTGGAGGAAAAAAGGCATTTTTTTTCTTGTAAGCAAACATGGTAAATGTGGCAACTATAGGGGGGTTATTTAATCAATTAAATAGTACTTCAGTTTTAACCTCAACATTCTTGTTTAAACAAACCAATTAACAGTATTTTTGTAGGAGAGAAAAAACTGAGGTGAATGAATATGCTGGCTAGAGATGTGATGGCAACCATTTCAGCAATAAGATGCCAATAAAACAGTAGCAATTAGTTCAGACCATATTTAATATTAGTCTATTAATAAAAACTTCAAAAGCTTAGTGTTTCTCAGTGATAAATAACAGTTGTAGGTTAACTGTATAGGAGAAGATAAAGGTGAGAGTTGTAAATTTGGTCTGGAATATCTGAAAATGGTAGAACTCTGAAAGAACAATTCCTAATAAAAAAGAGTGAGGAGGGGGTGCATGGAAAGCAAAAATACAGAGTCATCCAGGTGAATAAATCGTTGGTGCAGGTGGTATGTATTAGTTACCATGTTAACATGTTCCTGTGCCCTGTTTTTAGGGATCAAGCACAACAAGCAATGCTGTTTCTAATGAAATAATAGAGAAAATCCATGTTGGTTGGTCATGTTATAGAAACACTAAGTTGTTAATAGAACCATTTCTGATGTTGGATAATGAGGAAAAGGAGTGTCTGTTGCCAGTGGGCTTCAGACATGGTGCATATATAAGTGCCTCCATACTGTCCATTCTCTTTGTTTATTGGAATTATTGGAAGCTAGAATGGAGGAATGAGAGTGAAGCCAAAAACAGAACTCTGAAACTCTTGAAAGTGGTAAAACAGGCTACAGAAAAAACAGATGCATTGTGTGAGAAAGCGTGCACTTGCTTTCTGTGATGGGAGGTATGATATGTGCAATATCGTAGTGTAGGAAAAATGAATCCAGTGCGAAGTGGGAGTGAGGAGATTATCAGTGGAATTTGGAGGGAGTAGGTGGTGGTGAAGTAATACTTTAAATACCCTCAGGTTAAGGCGTAAGTCTTCAAGATCTTCATTTAAAAAAAAAAAAAAGATGAAGTGGTTTTTCTATGTGGAGTTAATAGGAACACTGCTTTTACCCTCCTACTGCACACCTGCATGTGCACACTGCCTCACATTTTTACATGGAATTTGTTGCTTTAGCCTGATAGGCTGGTCTTTGGGAATATATTACTGCCTCTTCTGCTCCTTTCACAGTGTGTCCATGCCCAAAATGATCATGGTGTAATTTAACCATTGTGTGAGAGATGATAGGCACCTGCATTAGGGCAAGTTAGTAATAAAATGTAGAAATTCCCTAAAAATACATACAGCTGGAGAACTGTTGCTATCATTGCCAGTGTAAGCCATTCCTTAATCTTTAGTCATTTTCTTATAAAGGTATATCAGCATTTCTTTATGTCATCCCCCAGCCAAGATTAAATGGCTTGCTTTTGGATGCAACAATCATCACTGTTGATAAAGCAGAATTGTGATCCTAGGATTTAAGCTAATTGGAGACTGTTAATATTGGTAAGGCTTTGAAACAGACTTTAGGATTTCCTTTGGTATTTAATAAAACTCATATTTTTTCATAGTTTTACAAAAAAAAATAAATTAAAAATCATCGTCACGAGTTCTCCATTTAGTGATCTAGCCAAGTGTTTATATATTTATGCTAAGTTTCTCTAGCACTTCAGTGCTTCCAAGGTAATTTATGATTATGTATTTTTTAAAGTTATTTACAGGACTTAGAGCTCCTGCACGTGGACTGTTGCTGTTTGGCCCACCAGGAAATGGGAAGACAATGCTGGTGAGAAAACTCTACTGCATGCATGAGTTGGTGGGCTTAGAATGTAACCATGTGGGGTGGCTTTCAGTTTTTCTGCACTTGTTTTTCCAAGTAACCTTTATGTTGCGTAATTTAGAACTACTCTTAAAGTGCCATCTTTTATGGAAAAATTTAGATGTATTGTGCTTTAACTGGGAAGCTTGTTGGCGTTATGTCTGTACATTGCTCTGTGAATGCTGTTAGAACTTCTAGCAGAGCTCCTCCAGCTGTGTATGTGGAAAAAATGTAATGTCTAAATTTCATTTTCAGAGAGAATGAAAGTAACATGGTTAATTGTTTGTATAAAGCAGCACTTAAAAATAGTCTGCTCTCCACTAAAACACAGCAGAAATGTGAGTATTTTTTGGAACTGGGGAGAGAGCACAGTAGCAAGAAAGGAGTTGTCTGCCTTCCACACCGCTGTGTGAAAAATGCAAGTGCTGGAGAACTGCCTGGCTCCTTGTTTTACAGCCTGATGTGCAGGGTTGAGGGAGCTGGAGTGAAATGGCTGTGTAGCAGCCAGGGAACACTGTGTGTCCTGGTGCAGCTGAGCTAGGCGCATCCTCCCGCATCACGTGGCAAGCTGCAGCTGCACGCTGCCTTTGCTGAAGCTATGAAACACATGAGCAGGAATGCTGAGCGGCTCACTTAGGCTCTTCTGTTAGGTTTACCTATTGGAACTCAATTGGTAATCAGTTCAAAACAAACAAAACCCACAACCCTCACCTCACCCCTGCCAAAAAAGCCCAGTAAAACCAGGGAACCATAACTTCTTGAGTATGGTGAGGCTGTTAAGGAAGAAGGTAATGCATTCTGGCTGAACTGATTCTTTTTTCTAGCTTTCCTCTGAAAGCAGTTTTTGTATAGATGGGATGAGGAGGAAAAAATAATAATTTTAACGTGGCTCAATTCAACTGCTATCCTAAATTACCACCCTAAATAAGTCAAAACAGTTTTGAGTGCCTTCTCATGATACATTGAAAGAAGTTGGAGACCGGTATTCTTCAGTAAGCAAGTTGTAGTTGGCTGTGGAGATATGATTAGAGAAGTGTAAGGCAGTCTGGAAAATTCTATAGTGGTTCAGCTGCTTACGTATTCCTATTTGTAAGCGGCCTGTACAGAAGTTCTGTGAAGCATCTACAATGTATTCCCTCTGAAGGAATAGGGGTTTTCAAAGCACTGCTAAGAATATCAGTGAGAGCTACAGAGGTCTTGTCAATTTGATGTTTTAAAAAGTACTTCTTTTCTGTCTTAGGCCAAAGCGGTTGCTGCAGAATCCAATGCCACTTTCTTCAATATAAGTGCAGCAAGCCTAACTTCAAAATATGTAAGTAAATTGTATTAATCTGAAAACACATGTGCTATAGTTGGGGCTTAAGAAGGCCAGGACTTCTGACAAGTCTTTGAACTGGTTGCATATAGTGAATATGAAGTCCTTAGAGAAGTGACTTGTGAAGTAAAAACAGTGGTTTGTGCTTGTGATAACTCAGTGTCAAAGGCTTTTTTTTGCAGTTCAGGATGATACTGGCTGTGATACGGAGGAGTGGTGGTTGTTTTTTTTCTTTTAAGAAAATAATGGTCTAAGATCTCTCACGATTTAGGTACCAAAACCTCTTGATGTCCCAACTGGAATCATAAGTGAAGTTGTGTTATACACTTTTTTTTTGTCTTAAATATAACACTCAGCTACTGGCAACCTAGCTAGGCATGTACTAGCGGGTTAAGTGTGTTTGTTTTGTCAGCATATTTTTTTTTCTGGAAGTCCTTGTGTTAGGGGTCCTCTAATAAATGCTTTCTAAACTCCTTCCAAAAAACAGTTTATTGTTGTTTCAGGTGGGTGAAGGCGAGAAACTGGTGCGTGCTCTATTTGCAGTGGCAAGAGAACTTCAGCCTTCTATAATTTTTATTGGTAAGATGTTAAACGCTGTTGACCTTTTGTGTACTTCCTTAAACATTTTGACGACTTAAGTTTGAATTGCCAGGTGAACTACTTGGGGTAATTCTGTAGTGTAAAGGCAATGTCTTGGTTATGATATGCTGGCTAATCAGTTCCAACAGAACATGTTAGATTGCTACTGTTTTAGTGCTGAGAGGGGAAAAAATAGCACCACGAACACACAGCCTTTACTACCTTTACAGAACAAGATCATTTTAATGTTAAACTTCAAACACAAAAATAGGCTTTGCTTGTCCTGAGTTACAGTTTATTATCCAGCAGGATTTTTTTATCTGATCTATGGTTTGTATTGCATATTTAAATGACGACGCACAGCAGCATGGTAAGTCTAGTCAGAAAATTTGACAAGCTTTTAATGTCTGCTTATATATTAAAGATAGATGTGTCTGTCTCCTACAGAAAAAAGAAAATTTGATCTTTCTTGCTGGAGCCCTATATTAGTGAAAGAACTTAAGGAGCTATGAAGACTTCAGTGTTGTCTGCATAACTAAGGTGTATTTCTTCTGTTGTTTTTTTAGATGAAGTCGATAGCCTTCTGTGTGAAAGACGAGAAGGTGAACATGATGCCAGTAGGCGTCTAAAAACAGAATTTTTAATAGAATTTGATGGCGTAAGTATATAGTCCTAGGTGTTGCTTGATTTAGCAGAATTGGCCAACATAGTAGATGCCAGTAGAGGTTGCAGATGAAGCACAAATTCTATTTAGCTGTTTTTTTCTCCAGTGTCCCCACACCACCCCCTTGGCTGGCAAACTTTTTTTTTATTGCTGTTAGTTTTTTGCCTGCGTACTACAATGTTCTGGAAAATTTGGTCTGGGTTGAAAGGTAGGAGACGGTAATCTGGAGCTGAAATAATGGGTTGAACAGAGAAAAGAGAGGAAAGGATAACAAATGGCTATAATAAAGGAACTTTGAGAACAAATTATTTTACAGAGCAAGGACACTTGGGAGGGTTAGGCAGAGGTGAATCTTTGTTTGCAATTGCATGTTTCTTTTTGGTAAATAGAAGAGAATCAAATGAGTTTTAACTAGTATCCTTTTTTTTCTTTAAGGGATCTGCATCATAAAAGTGCACTTTGTTAAGGGGTAACGTGAGACTTAAGTGATAATTTCAGACAGACTAGTGCAGATCATTGGTATACACAATTTATTAAAATTTTTTACTTTTTTATTATTATGCCCTTAAAATATTATTTATATAAAAGCCAAGTTAATTGCCTTTAAAAACAGTAAAATCCCATCAGTGCACTGAATGCATAACAAGTCACTAACTAAATGATGTTAACTGAAAGCTGTCTTGCCTTTCTGTGTTATGTAGGTGCAGTCTTCTGGAGAGGACAGAATACTTGTGATGGGAGCAACAAACAGGCCACAGGAGCTTGATGATGCTGTTCTCAGGTATCAAAACGTCTCTTCTCTTCTTTGAATGCAATCATATGATGCTTGTTTTATGAACAGCAGGTTTTGATGTTTAGTATCCTGCTTGTTCTAAGTCTTGGACTAATTAGGCAAAATTGTTTTGGCAAAAGAAAATTATTTACCTTCTCAAGGAGGTGCTTGTCTCTTCTCTTTTGGGATACATCTGTGCAAGGATGGCAGTCTTCCTGTTGTCTAACGCAGCAGTGCCTGTGGAGACTAACTCAGCGTTTTCTAACTCTCACATATCTTACATACTGCTTCTTTTATGTTCGGAACTTAATGACAGGCTGAAGAAAGAAATGTCATGAATGAAATCTAGTATTTCTTCCGTGCAAATATTGGACTTTCAGTGTCACCTGTGGTTGAAGATCTTGCTGTAGATTTGCCTTAGGACTTTTTTTTTGCTGCAAATTCTCATATTTGCTTCTCTTCATTTTTGATTGAGGAAAATAGGCACTGTCTGAACAAATGAATTGCATTTTTAATAATTCAAAAGTCCTCCTGTGAGGAGATGCTTCATTTATTTATTTATTTATTTTTGCTGGTAGTCAGTGATATATTTACCTTTAGATTGTTTTCTCTTTGGAAGGAGTTTCATGACTTCAAGAAGAGTAAGGTGACACCAGCAGCTCATGCATGTTATTTGTTTAATTTGTAGTTCTACTCTCTAGAATTAGATTATGTAAGTGAAATTGACATATCTATCAAACCTAGATCTGTATGCACCACAAAACAATAGAAGTGCATGTGTTTATATATGTGTGTTTTTCCTAGACGATTCACTAAACGGGTATATGTATCTTTACCAAATGAGGAAGTAAGTATTGGTTTCCATGTATTTTCTTCAATTTTAGATCAATTGTATTTGAAAGAAAAACAAAACAATCCCCCAAAAAGCATTTTGTACATTATCCTTAACTAGCCCTAATGGATGACTGTTGTTTTTTTTTTAATTTAACTTCTGACCCAGCTTGGCCATATACACTGTGTTTTAATTCTGGCAACTACGTTAATCAGTTGCGTTTTTCTACCCTTGATATTAGCAAATCTGGTAGTATCTACTTAGCTAGTGCGGTGTTGCCTTACATACAGGCAGGCATTGACAAGTCTGAAATATGGCATGCAGAAGCAGGTTTGTTTGGCTAGGGGAGTGTTTATTGCAAAAGATGAAAGTAGTTCTCTTAATATTTTTTTGCTGAACAGCAATTTAGGGCTTTTGATGAGGATTGTAACATTCTTATTATTTAGTGCCTTTTTAGAGCAAGCATGACCCTTGTCCTCATTATTAGCAAATCCCTATCTCTTCCTCTGGGGAGATTATCGTGTACAGTCTAATCCACAAAAGCTCTATAGGCAAGTTTAAACCAGTGAAGCGCAAAAGCTAACCTGACAAACAGATAGTTCTGTTGTTGCAATTTTGTGTATCATAAAAATCAGTTTTTACATATAAATCTGTTTTCTTTTTTTCTTCAGACAAGGTTGATTTTGCTAAGAAATCTTCTAAGCAAGCAAGGAAGTCCATTGACCCAAAAAGAGTTGGCACAACTAGCTAGGTAAGAATTCTGTAACTATACTAAATAAATACTTATCTACTAAATTCATTCAGACTTTTATTCATTCCAAATGTAACTGATGTTGTTGATCATACAAAAGTGATAAAACTTACTGTCAATGCATTAGATGTATTTTAGGAAGGTTTCAGGCTGTAGGAAATTGTTTTCCTATACCCTTGTATACATGTGTGCTTGTTTTTTCCCTGTACTAACTGGTTAGGCTTCTGATGTTGAAACATGCTGTTCTGTACTTCTTTCTGCGGAGATGAGAGGGAGATGCTTCTCTCCACTAATCCCTCAGGCAGTCCAGCTCTCCTCCATGATGCAAATACTGGTTTTGCATTGCTTATGCATTTCAAAAGCAACTTTTCTTTGGTTGTCTGCTGGGTTTATTAAAGATATTACCAACATAACAGAGCAAGCACTGGATAATTTTAGGTTCTTCTCAATTTCAGGTATGTTTGGAAAAATGCAAGTTAAAGGCCTTTCCTATGACAAAGCTAAGTGTTGTGTTTTGTTTTTCATCATTAAGGTTGACACAGCAGTGCTGTTCTCCATCTTCAGAAGCAAATGTAGTGGGTGTGAAGGAAGGTAGACTAACAAGTAGGTAAAGTGCCTTGGGCAGGAAGGAGTAAAAACTGACTGTGAGTAACCACATATTCAAGTGGATGTACTTCAGTCTCTGTTTCTGTTTGTGGTAGTACACAAGAGGCGAGTACACTACTGGGTGTGGCATTTGTCAGCCTCTTAATAATGTTACAGAAACTTGGCGTATAATCCACCTGAATAAGTACTCTGTAATTCAGGGATGCTAGCTGAGGCCATACTTAGGCTGCAGTGATAGCTAGCTGGAGGAAGAAGGCAGTGAGTTGTATTCTAACTGCAAATTTACACACCAAATTACAAATGCAACTTAAGTACACTTCTTCTGGAAGAATTTAGACAAAAGACCAAAGTCAAGAGCCTTGTGTGTTCCATCTCATCTTTTTTTCCGCTCCAGAAGAAACAGGAATTTAACCTTCTTTATGATGCTGTGAACTTCCTTCTCTCCTCTGCAATTCCTTGTAAACTATAACATTTAGTTATCTCCAGAAGACAGGGCTATGAAGTTTATTATAGAATATCCCAATTTGGAAGAGACCCACGAGGATCATTAAGTCCAACTTCTGACCACCTAAGAGTTAACCCAAATGTGAGCGCTGTCCCAACACTTAGAATCATAGAATCACTTCTTTGAATTGTTTTTTCTTTTTCTTTAGGTAATCCTTACTTCTTTTCACCTGTATTAGCAGTATTTGTGGCTTCTCAGTTCAGTGGAGAGCTTTAATCTTTGAAATATTTAAGGCTTCAACATGGGAATAAGTTGACAAGTTAGACTTCGGCTATGAGAGAGAACTGTTTTCCATTGTGTACACTGTAGGAGGCAGTTTCGGTTCTCTACTAAGATGCAGACTGCCAATCCTGAGAATTGCTTGCCAAGTACATTGAGAATATAGTCTATCTTACTGAGTATTCAACACTGGAAAAAGGTCTTCCACCAAAATTAATGCTGTTTGTACTGCAGCTTGCTAAGCAACAAGGTGCTGCTCTTCAGACTTGTAGTTACTCTGCTGAATTAATAGAATGTTTTCTTTTCTGGCATCCACTAGTCAGCTCCTGCTGTTGCTTTCCACAAAAGGCATACTGTGAAACTATCACTTTCAAACCCAAACGCTATTAGATTTTTAGTAATGCCTGCTTTTACCCTTTGTATGGCTCCAGTGTCGACCAGAAGTTTTATTCAGAAAACTGGTCACCTGATCAAATCATCATAAATGCGTGGTATTGGATTCTCATTGTATTGATTTACAGGACAGTTACTTTTTGGTTTTATACTCATCTGCAGCAAATCGTGACAAACTGGTGGTAGGACATTCTTGTAACAGAAGTAGTAACGTTCTTGGGGTTAGTTTTCATCTGCAAATCTTAGTTGGCTGCTCTTTTTACTTTCCTTAGCAAATTATGCAGGACTTGAATATCTGTACCTAAATTTAAGCTAGAGAAGACTTTTAAATATAAATCACCTAAGTTGAATGCACTTGTCGGTTATTAATGTGGTTTATTGAACTCGCAAAACCAACATTTTAATAGTATTCTTTTTCTGATTAAGTAACATGTTAACCATGTGTAATTAAAATATTTAAGCATTTAAAGCTTTTTATTTTTCCTTTCTCCCTACTTTTTGCTTTTACAAAGAATGACAGATGGATACTCTGGGAGTGATTTAACTGCGTTAGCAAAGGATGCAGCACTGGGTCCTATCCGAGGTAAGCTGGATGGCTTTATATTTAGGCTTTGCAAAAACTCAGTGCCCTTGGAGACTTTGAAATGTTAATTTAGAGTGGTTGATTAACAATGTATGCATTAAGGTATGCAGGCTTTACTTTGGCAAATCAATTCCCATGCAAGTCCATTTTGAGAAGAGACTGCATAATGTTTCTTCCACCTGTTCCTGGTTTACAAATAAAACGTTTTTTAAATGTCTTTAATGTCAGCCTTGGCAATCCCATCTATGTTTCTTTTTCCTGTGCCCTCAGAGCAAAAAGTGTGCTGTAATATGTTGATACCATAACAGTATTTCAAGTAGAAAACTGTAGAATGGTGAAGAGTGATAGAATGATTAGAACACCCCCAGCCCCCGTACTGTGTATGGCAAGATGTAATCTTACGTGCGCTGCCTGATTTGATTTTTATATGCTTGGCTAATGGTAGCTTTCAGTTCCCTGAGAATTATGCATGTTTTCAGGCTGGGGAGGGTTGTAGATTCCAGGAATAAAATGGTGGAGCGCAGCTGTTATGTTTGGATGGTGTTCCTGTACTTTCTGAGGAAGGAAGTAGTTCTGCCTAATGCCTTGTACAATATCTGCAATGAATCAGTGTGGGAGGAGCCTGGGTAGGAGTTGATAAATGGGGAGGAAGGAGAGGAGAAATATCACAGTCCTGTACAGGAGGTTATGTTGAGGCAGGGGGAGGTATAAGTCATAGCTGTGGTTTTTTTTTTTTTTCAGGTTAAACTACTTCTATCATGCTTTAGCTCACAGAAGTGATGAGTTTTCCTATGAAACTCAATGGTCTGTCTTTATTTTTACAGAATTAAAACCAGAACAGGTGAAGAACATGTCTGCCAGTGAGGTATGCTATTCCAGCAGTTCTGTTTCCCCTTTTGAATGGAACGTATGCTCAGCAGGCATTTGTCATGTAGTCAAATAGTGATTGAGAAGAAAACTCTGTGCTTAGATGTCCGAGGTTCTTTGCATGGTTTTGGTTATCACACTTAGGAGCACCTCTTTCTGATAATAGGCTTCTGCTTTTCATAGTATCAGGTAACTGCCCTATCTTTCTCTCACACTGA
Organism: Aythya ferina; assembly: GCF_964211825.1. Classification (NCBI taxonomy): domain Eukaryota; kingdom Metazoa; phylum Chordata; class Aves; order Anseriformes; family Anatidae; genus Aythya; species Aythya ferina. The sequence goes on from NC_140298.1 coordinate 30,125,201, forward strand.
ATTGCAACTTCATGTTACCTTCCAGATGATGTCAGAGGCATGACTTTCATTTTCTTGGTGTTACTCCCCCAAAACCTTCCTGGAATTATTACATCAAATTATTATTTTTTTCCCAGCTTTACATAAGACAAGTCATCTTAGGAAGAATGTCTGAGTGATTTTAAAACAGATCTGTTTTTATTTATAAACATAAAGAAAAAAGAGATTAGTCCTCTATATAAAAATTTCTTTTCAAAATGTACGTGGAAACGACAGTTATGTAGGGAAAACTATGAAGAACTTTATTTCCATGTTGCTTTCTACATTAAGCCTTAGAGCATGGCTAAGGCTACAAAGACATGAAAGGATTTCTTCCAGGAAGAACAGTCCCTTTTTTGTGAATGCAAGTTTCCCTCCCATAGTTTGGAAACTCCAGTCCCAACAAAACCTGGGGGATCTTCACCAGTTGTAATGTTAATACTTGTTTAACGATGAGACTGCTCTTCCATGCACTTTGCTCATCTTCCACCTACTCTCCTGGTCTGCAGAGCTTTACCACAAAGACTTTAAAAAGTCACATGTCCAACTACTCTTCACTCAGTCCTGTGCCCTAATAGGCACTGGCTTGCACCACCTAGTGGAATAGGAAGTAGTAACACAGTTTCATATGCTATTAAGTCTGACATGACTACCAAATGTTACAATAAAACTCTAAATGCTGATAATCTTAATTTACAAAAGACTTATGTGTCAGATCAGATGAAGCATCCCTAGAACGTTGTTTGTTAAAAGTGAATACTAAATTACTTCGTGAATAAACTGAAGGGCATAAACCACTTGTGACCTAGAGGTATTTCACTTTTCTTTTAGATGAGAAATATCAAATTATCAGATTTCACCGAGTCGTTGAAGAAGATAAAGCGCAGTTTGAGCCCTCAGACCCTGGAAGCATATATTCGCTGGAACAAGGACTTTGGAGATACCACAGTGTGAAACACGACTTGCTGTGAAACAAAGTGCTGCCTGAGGAGCAATTGGTACAGGCTACTGGAAAGCAAACAGTTTACAGGACTTTACAGATCTTTAAGTATCTGCATTAAAACTTGAGAGCAAGAAGAAATTATATAATGTGAAATGTGTTCATCAAAGCCTCCTTACCATTTAGGGAGGATTTACACACTGTAAGTAAGAGCACAATAGGACTTGGGATAAGATTCCTAGCAATCTGATCATAGTTTGAACAATAATATGTGTATTTTGTTTCAGCTAGAGGGCTCTGATGATATTTATCATTGGATGACCTTTTCCTTATGTTCTGTGTGTTATCTTTGTTTTTAATTTTGCCATGACACACTAATGTCTGGCTTTCTTCCTGACAACTACTAATTTACGGTTGGATTTTTGTAAACTTCGGCTGTTTTTGACTTTTTTTACCCTTAATGTGCCAAATAAAACAATTTCCCTATGCAAAGACAAAGAACAGCACTGGGAGATTAAGATTATTAAAATGTAAAATGCAGCTGGTCTGTTATTATTTGTCTTTTTGTTTAGTTGTAATGTGACTGCATTGTTCACAGAACAGTTTTAAAAAAGACCTTTGATAGCAGAACAGCAAAAAAGCGTATAAAACCAGTTCAAACTGTTTTTAAAAAAAAAAAGACTAAATAAAAAATAGACTAAGACATTCATTTACTGGCAGTATTTTCTCTTCATGCATTTTGTAACGCTTCCATTGGTAGAATGTTAGCTTACGCTTATGGTGTATGACTTGAAGCCCAGCTGATGTCTGAGAGAGTAAGTGATGCTAATTGTCAAGTTTGAGAAACAACGTGTTTCTACTTTGTATTTTGGTCTGGTCTGGTTACAGTAATTGAAAGTAAAATTTCCATTGTGATAACTTTTTTTAATCTACACATGTAAGCATTAAAACAAGGCTACATGTTTAATACACGGCACACATTAATGTTTTTATAGCTTTCATATGTTTTGGATTATGTATTAAAGTATGAAACACTCGACTGATCTGCTTTTTTAAAAGAAACTGCATCTTTGTACAAATACTTGGTTTTTTATTATATAAATGACAAGCTTTTAGAAAAACACAAGTGATAGCCTTTAAATACTGTAATAAAGGAAAACATCCTTGCCTTTACTTCTAAAGGCCTGACATCTTGTTTACAAATTCTGCATCAATTAAACACTGAGATGTTTGTAAGGCAGAATACTAGTTCCTTGTTAGAACAGTTTTAAATTAAAAAAAAAAAAAAGACAACTCTCCAAACTTAGTGATGTTACAAAGTTGCATATTGTTTACAGTTGTTTTTAACTAATTTGATTTATTTATTTTGTTTGCTCTTGGTCTTAACAGGAAATTTTGTTCTTAGCTTTTCCTTATTTTTTTTATTGGTAGGAGTAAGTCTCAAATATTTCTGGGACTACTCATCTGAAAAATTGACTATATATAATATATTTTATATATGTGAAAAAGACATAGCTGATGCAGTGCAAATATAGTAATACCAGCAGAGGACTCAGTGCTTACTGTGTGGTATTAGGTAAAAAAAAAAAAAAAAAAATAGCAGAAGCTGTATAAAAATTGAGACACACACGCAATATGTTTGGTATTCTGTTTTTTGAACCAGGGATGCTTTTAACTTATTTCATTGTTTTTAATATAAGAGAAGATTGTGTTACACTAGTATGCCTTTTGAAATAGTCTAACCAAACCAATTCTAGCCTTCTAAGGGTATGACTCTATAAAATGTATGTCTGGTGTAAATGAAATGTGATTTCTGTTCCCCTGATTCACCTTCCTGGAGAAGTAAGAAATGTTAAAAGATTTCAGTTTCTCAGATCTCATGTCTTGGTTGCTTTGCCTTAGTTCTGTCTTCAGTAGAGTATCTTTGTCTAAGATTCCTGGCTGACTTTATATGTATTTGTCATAGACTTCGTAGTGCTAAATACAGATACTATTTTATTACCATCTGCCAAAAAGCTAAGTAAGGCCCCCAGTCTTCCCATTGGTATAGTTTGTAAATTTTCACTGAGATCCTTAGCAAATGGGGACCTCTAAAACCAGAAGCGTTACCTTCAGTGTTCTTAAATATTCGTTATCAAACTCAATTTTCCTTCATTTAATTTTGAGGAATATACTGGTATTGATTTCAAATATGTGTGTTGGCATGTGATAGGTACCTGAAGAGTAGGGACAGAGCTTCCCATCTGCTAAAACAGTAGCAGCATGCAGCACGAAGGGTCGTAAGTCTGAGCTGCTACCTCAGAAAGAAATTAGTCCTTTCACTTGTTTGTATGACCAGATTGTGTCAGGAGTCTCTGCGTGATGTTGTACTGCTTTTTGGTACCTATCCTGCCCGGATTGTTTCCTGCCTAATGGCTGAACCTGAAGCTCTATGAATGACTCCTGAAATGCAGTAATAAGAACTTAATCTTGTTCTGCAACATCAATTTGCCCCACAGCTGCTGGATTTTAAGTCCATGGCCAAGTGCCATTGGGTTCATAAATTGCATTTACACCCTTTTCTGAATAGTGTCTTTGAATAATAATTATGTTCCCCTCAAGGTGTTACATCACATTTTCTGGTTTCTTGTGCTACATATACTAATTCCCAACACAGTGATTTTCATCTGCATGCTAGATTAACCGTGTATGAAGGATCTAAAAACAAAAAAATCCATAAATCTATGGTATTTTTATATAGAACTTCACAACCATATTTGCCATAAAATCAGATTATGTTCTAATACATAATTTTGAATTAGCACAGGATTATCAGGACAGCAGCCTGGATGTTTTAGGATTGCATTACCTCTCTATTGCATTAACTCTCTAAACTGTCTTTATTTTCTTCATTTTCCTGAACCTGCCCATTACTAATGAATGAGTGACTTGACCTACTTCTTTGAGATGATTAGGAAGCAGCTTGTCTGGCCCTCTGCATGTGTTTTACTGATGTAAAATTTAACAGTCCTGACTGGAGGGAAGGGGAAAAAAAAAGTAGAACAAGCCCCTTTTGTTTTTTGACAACCTTCCTTACACATCTTTGCCTCTTATTAAGCAGGAAATGCCTGTTCTGTGCTTCTGCCTGTTGGTAACAAAATGTGCTAAGGCAGAAGGTTACTGCTTCTGGTGGCAAAACAGTAGGGGGGGAAATATGAAGCACTGTATGTATGCTCTTCCTTAAAATGAGAGTATCTCGTGTTATGATGTTCCCTTTATTAATGTTGACTCTTGTGGAGAGTACATGAAACTTATACTGGTTCTCTTCATGTGGCTAAGAAAATAATATGGAACATGAAATAGAAGCTGAAACCTTGAACTAGGATATTTATGCACATAGTCTATTCTGCTCTCTCTTAGATTTATGGAGTTCAGTACATTAGGAAGAGGTTTCAGGGCAGAATGCTTATCTCTGACTACATCAGAAAGTCGGGCACTAATACAGTTTTGTTGAATATGGCCCTGCAAATTGCTTTATGTAGATAACAAATGTGATAGCAACACTTGAAAACTGAGAAGAATGGAATCTCTGAATGGAGAAGGAAGTGCTTGTCACTGCACGAATTAGAGGCACATGCTGATGACACTGTTAGACTCTCTTGAATGTGATTAAAATGATGGTTTTTATGCATACAACTTCCTGTGACAATTAAACTTACCTTCTGGTGTAGAATAAGTTTCTGTTGTTTTGTTTTTGTTGTTGTTGTTTTGTTTTTTCCTATTCTAAACAAGCAGGTTTTAGCACCGGTTGGCACTGCTACAGGGTACACTTTGTGAAATTTCAGTATAAGGCACCACCGGGAATACTGAAGCCAGATATGTTGCCAAATTTAACTGAAATATCCGTTCTGCAACTGATATGGAAAGCACCATTCTACTTAAGACTTGCTTAACCATCTGTGGTGAAACTTCGTGCCCTAGATTTGTCTACTGCTTTCCTACCCAAGACAGGGATAATGCGTAGTTGTGCCTAAGATAAGTTTAGCTTTTCTAACGCTTTAGCGATGCTTCTGCATGTGGCAGCTCTGGGAGATGGCAAGCACTGGCACTATTGTAGGTTACAGACCTTCACTGATTCTGTAGCAGTCTTAGGCTCCTATATTTTTAGTATCGGGGTCCTCTACCAGCTATCAGAAATAGAATGAAATGTGGCAGGCAGGTAGTACATGCAAGAAGTTACTTTGGTCATAGTGCTAATTAGAGGCAGTTGCTGATTTCACTGTTAGATTCTCCTGAGCTGCGGTTCAGTGTTGAAGGATGTTGTTTCATCTACTTGAATTTCCATGCTTGGAGTAACTGTTGGTCATCCTAAGAGATGACCAGTAGATTTTTTTTTTTCCTTTAAATACTGTAACTGTAATTTAACAGGATGTTGAAGTAAACTTTAGTTTCCTACAAAGACAGGATCATCTAAAGTAAATGTGTATTACGTTCTTACTCCTTCTCTTGTAAATTAACTGTTTTGGTGAAAACTGTGTAACTTGTCAATAACTACCTCCTGAGTTCAGCAATAATTGGCAAGGTAAACACTCTTGTGGGGGTTAAATGTATTGGCTAAACCCTGTGGGTCAAATCAGAATGCTTCAGTTTCTTTTGATTTGCAAATTCTTGACATGATACCTGGTGATCAGTTGTAAGGTATTTTTTTTTGTCTTCATAAGAAGCACTTTTAAAAGTTCTGTTTCAGAGGAGTGGCTTTGAGAAAAGATCAACATTATTAGTAGATGGTTAATACAGGTATATTCTTTGAGGATGCTAAAGGTGTTGCCTCTCAGATCTGCAGGACTTTTATTATTTTCTGCCGTTAGAACTGGGAAATACTTTATCTAATACTTGAATGCCTATCAAAGGCACTGGGAACACAAACTGTTCTTGTCACGATTCTTTTTTTTTTTTTTTTTTAATCTATGTGGAAGGCTAGTCAATGTTTTTCAGCAATCTGGACTAAAGAGACAAAAACCAAAGGTGGAGACAAAACAACTGCCCCCATTAAATACCATTGAGGGACTCCTGTTTAGGATGGGGTTAATTCTTGTATTTTGTTGTTTTGAAGGACTTTTGCTTCGGAGTGTTCTTTTAAGAATGTTTTTGGAAATGTTAAACACAATTTTATCAATAAGTGATGTAAAAAAAGCATGATGAGCAGTCACATAGCTTTAGCTTCACAATAAAATGTTGCATTTATCCTGTTCTTACTGTTTTCTTGTCTGTTTATCAGATAAATGTCCAAAACTAAGAACCTTTGCATTAAACCTGAAGCCTATAAAATTACTGCTGTTTTTTAAAAAATAAAGTGTATGCCAGATGATGGAACACTAAATCATCAATACCTCAATTTCTAAAGGACGTGAGTCGATTCTTAAAACTAATGCAAACAAGTGCTACCTCTTAAATCTGTTGAGACTGAACACATGCTTCTCTTAGTCTTGCTAAAACTAGAGTGGAAAACAGGAGCTTTCACATCAAAATTAGTCATGTTGTGTGTATGTTAGATATCAGAATACTTTACTTCTTTTAGAGAAAATTCTAAAGTAAATGTAGTGAAGAACCACAAGGCTTAAACCAGTGTTCCTGTGCTTGATACATTTGGATCTTTGTGGATTATAGACTCAGTAGCATACCCTGATCTCATTGAAGTATGCTAGACTCCTTAGAAGACAAATCTCCCATTACAGCCAAGCTAGTGTGAGACAGGACTCCCTGCCTATCATTGGATGCAGGTACATAAAGAGATTTCCGTCTGAAATATATTTTAATGTATTGGGTTTGCCAGTCACTGTGAGGGTTTTTCATTTTTATCCACTCCTGCTATGTTTCTGGAAACTTCTAAATATTTTAATTTCCAAATAATTTACAAACTAGTGAAATCCAGCCTCTTTCCCACAAGGAGTGCACATTACTCAGGGACGGGTCAGAGTTACACAACCTCCTCTCAGTCACTTTTCTTTGTGTAATCACAATAGAGAAGATCTTGTGGTGGCAAAGGCAGAAAGGTAAAATCAAACTAAAACCCATCCACCACAGCCGGTGTAAGTGATTTACTGCAGGTGCTGTGGTGGGGCAAGAGGAAAAGAAGTGGGAAGTTTCAAAGGGCTGTAAGCTGAACGAGCAAAGTGTGTTGTTTTTCCCAAATATATATTGTAAGCACAATATGTTTTAATGTGACTTTATTTTGAAATTTCATTTTAGTAGTTTGTAAAAGGCCTATTTTAAGGTACTGGTGAAGGCTGTTAGGTGTAAACTAGTAGCGTCAGCTGTGCTATAAACCGTGGTGTTCCTTCTGAGTGGTCTAAGTGCACTTTTTCCCTTTTCTGGAGACAAATACCCTAAAACGTTAATAACACCAGCCGCTGAGGCGTTACTAATGAAGTAACCCACTCTTGGCACTCCGGGAGGGCACCGCGCACCACCTCCCAGTGCTGCTTTTCCCGCTCCGTGTAGCCGGGAAACCCACCGGGACTCACCCCCGGCGTTACCGGCCGTTACTGGCCGTTAGCGCCCGTCGGCCGCCTTGTGCGTCACGGCCGCTTCGGCGCAGGGCGCGGGGCTCGGCCCGTTGCCGGGACGACGGGGGGCCTCCCCCCTCCGCCTCTTCCGGCCTCGCATGGCGCCTCTCTTCCGGCGCGGGGAGGACTATGGTGAGCGGCCCCGGACGGGGGGCGGCGGGCAGCGGGGCGCTGCCGGGCGCGGCGGGGTCTCGCCCCGGGGGCGCGGAGGGGCTGGGAGCGGCCCGCAGGGGGCCGCAGCCCCCGCTGCAGGGCCCTGCCCTGCCCGCCCGCCCGCCCGCGGTGACGTGGCTGCTGGGGGCTGCCCCGCCGGGCCGGGGGGGGTCGGGGGCTGTGGGGGGCTCCGCGGGCCGCCCCCTGCTCGCTCTGTGCTCCGGGGCCGGGGTTCCCCTGCGTGGCCCTGGGGAGGGGAGCAGGGAGCTGGGAGCCGGCCCTGGGGCCCAGGGGGCGCCGAGCTTGGGGTCTGTGGCGCTGCTTTTTTAACTCGCGACACCAGAAGGTGTGCGTTTGTCTGCACGTGTCAACATCAGCATGAAATTAAATTTCCACCTGAATAAGAGAGGGCACCTCTTTACTGTGAGGCTGGCAGGGCACTGGCACAAGTTGTCCGCAGAGGTTGTGGGGTCTCCTTCCTTTGGATGTGTGGAGACATCCAAAACCCGCCTGGGTGCCATCCTGCGCGGCGTGCTCCAAGTGACCCTGCTTGCAGGGGGTTGGAGCAGGTGATCTCCAGAGGTCCCTGCCACCCCTGCCCGCTGTGTGCAATACAGCTGCCTTGGCAGGCGTGGGTGTGAGGTGACTTTGGCCTGTTCAGGTGGCCAGCCTGTTGGTACCTCTTTGGGTCTTGAAGTCCAGTCTGTGTTGAAGGGAAGCTTGATTCTAAGCCGTTCATCATTCTGTCATCACATGTAAAACGTAAAAAAAAAAAAAAAAAAAAAGTATTCAAGAAGTATTGTTGAATTTAATGTTTGGAGGCTATGTCTAGTTAATTACGTCAAAGTATCACAATAAGGTTTCTTTTACAGAAGTGGTTCATAAATGAAGGTTCCTATTTTGGCACTTTACAGTATGGTTTAAGTAAAATATTTCATTAAACTTAATTTTTTTTTAAGGGGACAATACATCTGTTCCGCAAATCACAGAGATCGTTGGTCGGAAAGTTAACACATGAATTTAGGCTGGTTGCAGCAGATAGAAGAGTAAGTATCTTTTTTTTTTTTTTGAAAAAGAATAATAAAAACTGTAGCTGTGATAAGTTAAAATACATTATTAATTTAAGCGTAGTTCAATGTACGTGTAAGTTCTGTTATTTTTGGAAAATTGACCTCAAGTTTCATATGTACCATTGGGACTTACTTTTGCAAGAACAAGGCACTGGAAGTAACGTGCCTTTCTGCTGGACAAACAACCTTGAAATTACCTTTATGGGGTTTCATGTGTGTTTTTTGTGGCATTATATTCCTTGTAGTGAATTTGCAAGTGAAGTATTGTCTTACTATTAGCCTTAATACATCGTGTAGTTTCTTTGAAGTTGGATTACTGTGGGTTGTCCCTCTTAATTAATTTCCCACAGAACTGTACTTATGTTTGATGTGTTCAGTAGAGCTGTAAGCTGGAGATGCACAGATGTTTTCGGGTCCTAAATTCAAGCACAAAGAATGGAACCCACTTCAGTCTCTTGGCTGTTTCTTCAGGACTAAGGGCGGGAAATAGAAAGCTGTATAATTCTGTCTTCAAAAGTCATGTGGTGTGTGTGATAAGAAAATGCAAATATTCTATAGGTGTGATTTTTCAGACCAAAAAGATATTATAAGCCTAACACATAATGATGTTTAAAAATGAGTTTCGGGATAATCTGTAAAATAAAAACAGAATATGAGATTGTTGCCCTAAATGAGTTGCACATTTCTGGAAGGGTGGGATGGAGGGAGAAGACTGCTTGCATGATGAAATACTACAATGCTGTTTTTTAAAACAAGATAGATTAAATTTTTGTCTTGTACGTTTTGGAAGATGTAAATATGTTTTTATTCTCATCAACAGTCCTGGAAGATCTTGCTGTTTGGTGCTATAAATTTAGTATGTATTGGCTTCCTGCTCATGTGGTGCAGCTCTACAAACAGCATAGGTAGGTGGCTCTCTTGCACTGAAGCTGTGAACAACTACCACGTTTCTTCACTCATGAAGTTCCAGTGTGCTAAAAATCGCTGCACATAGTGGAGTTAGGTGACTGCACAGCCAGGTTTGGACAGGCCTCCTTTTGATGTCCCATGGTCAGTTGAGAAGCATTTCTTGCAGACAAGTGTAAGTGGTTGAAATGTCTTCCAAGTGTGCGAGGTTTTCCAGACCTGCTCATATTTATTTTTTTTTTCTATGTGGTACGCTCTTTAAGATTGCAGGAAGTAGACTTCTAAACTACTTTTCAAACGTGTTCCTTATATAAGTAGTACTAGTGGCACAGAGAGATCCTCACTTGCAGTTGAATGAAGGCATTTGTAGTGTGGCTAAAGTCTTCTTCAATTTCAGGAGCATCTCTTTTTAATATTTTCTATTATGTCCTACTTTTGTAGAGGGGCTTCAAGATGCTCCCTATCATCAGTACTGAAAGTAGAATGTCCGATATTTTTACTTTGCGACATAGGATGGAAAACAAAGCAAGTAGAAATGCTGTTGAACCTACTTTTTCCTGCAATAATATGCATAAGAGATTTGCTTTGGGGAGGGTGTGTTACTAGAAGGTCTCCTGACTTTTCTGATCTTAAATTCTTCGTCACAACTTTATTCTTGGTAGCTGAATACCTTATATAGCTGGGCATTGTTACGTGCTTTATTAGAAGTAAGATTGCCATAATCAACCTGGTGATGAAGTGAAATGCATTGTGTGTTTAGAACATTCATATTACATACACATACATAAGACAGACTTGAAGTGTCAACGGAGATGATTTGTTTATCTGGAAAATGGCATAGAGATGCAGTAGAGGGACTTAACAGAAGAATATAAGTGATTGAAAAATTGTATTAAGCTTTAATACTTACTTTTTTTTTTTTTTTTTACAGCTTTAACTGCTTACACATATTTGACAATCTTTGATCTTTTCAGGTGAGTTTTTTTTCCCATTTAGTCTTACAGTTCATTTGTGCCTGTCTTTGTGTATTTCTATACATACAAAATTTATTTACAAACCCATTCTATTTAGAATCATCAGTGATGAAACACTAGCTGGTTTAAATGTATGTTATGTGAGTATAAGATGATGATAAACACCATAACTGTATGGGCAGTGATTAGTAACTAATCCATTCAGTTGTGGATTTCTACATGCACGTGCCTAATGACATGAAACGGAACCTAGCATCAAGCTATCATCTCGTGCTTCACTCAGAACATCACCCAAGTGCCACAGTCATTGCTTCTGAAGTATCCCTTGGTCTTTACTTCAGGAAGCAAAGAGTATATAATGCTATTTCTATTCCAGAATATGTCAAGAGATAGATCCCACGTTCTTCCAATAAGATTGTTAAAATAGAATCTCAGCTGCAGTCTGTTTAGGCCAGGTTCTAAAGACTAATACTGTAACTTTCCTACCTGCTATTGAATGATACCTATAGCATTTTTTTCTGTTCCCTAACAAAATGTTAAAGCTATTTTAAGTGTGAAAATTCTGGACACTTCTGATAATATTGGTAATAAGACATTAAATACATTCAGTTCTCATCCGATGCTGGCTGGTAGCAGTGACTGGGAAATAAACTGTGAAAAACGTAGTCATTTTTTTAATGATTAAACCATGTTATTTTCCTTGCTAACTTACAGAAAAATATGGATCAGCTATCCACAGAGACTATTTTTCACGCTAAATGCCATACTATATCTGACTGATAGCGAAATAGTGAAACATTTGGCATTGTACTTCATATTTGTATAGAATACTATTTTTTAATTTTAGGAGAAGATGGTATAGCCCTAGCACTATGATGTATTAGGTTAATAGGGAATAGACTAGAAGATTAACAGTGAACTCTGTCAGGAGTTTTAACTTGCTGTAAGGGTGAGCGATGCTCAGTAATTCTGCTGCAAAAACAGATTTTGTGTTCTTTCATTTTTGTCATCTTACCGGAAATTTATGACAATGTTACTGAGTATATGACTACTATTTTGTATACAAGCAGTAGTATTTCCTCTGCTTTCGCTTGTACTCCAAGCAGCTGTGGTTCAGATTGTGAGGGTGTGATTATTCAGCAGCTATGGGGATGGCTCCTTGTTTCCGTCTGATTTAACGTCATCATTAATTAAAAAAGGGCTTCATAAAGTCACAGACAGCACTGATTCCATGAGTATCAATTAAAAAAAACTGTCTGAAGGGGTCAATAGTGGAAAAATAGGCAGAGGAAATAAGACTCACGCTTGAAGAATTCAGTCTAGTACCATTGGGATAAAAATAATGTGAATTTCAGACATTCAGCGTGAGAGAAAAACTTGGAAAGAAAAAAGCAAGAGACCTGTAGCTGTCTGAGAATGGCCATTTACATGAGAGCTGTGTGGAGATGAGTGTAGCCAAAAAAGTAAATCTGTTCTGGCAACACATGTAGATACGTTATACTGTGGAAAAGAAAGGCCGTGCTTTGCATAGCCCAAGACTTACTCTTGAGTGCTAAATCTAATTCATGATATATCCTTATAGGAAGGGTTTAATGGAAAGTTTTCTGCTCTTTTTGAGTAAGTGACACAAATATGACACTACTGTCATCTTGCTTAGTGCGTTCCTTCTCATTTTAATGGCCTTTCTCGGGTTACGTATTTCTAGGCAAGTTCATAAACTGTAAGTTAGTGTTTACTGGGTGTTTGCTTTGTTAATTTCATAGGCTTTTGCTTTGTACTCTTCATTAACACGTGATACCAGACAGCATGAAACGGATTGTCTCATACCACCTTTCTGTGTTAGTCAGATTCAGTCCTGGCCTCCTGTTCTCCAGTTTCCTTTTAGGAATTCATGGAGCGCATGCAAAATAAACATTGGTTGTGCTGTTGTGTTTCAGGATTTCAATGGCCTGCATTGCGTTTGAGGTTATGGTAAAGTTGAGTTAGGCTGAGTGATGTTCTGTGTGGAAGAAGGTTGGTGGTAGCCTTTGGAAGTAAAGCATGCCATTAATTACGGCATTGGTCCATCTCCTGATATCACAGAATCACAGAATTGAAGGGGCTGGACAGGACCTCGAAAGATCATCGGGTCCAACCCTCCTGCCAAAGCAGGTTCCTTAGAGCAGGCTGCCCAGGTAGGCAACCAGACGGACCTTAAATATCTCCAGAGAAGGAGACTCCACACCCTCCCTGGGCAGCCTGTTCCAGTGCTCTGTCACCCTCACCGTGAAGAAGTTCTTTCGCATGTTGATGCGGAACTGCCTGTGCTCTATCTGTGCTCTATTACTCCTTGTCCTGTCAAGAATTAGACTGACTTACCATTTAGCTAAATTATTTGCTGCCTATTTTATGGGGACAGCTGAGACGTCATTGCAATCCAAGTTTCATTTCGAAACCTCACCACCTCTGGATTAATTGGAACCCACATTGTGATAGTGATAAACGGGTTGAGTTCATTGTAAGATGAACTTAAGATTTGTTTATTCATTTCTGGTGGCTGAAGTGTATGTTTGTACTAATTTATAGTAGCAAACTATAAACTAAAATACAAACAATTTTATAATTTGTAAAGGTAACCGTCGTTTATCATGGTGTAATTCTCCTTTTTTTTTTTTTTTTTTTTTTTTCTTCCAGTTTGATAACATGTCTAATAAGCTATTGGGTAATGATGAAGAAGCCCAGTCCAGCCTATTCATTTGGGTAAGTACTAATAACAAGATTCAGTATTAGATAATACAGCATTTGATTCATTGTTGGTCTTCCTTGCCTGTATTCTTTAACAGCCATGACAAACAAAGTGTATGTAATGAGCATGAATATTAGAGACCCAAGATTGGTTGTGTAAAAAAGAGTTGCAGAACAGTAAGAGAAAAGGGCAGGAACAGCAAAAAGAATTAAGAAATCCATAATTTTAAGCTGAAAATTATGGTCTTTTGTCAGAACAAAGACTTGTTTTTGATAATTGGAATGTTGTTTTAAATGAAACTGAAAATTGTACCTACTCCATGACCTTTCAGTTTCTCCTCATCTATCTCCATTTGAAAGAATTAGAAATAGCAGGTCTGTTCCACTTGTTCTTGCACAGACCAGGATGCATGTGATGAATTGTTGAGCTTTCACTGTTTCTAAACTTAATTCTTAAATTTCAGGTTTGAGAGGTTTGAAGTTCTAGCTGTATTTGCTTCTACGGTTCTAGCACAACTTGGTGCTCTTTTTATACTGAAAGAAAGGTAGGGATCTGTACTTTTTTCTTTGCATTTTTTTTTTTCTTGTATGAGTAGAAAGTTTGTGTTGAGCAAAAGCAAATGCGTTCCACAAATGCTATCTGTAGTGATACAGTGTAGAAAAAAATCTGTTTTTTTTAAATCCTGCTGAACCCTACTGCTAATTTATATTGATTACACTACATGGAGACCTTAAATAAAATAACAAGATCTGGTAAATGTAATTAAACAACTTTCAGGGAAAAGACTCCATATTCTTAGGAATTATCTTCTTAACACTGTTAGAGACTTGATTAACTCTTGACTTTTTAAGTTAACCGATAAAGAAAAGTGTTGTTTCCCTTCTCTTATATCATGAAGTAAAGCAATTTCATAATGTATTAAGGATCCAAATGTTTAAAGTATCAGCTTCAATAGTTCTCAACATTGTGTAAAGCATTAATTTAACATATAAATTGTTCCAAATGTAGATGGTATTTCACCTTAAAAACTACTTAATTCTTTAAAAATGAATTTTTCTTTTGTTGACATCTGGAATTTAAAACTGAGGGAGTTTACCTTCCCTTCTCCTCTTCATATTTTCTTTATAAATGGATATGTTAACAACTTAGCAGCGTTACAATATAGGTAGATCTGTTGCATCACTGGAATGAATTTTGATAATGAGCCTTCAGGCTTTCTAGCATCAGTTTTAGGGAATTCCCAAAACTTATGCTAGGTTTTCCTTTGTTACAGCAGCAGGTTATTTTGTATTTTACTGGTGCATTAAAAAAAAAAACACATTGTATCTCCACTACAGAATCCAACATCTGTTTTATTTAGCTTTGCTTAGTGAGCAGCTCCAAGTCAGGGATTTCAAACTGTGTTTGTTTTGCTTACCAGCACTAGTGGCAGTAGCAGTATTTTCTGGCATGTTCATTTACAAGCATCCTTTTACTAGCACCAATGTGGCACGTATGGAAATGGTTGGAAAATCTAGATTATATACTCCTTTATTATAGCAACAGATTAAACTAGTGTGCTTAATGAGTAATTAATTTTTTCTGATGCTGTATCCACCATTTTTATTGATGAATGGCAGATAATTAGCCATTTCAGAATACAAAAAAGTATCCTTCAGGTGTCAAGGTTTTATTGCATGAATGTAACTTGAATTTTCAATTGTTTTTGTAGTGCAGAGCGGTTTCTGGAACAGCCTGAGATACACACGTAAGAAATTTCTGACATGTACAATGATAGGCTTTTCAGTGTCCCTTTGTATATCTAATTCTTAATCTAGCATATATTAATTTTAACAAGTTCGTTCAGCACCAAATTGGTTTTGGTGCCTTGCTATTTGTTTTGAATGATGCGCAAGCTATATTGGAAACAGTTTCTTTTAAGGTACAATTTAAATGTAATCCATATCTCTTCATAAATAATAATTTAGCTATGTGGTGCTCGTTTTGATAATTTAATTATTCCTATGTTTGTAATGTGGTTTCTTGAGGACATTAGGCATTTGTTATTAGTTTTTTTCTCCCTATAATTGGATAACATTTTGAAGACAGTAAATTAATGGTTTTTTTTTGTTTGTTTGATTTTAACATTTGGAGGTTTAGCAGAGAGGAGAAAGCCAAGTTACTGCTCACATTGTAGGAAAAACTGTGTGAGCTCAGCAGTTACTTTTTAACATAGAATACAGTCTGGCTGACTGCCCTCTGAGCACATTCATAGTTTGGAAAGAGTTGTAGCCTCTGCTGCCTCTTGCTAACTCACAAATTAGGAGGCCTAGTATGTTGGGGGAAGGATACCGGGATCATACCAGGAACTGGATGTATTGCAAAGGTGATTACAACTGCAAAGAACGTGTGGAAAGGAGGAGGAGGTGTTGACGTATGGTGAAGTTGTAATTCTCCTAGGAAATGGTGGGGACGTAAGGCATAGTTCTGTAGGAAACAAGGCTGAGGAGACAGTGTATTTGTATCTTCAAAGGACAAATGTGTGTGTATACCTGCATATATTTGTATATCTGTGTTTGTACACAGATATATGCAATTAGGTAAGAACAGTTACTCAACGCTATGAATATTGTGTTCAGCTTAATGTGATAACATGAGTATGATGTATGGTGTTTGGCGATCTCATATATCCCCCTAAAATGCTAATATGCTGCCAGTTATTAGACCTTGTGCTAATTTATCTTACTCTTATTTTCATGCTCAGTGAGAGATACCAAGCAAAGTATTTTGATATTGTTACTATTAATTACAGTTCGATTTCATGTATTGTAATGGTAATGTGAAATTAAGATGCATCTTTTTTTTTTCTTTTCCTCCCTAGGGGGCGACTGCTGGTTGGTACTTTCGTGGCTCTCTTTTTCAACTTATTTACAATGCTTTCCATTAGGAATAAGCCTTTTGCTTATGTCTCTGAAGGTATGTGATAAATTGATCTGTACTGAGAATTATGAAAAAGTTTTAATATTCTTATTTTATCAATGTGTAACTAGTCAGATAACTATCTTAACTAGCAGTTATAAATTATTATAATCTCCATAGATATAACTTGATGCAGTTTTGAATTGCTTTCCGAAGTTCATCACTGGTTTGCTTACGTGACTCAGTATTTAGTTATTACTGGTAAACTGAGTGATAAATTCTGCAGTATCCTTAAATTTCTGTCCTCTAAATTCAACCAGTGAAGGTCATCTTTTAGATTTCAGGTGTTAATTTAAGAACATTTTATTGACTTATTAGTGGATTAAAAATAAATGAATGTAGTAATTCATCTTAATGGCCCTTTTACCTGGAACTATTTCACTGTGAAGTAGACTTGTGATCATTCTCACTAGCTGTTGGGGGACTGTTGAGCATTGTGAAAACTAGTAAATTGTGAGAGGTCCTCTTTTTTCCATCGTGTTCCATGTATTTTGTGTGCATAATGCTTCATTTCAGTGAATACAGTTCAGATTAAGTTGTAGATATAATTACTGTATATGTATTATACTTTATCTAATATAAAGATAATAAAAAATATAAACTGCAATTACATTTGTATTTAATCAGGTTAGGTTATTATATGAAACAGGCATTTTATGTGCTGCCTAGAGAAGTCAGACTTTGCTTTTTCTCAGGCAACAGTGAATCTGTTGAGATAAATCTATTCATTCATGGTGTCATAAGTCCTTCCCTTAAAATAAAACTTAATTTTGAAATGGATTGCTTTACTTGTAGTCATTTTATTAACTTTCCCTTGCAGCTGCCAGCACAAGTTGGCTTCAGGAGCATGTTGCAGATCTTAGTAGAAGGTAATTCTCTGTAATGTTTTTCAGAATTGTTAGCTTCTGGAAGGCAATGTTGTTTTTAATTGTGTACAACAGCAATTTTAAACACATACTGAGACACGAACTGTTGTATTTTAGAGTTTTTAAAATACCTTTAATATTGTAGATCTAGTGTATGGACTCTAGTCCAAACATCGTCTCTCACGTTTCTCAGGTGTGTCAACTTAGTAGAAATACATCTTTCTACATAACCTTTCTTTTGAATGCATTCAGCACATTGTATGTAATTCTTGAATGAGGTGAAAGAAACTAGCTTTGTTTGGTACAGACTCGAACTGCATTCTCAACAACTGTTACCTGTCTGATTAATGTATCTTAGAGTAATTTATTTTTAATTACTCGGTGGGGTGGGTGAGCAGTTGGGATGATTGCAGCTTGAATGTGCCGTGTGAGATAGGTTTCTTGCTGAAGCATAGCTATGGAAGTTCCTCACCTGTCTATCAGGAAAGTGGAGGGTCTGTGTCTTCCAGGCACTGACTCAGTGTTTCTCATTCATTGCCTGTTAACTCTCAGGCTGTCCTGTTATCTGAATGCAAGATAACACCATTTGCAAAATATTTTTGTCAGATAACAGAAGTGTTTACTTCTAGTCAACTTTTGAGTATTGATGCTGCCAGTATCAAAATAAGAATGTCAAGCCATATTGTATAATGTTAAGTGTAAGCAGAATTAGAAGGGCTTTTAGGGTCCTCGGAGCCATAATTTGCTGTGGCTGCAAGGTGTACTTAATGTCAAATTCTGAAGTAAAGTGTGTAACTCTTATGGGTTTTGAAGTACTGACGAATGACTAGCTGACCACTGCTTGCTTGCTTTTTTTTTGTTGTTGTTGTTTTTACAGTATTTGTGGAATCATCCCAGGATTGAGCAGCATCTTTCTACCACGAATGAACCCTTTTGTCTTGATTGATATCGCTGGAGCTTTAGCTCTTTGCATTACATATATGCTCATCGAAATCAAGTATGTATAGTTGTTTGATGAGTTCCTTTTATGTCCTCTTCATGAGAAACTGCATTTTATTTTATTTTATTTTTTACCTGAAAGGAATGATCTCATCAAAAGCTGTATTGTGTATGTTTGCGAATGCAACTGCATGAATATATTTGGTGTTTTTCAAAGATCTGTAGTTCAGATAAAGGTTAGCATACATAATGTTAATGAATTAAAAAAAAAAAAAAAAGAAAGAAAAATTCCTTATGCCTTTCAATACCCTAAGTACCTGTTTTTCTGTATTGTTTTTCTTTTTCTCTAGCAATTACTATGCTGTAGACACAGCCTCAGCTATAGCAATTGCTTTGATGACTTTTGGTACCATGTATCCTATGAGTGTGTACAGTGGGAAAGTATTACTCCAGGTAAGGCAGTGTTGCAAAACAATATTTTTTTGTTTGTTTGTTTCATTTTTGTTAAATGTCCTTGTCTGTTCTAAGGATGTGTATGAGAGATATTCTAAGGAGAATATATGATAAAGGGCCAAAGGAAAGGCAGTAGAAGTAGGTATCATGAACTTACAAAAACGTTATTATGTAATGTCATTGGTCTTTAGGTAGAGGGGATTTAAAGGATCTCTTACTTAAACAGCACCGATTAATCTTTATTGTAACTTTTTTCTCTTTTTTATGTGTTTTAAAGACAACTCCACCTCATGTGTTTGGCCAGTTAGATAAACTTCTTAGAGAGGTAAGTTGGTGTATAATACGTGACACAGCATGCACAGCCAATGTTAAATAAGCATTCAGAAATACAAAAAGATTTTGTGAGTGAGTAGTCCAAGAAAATCCAGTAGGAATTTACAATAATTTTTTTTTTTTGCATGTAGAAAATGTGGAGCTTATTAACTAAGATGAAGTGTCATACAGGTGTATGGAATGCATCTGTTAAAGCAGTGCAGGTTTTTGGTTGTGTTTTTTTTTTTTTTTTTTTTTTTGTTTTCAGTTTAAGAAGATATTTACAAACATGATTTGGGGGGAAAAAAAAAGAAGTTAAGAACACTTTGCATACAGCATGTGAAGTTGAGAAAACGTTGCAGTTAGACAGCAAGAGTTACCTAAACTTGAGTTACTTAAATGCAATTTTCTGATGGATTTGGATGTTTACAGATAGCAAAAGTACAGTAGATAAACATTAGTGGCACCATGAACAGACTTGTTCCATTCTGCAGTCTGGAGGCTTTTATTTCATTACTGAGAATGCTGTTACTCATCTACATGAACAAGTATATCACTAAAACAATTTGAAACATCAGTTCTAACTATTTTAATATTCCTGTATATTTGTGGAAAATTAGGTTTCAACCTTGGATGGTGTCTTGGAAGTTAGAAATGAGCATTTCTGGACATTAGGTTTTGGCAATTTGGTAAGTTATGTCTTTATCATCTTTTAAAAAAGTGTTGGTTACTACTTTTAGGTTTTTATTTAAATGAATTAAGATATTTATTTTTTATTTATAAAAGCAACAACAGAAAACAAAAACAAAACAAACAAAACCCTAAATGATCCAGTCAGTACTTAGTGTTTCCCTGTGACTTATTGCAAAACTTCTCTTCCCCCACCTTATATTTTTTTAAAGCTTTATTATTGGTTCTTACTATTTCTGTGTATTGCAGCTCTGAATCATAGCATGTATTTTGCAACTTTAGAATTTCTCTTGTATTTTGGCAAGGAAGAAAACCCCACACAATAGTAAAGACATTTTTCAAAACATGTGCTAGTGTAAATCCGCTCTGAAGGGAGAAGAAAACTGTAAACCTTCAGGTGCAAAAGGTCTGTGATAGAATCGTATTTTAAGCATTTCTGGGGAACAGGGAAAAAAAAAAAAAGCCAGCTATAGCAGTATGCTCAATTGAAAGAAATGGAGGCTTTTTTGTCATATGGAATGGTCGCACAGAAGTTGGTCATTCCTGAGTTGATGCAAGTATGTTTTGACAGCCAGAAAATTGACTGTTAGATTTTTTTTTCTACTTATGAATTCTTTCAGTATGCTACTTTCTGGGGGATCTGGAAAAAGTAAAAGTGGAGGGACTCTTCTGTCACGCTAATGTGCAGATTGCCTTCAGTTTATTATTTTGTCACGCAAAATACTGCATTACAGCATTTCTGGATTGATCAGACCTTTGCGTTTGTGTTTACTCGTCAGCATTCAGACTGTAGTAGAAACTTCAGAGACTTGGATATGCTGTCAGCTGCCCAGTCGATATAAAAATGCTCTTTATGGCACAAGCTGTGAACCCCATTCTTTATTCGATACAAAATGAAATAGGAAGCAAGGGGTTCGGTTTTGTGCCCTGTACTATTCTGCAGCAGTAGTTCAAGGTGAAGGAGATAGTGTTATTGAGAGGTAGGCAGGGGCAACCTACCCTACCATTTCCTAGCATTTTCATCAGGAGAAGCTCTTAGTCTGTTTTGTAAGGGACAGTGCCTCTGTTCTTGCTAATGGTCCCAATTTGAGTGCATCTCCCATGTATGTTGTCTTCTGTCTGCTCCAGCAGCACAGTGATTATGCGTTCTCCTGAATTTGGAATGTGGAGTTTGTCTGCATTTTGTTCTTCTTTTGGACGTTGTTTTAACCAGTTGTTCTCTTTTGTTTTCCTGCCATTGCATGTTGTATTTCCTAGTTTGGTTTCAAGACTCTAACTTTTCATGAATGATGATCTTGACGTGTTCGTAAGAGGTTAACACAGTAGCAAAGATCAAAATCTGCCCTGATTATGGAATTATTTAATATGCTTTCCAGTTTAGTCAGTGGTCCCCCCTGAGAAATGTCTTTGCATAGTTCTCTGCAGGGTGACTTACCTCTTCTTGAATGAATTTGGAGAAGCTTCACTGAAGAGACAGTTAACAGCCAACTTATTTTTATCGTTTTCTAGGCTGGATCAGTACATGTCCGAATTCGGAGAGATGCAAATGAACAAATGGTACTTGCTCATGTCACTAACCGATTATACGCATTGGTCTCTACCTTGACTGTTCAGATTTTCAAAGATGACTGGATCAGACCTACCTTATCATCTGTGCCTATTGCAAACAATATGCTGAACCTTTCAGATCATCATATTATTTCAATGCCATCTTTGAAAGCTGCTGACAACTTGAACCCTATTACATCTACTCCAGCTAAGCCCAGCAGCCCACCACCAGAATTTTCTTTCAATACGCCAGGCAAAAATGTGAATCCAGTTATCCTTTTAAACACTCAGACGAGGCCCTATGGACTGGGCCTTAATCACGGATCCGCACCCTACAGCAGTGTACTCAATCAAGGATTTGGAATACCAGGAATGGGAGCACAGCAAGGATTCAGAACTGGTTTTACAAATGTCCCAAGCAGATATGGAACAAACACTCGTGGTCAACCTCGACCATAATAAACACCATTATTTATTGTACTTAAGGGTATTGACTTAATTCTTTTATTACCCAATTTTTATAAACATTTGGAATGTCAGAACATTCTAAATGGCTGGGAACAAGTGCATTGTTCATATTCATGAAATGGTTAAATTGCTTTTTTTTTTTTTCCTTTGTGTCAGCAATAGCCTGTGTAATGCCACAAATGTTTTCCAGACTTACAATACTTTACAGGTAGCTTTTATAGTGTGTCTACTTTTATTCAGCTTTTAATTCACTTTCCTTTTTTTCCCGAGAAAGTATTAAGATATAGCACAGCTCTGTAAGAGAGTAAAATTGTGACCGGGTAATGTTTTTTCCGATGAGAACTGCTTATTGGATGTTGAATGGCTGAGAGAGTAAGAAATTGCAGAAATGCAATACTCAGTTTTTAAGGATGTTTTGATTGCTGTATTAAGTCTTCTTTTGGCAAAGTCACAATTACTTTTTCCAGGGCTGCAAAAATCCATCAATATTCAAATTGTGACCATTGTGAAGACAATCTGGTACTTCAGATTCTAATTAACTTTATGAGACAATGTTTTTACGTTTTTTTTGTTGATGCCTTTATGGAAATTCCAATGGTTCAGCAACCATTTTCTAGTTGTAAGTATTCCATATCCATCTCTGATATTTCTTTTTGATCTAATTGCAAAATTACTTAGCAATATAGTGGGAAATAAAGGATTTCAAACTTAAGATTTTACAAGCACCTCTTTTTTACAATTAACCCTACTAAAGATACAGAACAGATCTCTGTTTTGTTTCTGAAGCCAGTATTTCATTTTTCAGTATGGAAAGTATTCTTCAAATTGATTGTGACTTTGTATTTTTCCTCTTTGTATTTTTCCTGTAGTTTCAGGAGAAAAAAAATAATCTACTTATATGCCTGGTTTATATCCAGCGTACTGTCAGTGATCACTGACAGTTCTTACTGTCTGTGCTAGAGTGCTTAACCTTTGGGGCACCCTGTGAAGAAGACTCCCTGACTTGTCTCTGCCTTTGCGTTATTGTTCTGCCATGCATCCAGAAGGCCGTGTTTCTTCACAACCTTTCTCAAAGAGCTCTTATCTCTGGTTGCTTTTTCTTCATTGCTCCAGTGGTAAGAGGGAAAGGCCTTTTAGAAATACTTTAATTAATGTTTTTTTCTGTCCTCCCCTGCAATATGTATCTTTTAATTCCTTAGTCAGTACCTTCTCTGCACTTTCTTCTGCATCTCTTGGCTGTTCAGGAATGGGTTGCCCGTTCTTACTGTTTCACTTGCAACTCAGGGTGCTCTGTATTGGCTTCCACCGTGTTGATGTATATACGAAGTTAGTCTCTCCATTTGTCCAAGGTAGTTAGAGAGCTGCATTATCTCAGGGACTCCAAGTGTATTGATGTTACCTGAAGATAATGGGTTTAATAGAGAATTTTTTTTTCTCCTGTAAAAGTGAGATGAGAAGAAGCAGCCTTCATTTGAATTTTCAACATCTGTAGCCTCTTCATGTTGGCTGAGGATTTTTTTTTCTTTTTTCCCTTGTCTTCTGCCTGTGTTACTTGCTCTGACACGTGGGGAAGGTTGTCACTCTTGCAAGCAAATCAAGGTGACGTTCTGCATGATGGGATTGCTGGGATTTTGTAGGCTGAGGGTAGTGTCCAGTCTGCCACTGGTTACAGTACAAATAGGGGATCTAGTTCTGTACTTCATTGGCAGCAACAAGAATAGTTTCGCTGCTGTGTTAGAGTATGTAAGACCTGGAAAACTTCCGTTGAAAAATGGCAGTGATCCGAGGTTACCGTTCGCCCAGTAACCACCTTTGTTTCATTGTTGTCTGTATGTGTAGCCTCTTGGATGTGCCATTGCTGCATGGAAATTCGCTGAAGTACAGAACATTTGAACAGTTTCTGTGTATCTCGTGGGTGCTGAACTAGGCTGCACTCTCTGCAACATCTGCAACACCTTAGAGCCAGCAGAATGTTTACAATTACTACTCTCATGTGGCCTCTGAGAATTGTTCCTTTCTCCAGTTTCATAACCAAACACTTTCCCTTTTTGTGATATTTCGGATATACTGTATTATATTGATTGCATGCCTACTTGTTTTTAATAGAAAATTAAAGCTTCATTTTATTAAAAAAAAAAAAATACAAAAAATGAAGCTGATCTGTGATTTAAAATGCGAAGGGAGAACGGAATTCCAGAATTCTGAGTGCAATATGATCACTTTTACAAAATTATTTTTGGAGTGATTGTTTACTATATATATATGTATCATATGTGCAGATGATAAAGGTTCTTTTAGAGATTAGAACAGCTTTTTAGCTGCTTTATTGTAATGAATATATTCAGAACATTTGTTAAATCAGCACAGAGTAAAATGTCTCCTTTTATATGAGGAAAATAAAATCAGTGTCATCCTTGAATGACGAGGAAAAAAGTGGTAATTTGTCTGCAAAATGTTGTGGTTATCTTTTTGTGTATAGATACAGTTTAAATGGTGCTCTCAGGTGATACTTCAATCTCAATGAGCAGCTGTGTGAAATGAAGTGTTTTGCTGGGTCTGCTACCAATGTAGATTGGGTCCTTCAAAAAGCATATTTTGCCTTTGATTGTATTTTGCTGCTGGGTGGTCACAATCAAAATGTTTATTTGAAACATGGTGAATAAGAATTGCTAATTTATGCTGTCTTCATTCCTGGTGATAGGAATGTTGTCCCAGCTAGAGGAGAAAGGACTGGTACTTGCTGTTACTTCTGCCTACCAGAGGATTCAGCACTGTTACTCCCTTAACCTGTTCCAACTGTGCTTGCGTAGGATCACTTCGCTTGTAGGTAAATGCATCGAGCGTTAGAGAATGAGGGCTGCACACTTACGTTTCTTGTGACAGACTGCATTGTCCTGATACAAAAGGAGCTAGAGTTTATACTACATGTAACTAATGTATGGTGTTTTTTTTTTTCCAGCTTTACTTACTGAGTAATGGCTCTTGAGTTCATTCTGTTCTGTTCCCTTCCCCCAGGTAATACACGCACCTTTAGGACTGTGACAAGCCAGCGACAGCCTCTTAAGGGCTGGTGGATTGATTTTTTTTTTTTTTCTTTCTATTACTTGAGATGTGACAAATCCTGCTGATTTGAATAACTTTAAGATAACCTCTGGTAAGAATCTCTCTGGTGATTCCTGTTTTCTGCTGCCACCATCCAACAGGGAAGATGACTTTTAACATAAAGCCCATCTGAATTCTGAACTGATTATCTGTACTGTGCATGCCCAGATCCTGCAGATGCACTTAGTGGTACACAGTGTTGAAACTGAGAGATACCAGTCCTATTCTTGTCACTTGTCTTTCCCGGGTATTTTACCAAATACGTGGATTCCTTCCTACCTGCTTTTTCTGCTTTGGCTTAGTAGCAGTGAGGACCTGTCTTAATACCATGTCTTTACTGATAAAGAACTTCAGGTTCTTGTGCATTTGGGGTCTTAGATTTCTAGTCACATGGGTACTGGTCTCATGTATGTTTTACATTCAGCGGTTGTAAATGCAGTTTAAATTTTTGAAATGAATGATCATTTAATTGCTAAGATGATGACCCTTCCCTCTTCTAAAAATTATAGCTATGTGTCTCTTTAAGGAAACCCTTCCTAGGGCTCAAATGTAGTTGAGAGGGCCCTCTTCGTGTCCAAAAGAAAAAAAAAAAAAAGAAAAGGTAAAAGAAAAATGCCTTTTTTTTTTTTTTTGAGAACAACCAAATATTACAGCAACCTGTATCTCCACTTTGAACTGAGTTAACAACTCAGGAGTACCGCATGCTCAGGCATTTAGAAGTTTCTGACAAAACTGGCATGCTGGACAATTGGTTTAAATTACATTTTTCAATTATGTTTTCAACTAACTCTATTGAGTTGAAAAATTTAGGCTTTCCCCAGTTAGGACAACCCTCTGATCCCATGTTTCATAGTGAGGCCTATTTTAAGTTAACGTTCAAATACTTGAAGAACCAGACTGGCAGCGCACATTGCATGTGCCTAATGAATTTTTCAAAGTTTGAAGTGCCATAAGAGTTAGTGTCTAGAACCAAAATTAGCCGCACAAACTTGATTAATATTTCTGTATACAGCCATTTTGCTATCTTCATCTACAGGAACTTGTACAGGACTGCTCAGAGTATTCAAACTGCAGAGATAGTAATTTAGAATGTTACTCTCACAGGCCGAAGTAGAGGAGAATAGGATAGCAAAGAGTTCAAATAGTTTGGATGTAGTTGCACAAATGTACAGTAATATTTATCTGAAAAGAAACACATCTGACCAATTTTTAGAATTTGTTTTCTACTTCAGAAGTTTTATGCACAATAGAAACATTTTTCACAAATGGTAAAATGGGAAAACAAAATGCATTTTTGTTTCATCTCGAGCAACAAAAATTCAGTTTCATTTTCAGACTGTCATGTAATATTACAATTTAACAAATTTGTATTGTATTATTTTAATGTGATTTTTCCCTCTTTTAACAAAGTGTTATAAATTTCTCTTGCTGAAGACTGCAGAAGTTGGTTGCACATTTTTTTTAAAGTAGCTACACACGTCTGGAGGCATTTCCTACTGGGATCTTAATATGTGACATAAAAACAGTGATAACAATGTGGGAAAACTCAGGTGTTGTTTATTCAGAGGTAAGACATGGAAAGATCAAATTCTTTCCAGGCTGAAACTAGTTCTTCTTTAATGCTATCTTTTATTTGTTTATATGGAACATTGAGCCAGGAACAACTGAATCAGTAATCAGTCTAGCAGAAAATACCACCATATTTTCCTTCGCTTTAGTGTTCTCTGATGTAATTAAATGGCAAAAGTGAAGGTGGACAAACAGCATTTAAAATGGAGCACGATTTGTTGCCAGTATCTCACTGCAGGTTCAGGTATTCTAGTACAAACACTTGCAGGATTTTGTTGAGATTGTCGATAGTGGTTTTGTCAAGGTTTTCTTCAGTGTCCTCCATGGTGTGCCATACTTGAGGAAAAGGAGACGGAATCAGATGGAGGACTGGAACCCCTATGAGGAAAACAGTGATATTTGGAGAAAAAATACTGCAGGAGTTCTGCTAATCAAATTGATACATGACCAGTTAATGATATTCAGGTCACTACCCAATACACTTACCTCAGAGAGGTATGTGCGTCATTGCAGTTTCCTTTTACAATCTCTTTTTTGAACCCTGTGACTGACTGCAGCCTGTTTGATTGTGTGCTTCCTAAAATTGATACTACCCTCTTTTCCCTTAAGTGCTTTTTCTCCTT
Source organism: Aythya ferina (assembly GCF_964211825.1). Lineage (NCBI taxonomy): Eukaryota > Metazoa > Chordata > Aves > Anseriformes > Anatidae > Aythya > Aythya ferina. The sequence continues at coordinate 30,152,060 of NC_140298.1, forward strand.
TTTAAAGGCACGTGTAGCTAATAGTTTTACTGTTGTGACACCTGCCCTGTTGTGTTTTCTTTATTTTTTTATTTTTTTAAGATTCCATGCATTGTAGTGGCTAATACTGTGTTTAGTAGCTAGGGAAGGGCAAAGAAACCACTGCAGCTCCACAAACCCAAACTGATTATCATGTTCTCATGCCAATGTTAGGATCGAGCACTTTATTGAGGCAGTTTTTAGTCTTCTCCTTAAATGGTAAATCAGTATTACTGTGTTTTTCTTCTAGAAAGTAGAAGCACTATTATCCTCAGATAAAAGAATTTACACTTTAAAGGATCTGTAATACTGTATATACATATAAAAAGTCACTGATGCATTGACACGTGATGCAATTTTTCTGTAAAAGGAATTAAATCAGTCTTCAGTTTCCTGATCCTTCTTTGGGGGCAGTGGTGGAGCATTGTTGTCTCCAGCCTCTTTCCTGTCTTACTGCTTTTCCTCTCTAGTTTTTCAGCCAAATACCACAGAGGAATATTTTATTCACTAGGCATTGTTTATGTTATTATAAAAGGTTTTGAGGTGTAGTCCCTTATCAGCTTCCCTCGTGTAGTTTTTTTGATATCCCTGTACATGCATGTGTGAGCTGTGTAGATTTCATTGGACCCGTGCCCTGCCTTGCTGTGAAAAATGAAAGATTGATGCAACTGAAGAGACAGTGAGCAGGACAGTAAGTGAGGTGTGATTGCTCTTGTGCCTGCTTCCAGAGCTGCGTGCACACGTTGCAATACTCTAGTAGTTAGAGAGAATAAGCAACAGGAAAATTAAGGACTGAATAGGAAGGGATCTCCCTCCTTTCCTAGGTAGATACACTCTGCACTGAACTCATGTCACACTCCTTTTTGCTTAACCCTTCTCTAGCAATATGACTCTTGTAGTTCTTGCTGTGTGTTGGGAAATTTCAACCAGAAGAATGCACTATATCCAGTACCCTTCTTTGTCCCACATTCATTTTGAAGTCGCTATACTGAGTGCTTGAATTGGGGAGATGAAATCCATGTCTTGCATTTGGGCAAGTGCTTTAGCTGTTGACCTGTAGCAGGGCAGCACCAGTGTAACTGCTTGCCCTTTCTTTGCATCCCAAGAGAAAAGAATGAATGTAGAGTCAGAGGGCAGTAGTGTAGGTGTCTGCCAGGAGAGATGCTCAGGTAGGAAATTCCACTTCCAGGTACGTGCCTAATGCCAGGAGGGATTTCAGACATAGTGTGGCCTTTGCTCTTCCTGCTGGCTGCTATATACATCTTTCCCACCCCTCAAGCTTTCAAGTTGTCAATTCTTTTTCAGGATTGATTTCAAGTTGTGAAATGTCAGTTTGCTATAGGGAATGAGGATGTCTGATCTGAATATATGAGTTTTTGCAGGAGTCAGTGCCTTCAGATTTAAACAGGTAATTGTGATCATTTAATGTAGATTTGACAAAAGGTCTTTAGAGAATTTTGTAGTCTTTGAAGATGTGAAGTGTCTCACTGCTTCTAGAAACAGTAACTAGCCATAACTGCCCAGTAACTGGCATAATGTAGCATGCAGTGATATCCCATTGGGGCAGAGTTACCCATTTTTGTAGGATGCTGTACTGGTGACAGAAATTGCCATTACTTCTGTGCCCTTGGAGCTGTGCTCGTGCAAAATGATGAAGGGCATGTTTTATCTCTCCTTTTGCTCTGTGATGTTTTTCAAAGCTGTGACTCTTGACCTTCATAATGTTGGATTTGGATGCTTCAACCTGGGGGCACGTAAGCTTGAAAAACAGGTTCATGTGCCCTTGCTTATTTTCTAAATGGAGCATTTGTTACTGAACTTATGTTTTTAAAGCGGTATTAGAGCTGCCATTACCTCTTAATAAAAATGGAACGTGGTCATCTTCAACCAAGCCTCGATGTAAATTATTCTGGAAGTACTGCCTCTCAACAAGGTGATTCTTCAACAGATTCATGCCATGTAGCTTTTCCTCTGAAATTCACAATGAAAGTGGCTGTTAATGTGTTTGGACAGTGTGAGGCATATTAGCACATGGGGACTACTTTTCCTCTCACATGGAAGCTTTTTCCATCAAAGAAGAAAAAGAGCTGGGGACTGTCTTTTGCATTTGTTTAGTATTTAGAAGACCTCAAGACTGGTGATATTACCATCATTTTATGGAAGTGAGAACTGAAACAGAAGTGAAGTAGTTCCCAAGAGTCACAAAGTGGCAGTAAGAAGTAGAATCTGTTTCATGGCTTCCAAGTGTCTGTGAATCTTATTCAGATGTTTATTAATTAAACCTGCATGAAGATTTCAATATTTCAGATGCACCAAATTTAACATCTACACTATTAAATATTATAACTGTAAACCAAAAAAAAAGTAATTTAAAAATCTAATTTACATGGCTTCATTCCTTACGAAAATAACAGGCTAAGCTTTCAGATTTGTCAAGAGCCCATGCCCTTCTCCTTACCAATTGCTTGAAGCCTCTGAAACCATCGGATAGTGTTTGGAAAATAATTGGGAAAGACTGGGTTTGGTGCTCCAATTAAATCCAGTAGTACAAGCAGGTCCTACAGAGGAAAGAATCTTTAATACAGAATTCTTTACATCGCTCCACCACCAGCAGCATTAATGACACCTCGTGGTTCCTGTACTGGTCATGTCTATGTCTTTGGCTCTTGCCCAAGATCTGGCCTTTCTACCATGGTGCCTGAGAAGAACTCATTAGCAGAACCTGACTCAAAACTAATGCATCCTGCTGTCTTTCCGAGGAGGAAAAAGGGAAAAAAAGGAAGAGTGTTTCTCTGTTCCTCATTCTGAAATAGGCTGTGCTGCTTTCTTTGCAGTTCGTGTGTTTCATCCCTTTAAAAGAAAAGCTATGGGGGGGGGGGGGGGGGGGAAGAGGAAATTTGCTTCTTCCCTGGAGAACAACAAAGTCTGTCAAGGGAAAGACATTTTATGAGTCATGAGATACAGGGACAGAAGAAAAGTGTCTCAGCAATGAGTTGGGAAACCAGAAGGCAGGAGGGAGAGGGGAGGAGATGACAAAATGTAGGAATCAAAAGGCAACACAGAGAGCTTATTGTAGCTTAGTGCTGAGGGGTCTGAAACCACAGATGAACTTTCATCTGTGATGGAGATTTTTCAAAGACTCTAAAGTTCTGTGTTCTTTCCTAATCGCTTTGAGTGATCTCTGTTGAAGGAGATGGGTATCCTAGCTTGTATTCTGATAAATCTGTGTATTTTGATTTTTCTAAAACTTCTCCTTATATTTGCATGGAGAAGATCTAAGTGGATCCACCTGAAAAAAGTCTTGCCATTTCTGTATTTTATCATCTCCTAAATTTCCCACAAGTTTACTTCTGTTAATTGTGATGAGGTTCATATTTCTTAGGAGTTAGGCCAGTTATTTCCAAATTAAATATTAAAGAATTGGAACTTATTATTACTCATTATGTAGGCGTAGGGCACTTACCATGCCCTGGAGCTGATTTGTGGTTGTTGAGCCAGGTGGATGTGGAGTAGATACCATCTTCTGAGCCAAGTGTTGAGACCCATAGAGGGAATCGGAAGGGGACCACTGGACAAAAGCTTCTTCACCATCAAAAAAAATAAGCTGAAGTGAAAGGTCTGGTCTTGATGTTGAGCTGGTCTGTTGGAAGAAATTAAAAACAACATAACTGCTTCTGGCTAGAGCATTAAGTAAAGGACAAATGCTGTAGTCATAAAAGCTGCATCGGTGAAGGTATACTCTGGGCACATTGTACAAAGCCTCCTATGGCTGTTAAACACATTATAGTGTGGTAGTGGTAGTCATCAATCATTATTATTTAACCAGCACAGTGACGTGTCTCCAACCTGGTATGATACTGGGTTCTGGTTAAAAGTTTAATTTCTGACTTTAGTGGACGTGAGCTGAGTATGTTGAGACAGGTTTGCAAAGTCAGGTAGCCAAAACCCCATTTCAGATAACGGGGGAGACATGTCAGCAACAACACCTGCTGTGAGTACTAACATCGCATGACTGTGCCACAAAGGAATAATATTTCTGCTGTAGTTATGCATCAGTGGAGGTGAATTACGTAAAGTTTGTTCCACTGAGGGAAAAAGAGCAGTTAGTCGTGAAAAGAATGATCATTTCTTTTCCTTCAGGGGGACTTGCAACCATCTAGGTAACTTTACCCTAAAACCAAAGCACAGACAGTGGAGTGGATACACCCTTCCTCTTCAACTACAAATAGCACAGTAATGGAAACTGTTGAGAATATATATGATTATTTAGGGTCATAAAGGACGCATCTGTGTGAAATTTCTTCTCGATGTAGGATCCTCTTTTCTCTCTATTTACTAACTGAAGCCTTGTTTGCTCTGGCAGCGTTTCTTACTAATCAACAGCATGGCTAAACCCAGTTCAGTTCCAGCACATGAACAGTTTCAGGAACTGTATTCTTGGCAGTTGCCATGAATATTTTAATCCCTCTATGAATTAATTTCACTTCAAGTGAAACTGCATGATGTGGTTAAAAAGGTGGGGTTGCTGGCAACGGTCGTGTCCTGTATGGGCTACACCTCCCAGCTCGCTGGAGCTGATCCAATACAAACAACAGAGGAAAACCTCTATAAAGTGTCGCTCACGTAGGCAAGATGATTATTGATTACGCTTACAGTAATGTATGGATTTTTCTAATGGCAATGCTTTCTTGCTGCCCTTTGTCCTGTGCACTGGATGGAGCACCTTTGATACCAGTTGTTTTGCATTACATTTTGGAGCAAACTGCATTAACAACGTTAGAATTTTAGAAAGCAGTAGTTTTAGTAATTATTACTGCTCAGCACATTGCCAGGTCTGGATAATGTAAAGAGGAATTTTTGCCCCTTAATTTTAAATTTACTCTATATAATTGGAGAAACATCAGGGTAAAGATCACGGTTTCAAGTATAAATAGATTTGGCTGAAAACATAACAAGGTCTGTTATGCTGCTATGAGCAGAGCGAAAAGGTCACAGCTAATGTATTAAGCAGATGGATCCCAAAGTGTATTTTGTTACAGGAGTGTACAAACGATAGCCTGTGTGAAATAATTAGATTGCCTTTTTGTCAAGTGCTGTCATCTTACGTGATTAAACAATCATGAAACGATGTATTAGTTGCCAAAAGATCCAGTCCTTAAATCATCAGTGTACAGGTTGTTCCATAAATAACAAGCAGGCAAATGTTTGCTAAATGAAGCTGCTTCTAAATGGAAGCTTACGTGTGTATTACAGGAGTGCTTCATTCTGTGACTAAAAACCTTGGCATATTCTTAATCTTTCAATTCTTAAATATTCTAATGTCAGAAGGTACCAAATCAGTTTCTGGAAACAACTGGAGACAGGTAACTGTAATACTTGAGCTGAGTGTATTCCGATGCTTCATAAAGCATTTCATTTGAGAAAACTTTTCCTGTGAAAGCACTGTTGGTGTTTGGGAATTATTCTTCTGTAAATAGTAAGTATGGAACCACTAGATGGCACTCATGAGTGTGTGAAATAGCTTGTAGAGCTGGTAGGATCAACACGTTCTTGTGCCCAGCAATGGCAGAGCTTTGAAGCAGGTTTTCCTACTGTAGGAGACTGATAACATGATATTGTCACTTGCATTGTTAAATGCAAGATTGCGAAAAAAATAAAGCCTTGGTACTGGATATGGCAGCAACTTCTCAGTAGGAGTCTGTTGCTTTTCATGTACTAAGTAGGATTGTCTGTGAAACTTGCATTATTCACGTTACTGGTTTTATATAGTATCCATTAGATAACTTTCAGATAGTCACACTTTCCACATCAAGTTTTAGTGTGCCAATTTACTCTACAGCAGTAGTAGCTGCATGTCTCTGGTTCCTCTTGAAGCTGATGGGGGTTGTACTATAGGCACAGAAGGAGACAACATGGAAATGCCCTCAGGTCTATTGCTATTGCAAAAACACATGAAAATGAAACAGTCAAACTACCTTGATTGCCTGAAGCTTGTTATCCAGGGCCCGTGCCAGCTCCAATATCATAGCACAAGGCACGGCTGAATCGGTTGCTCCTACAAACACCCTCCCGTGCCATTGCGGTGCAAAGAATTTTGAGTCGTAGTGGCAGGCGAGTACCAGATGGCGTTTTGCAGAGGGGTTGAGAGTACTGATAATGTTTGAAAAGGTTTGATATCCATACGGCGTGTATCTCTGAAAGGTATCTTCTTCAATTTCCCAACCAGCCTGTAACCTTTGAAGACGGTGCTTGATGTGCTGCAATTAATTAAAAAAAAAAAAAAAAAAGTATACCAGATGAATATCACTTGCTAAAAAAGACATTGCAGACAAATTATCAGTAGATAATTAATCACAGCGGCACATAAGTTTATTTCTGTTAGATCTGATGGGTGAATTTTACGGGGGAAAAAAAATTAATGTCACCGTATAAAATAAGCACCATCCTTGTTACCTTAGCCTACTCTCTGACTGGCTTGCATGCTTTTCATCTCTCCATTTGGTCTCTTGTATTTGGAATCTGTGAGTTCTGAATGATTCCCCATCCATGTGACATGTTGAGATTTTGATCTCTGAAGACTCCAAGCAAGTCTTTTCCAGGTGTAAGCAGGATAGATTTAACGTTTGCCTATTAAAATCTAAACTCACTTCTGTCCTAAAGTGTCAAACGTGGCTGCAGAGAACTTGTGGCTATTTTGACAATTACTATGTATAGATACATAGCAATATAAATAAAACTATGGTTTAATTTTTTTTTTTAACTTCTATGAGAAAACTGCCATTCAAGTGCCCAAAGTTGTTTACAAGGCTATGAAAGGCAGTCTGGTTCTTGTAAACTAAGGAATGAATGAAGCATTTCATATGTTTAAAAATGAAATCCTTGATGAAAATGAAGACTAAATCTGTATGAGAGATCACTCCTTTTAGGTAACTTCCTACCGTAAGAGAATACCTCTAACTACGCCAGCTATACTTAGTACAGAGTTCTGGCTAACTCTTACTAGAGGGCCATCTCTGTTGAGCAACTTATTTTATGGGTCCCCAGAGTGCTTCTTCAAGGCAGATTCTTCTCTCTCTAAATAAACATTCACAAAAGCCTCTAAGGGGAAAAAAGAAAATAGACTTTGAAAACTTGTCCTGTTCTTAGTGAAGTCAGTGGGAACGCTGCCATAAATTTTGTGCTGGAACAAACTTCCATTTTGCTTGTGGTCACCTTCCAAAAGCTTTTATGGCATTGTATGGTCTATCCACTATCTGTAGGCAGAGCAAAGGACTTCTGTTACGGATTAAGAGGAATATGTAAGCCTGGGTGAAGTTCCCAGAGTGCTCTATCTGTGACTGGAACTTGCCCTCTCCCTTAAAGGAATCTGATACTTTTTCTGTGTCTTCACAAAGAAAGGTCACCCATTGCATATTCTGTTGTGTTTTTTCCTTGGTGGAGGTCTAATTTAGTATACGCTGTTACCTTGTAACAAGATGATCCTTTTTTGAACCTGATTTTTGGTCTTCTAGTCTAGGCTGTGCTGTTTTTTGTTTTCTTTTTCTTACTTTTTCCCCTTTCATTTGGCTGCCTTCCAGGGTATCACTAAGGAAACCACAGAACTAAATCTATAGATACACACAGCATTAAAAAGCTGCATTTTTCCAGTCTACCAGTTGCAGAGTGGCAAATGAACTTAGTGTAGTTAGGGCTGTCTTGGAGCTGTTGAGTCACTGCTTCAAGGGTAGAGGAAGGCTGGTGAGATGTTGCAAGCACTTTCAAGTAAACTCAGCTGTGCCAGTGTCTTAGTCTCCTGACTGACTAATGCAATTCAGAGTGGGCAGGGTACACAGGAGGGCTTGGTTGTGTTAAATCCCTGTGGCTCAAACACAATGTGCTGGAGATCTTATCAGCTTGGTGCCGTGTATCTGTGTTAGCCCAATATTAACATGCAGCCATTCCTGTGCCAACAGGGCTAGTGCTGTGGATTGTCGTGTTGAACATCGAGGCTGCCTGCCAGTGTGGGCTTCTCTGATCCCTTTTATTCCTTTTTGTTTTTTCTCCATCCATCCAAGGCAACATTACAGGGGAGTGTAACAGCACAGGACTGCTCCAGAAGAAGAGAGGTGTGTAGGGAAGTCATTTAATTTATCCCCGTGCAGGGTGTTTCAACCAGTGACCAAAATCCTGGTCACTTAAGGGAAAGGAAAAGCATCGTGTTGTACTTTGGTTACCAAACCTGGGGCAAGCTTTTAAATTAAAAAAAACAAAACATATTTAACATGAACCTAAAAACAGACTTTCTTTCACTTTGTGATGCAGCCCTAGGAAGTAATGATAGCTGAAGTGCAAGCTGTATCTTGTAGGCACTGCACAGTATAGCCTGGAACAGTGATAAGGTGCATCCTGTGTCCCCTACGTTGTCACTGAAGGCACTACCTGAATATAAATAATAGGTGTTCATAGAGGTTTTCAAAAACTGTTGTCTTACCTGCCGTACGGCATAGTTTCCTGGTGATCCTGAGTATCTTTCTATCAGGATGGGGCGCAGATCATTTTCCCACATTTCAGAAACATCGGTGTTTTCTGCAACTTTTTGAATAGCATCAGAATGTAAAATTCTTGGCTGGTGAGAATACTGCGGAAGGGAGAAGAAGGAAAGATTGCTCTAACTGTTACGTGACTTGTAAAATCATTTTTCTTCAAAATTACATCAGATAATCACAGAATCACAGAATTTCTAGGTTGGAAGAGACCTCAAGATCATCGAGTCCAACCTCTGACCTAACGCTAACAGTCCCCACTAAACCATATCCCTAAGCTCTACATCTAAACGTCTTTTGAAGACTTCCAGGGATGGTGACTCCACCACTTCCCTGGGCAGCCTGTTCCAATGCCTAACAACCCTTTCAGTAAAGAAGTTCTTCCTAACATCTAACCTAAAACTCCCCTGGCTCAACTTAAGCCCATTCCCCCTCGTCCTGTCACCAGGCACGTGGGAGAACAGACCAACCCCCACCTCGCTACAGCCTCCCTTGAGGTACCCATAGAGAGCGATAAGGTCGCCCCTGAGCCTCCTCTTCTCCAGGCTGAACAAACCCAGCTCCCTCAGCCGCTCCTTGTAGGACTTGTTCTCCAGCTTATAATAGTTTATAATAGTTTAGTTTAGTAAATAATACAGTAAATATAGTTTAGTAAATAATAATATATTATTATTAATTATATTATTAATATATTATTATTAATATAGTTTAGTAAATAATATAGTATTATAGTTTAGTTTATAATAATTTAGTACTATTATAATACTTTATAATAGTTTAGTATATAGGGCTTCTTAATTTTCTGACAATAAAGCTATTTAAGGAAAAGCTTTTACTAACAGAAAAGACTTTTTTTTTTTAAGTTCTGTGGCTTTTCTATCTTTGGTTTTCATGTAAAATACACTAGTATTAAAAACAGGAGAAACTTTTACCTACTAGCAATACAAATTCAGCACCTAGCTGGGTTCTCTTTTCTGGTATCTTAATTCTGTGTATTCTACAGTCATGCCCTCAACCATGTTACCTTCAAATAAGGTTTCCTTTGTGACAGGCGTGACGAGCTTTATTTTAGTAGCAATAATATTTAGCTTTATGGCCTGTGTACATTATGGGGTGCATTACTGCTAAGAAATGCATAAGCTACCTTAGTCCCAGAAAGAGTGAGGCTGTGTCTTTGTGGCCTCTGCCCACAGTGGTGGTACTGGTGTGACTACATAGCATAGTGCAGCTCCTTCAGAGCTAGCCTGGGCACGCATCGGCTTTCTTAGCCTTATGGTAACCTCTAAAGTGGCAGCTGGTCCCCTGTGGCAACAGGTATTTAGCAGGTAACTAGCACTACTGTATTTCCTGTTCCTAAAAGTGGACCTTCAGAGCTATCTGAGATAACCCTAGAATACTTGAGATATCCTCGTGGGGGCTGGCAGGTGCAGCAAGGATGTGGGAGAGCCTTGTGATGTCCTGGAGTGGTAGCTGAATGCCAGGAGGGAGACCCAAGCACATATCCCAAATGCTCCTTTGGTTGCCTGGTTTGAATCTACCCAGTCTCTAGCATTTGTCTTCTCAGGAGGTTCCTGAGCCACTCCCGTTTTTAGTGGTTCATATTTTAGGCTCTATGATAGGATACTCCTATTGTATCCATTCCTCATTTCTATCCTAGGGACTTCCTTCTAGTCCTCCCATGCAGTGGAAGGTCCTAGTCTGCTTATTCTTTGTTCAGAACTGCCGTACGTGGTTATCAGACGTGCTGTCCCTCAGTGTACCCTGTCTACCTCATCCTTTTTGAAAAGAGGAAAGGGAGAGAAACAGGAGCGTGAGAGCACCATAGCTTATAGTGCAGGATAACAGTATTTTCTACTTCATTCCTTTCCTGTCTTACAAATGCTTAACAGGTTTTGCTTTTGGGCTGCTGTTGCATTAATATTTTCATAGATACCAGCATTGAATATCTTAACAAAAGATGATGTAGAAAAGAAAATTCCCTCTCCTTTCCCACTTACTCATGTGCGCCACTTCACAGTGGTCTGGAATGACTGCTGAAACTCGTTATTACCTGGTCAGCAAGTGTACTGACCTTGAAATCTTTTATCTTAATTACCCTGACAGATAAATATTGTCTTTAAAAAATGTTTTTTTTTTTTGGGGGGGGGTCTCACTATTGGTAATTTTTCTACTTCATTTGTGTATGCTGGGCAAAGCAGGCACCAACACAGGTATTTTCTAGACTTCACTGTAAACTCTTGTAAATTCAACTCTTCTCTCTCTTCCTGGCTGTTATCTATGTGAGGCACTTTCCACCTCAGTTCACTAGTGAAATCAAGTAGGGCAGGACACACACAGATACTGAGTTCTACAATGCCAATTTCTATACAGTGTTTAAGTTAAAAACTGAATTTTAAGGCTGTAAGGACACTACATTTTAGGATTTGCAGTTAACATTTTTAACACTAACAGATTTAGAAATGGGCTAAAAAGATAACATTTCATCAGATATACTTCTACAAGTTTTCGAAGTGTAGAAGATGTATAAAATGTTTCCATTTTTGAAAGACTAAAAGTTTAATATAGCAGAACTTACACCAATGTAGAAAAGGCACAGATGAGACAGTGACAGAGCTGTTCTATTTAGGAGAGATAAAATCAACTACAGACTTCAGAAGTGTGGGAGGACAAATTAATTATGGATGTTCTGAAAATATACCTTCATTTGAATAAGTGCAGGGCTTGATGAGAATGCTGAATCATGTCTAGCCTGTAGTGCAGTAGAGCATGCCTGCTGGTTGTGGCCATGGAATCACTTTGCAAAGAAACATTATTATTTAAGTACAAATGTATGAAAATATTTCAGAAGAGAAGAAACAATTTGTGTTCCTTATAATGGAAATCTGCTCAAATTTGGGAATCAAAAGGAATTGCAAAGATGGTCACAAATTAAAAGCATAACAGAATGAGATCCGTAAGGGGCTCATTCCTTAGGGTTGCTCGATCCATATTTCTGCCAGGGCAGTGAGGCACAGCGATGTGTTTATGGCATGGTTACTATTAAACTTTTTGTACTAAGCAGTACAAAGCTGCAAGACTTCTACTTCTTCTAGCAGCCCGTGCTTGCCTTGCTGATTTTGGTATGTTTCTGCTCAATGCCAATGGAAGTTTGTTTCTAAGAGCTTGTAAGTTTAGACCCAGTTCCTCCTCCTCAGTGAGCTACAGCAGCAGGAGGGAATGGTCTGTATGCTCTTAAGACTTTCAACTTCTGGCTCATATGTGCCGTTAGGGAGAAGGAGAAAGAGTTGTCAAGGGACAAGAATTTGATGAGAAAGAGGAAGTGGTTCTTGGTTAGTGTCTGCAGGGGCAGAGGAGTTCAGCTGCTATGGTTCTGCGGTTAGATGGCATTACATCATTAGCAAGCAGATTGCCTGGCTGGAAAGGAACGAGGTAAAGAGTGCATTTGCGTGGGTTAAGGGGGCTGAAGAAAGAAGTACCAGGGCTATGTATATATATATTGTTGGGTATATTATAGGCATATAGATTCTATATATGAGGCAGATGTTATATATGGAGATAACATGTCTAGAAGAGAATGACAAAGTTTCTCTTGATTTCTTTTTTTCTTCAAAAAAAACACCCACCAACTCTTCACTGTATGGCATCACAGTGAAAACAGATGGATGACTAAGCGGAGGTGAGTGGAAATGTATGAAGGAAGTTTGCTGTCACCCGTTTGTCCTGGCCTCCAACTCAGGGGTGGAGGTAACGCTGCGTTGGGGTGGTGGAGCTGTGCCAGTTGTGGCTGACCGCTTGGTTCAGCTCTTCTCCAGCCACCCGAGGATGGGCCCTAAAGGAGGGATTTCCATTTGGGAACTGGCGGATGCTTCACTTCAATGAAATCCTCCAGCCTATGGTCTGCTGCGTCCCTCGTGATTTGGTTCATTAAGATCTATGCTGGTGTTTCATAATCGGGCACTAGGAGTTGTCACATGGGGAAAGATGCAGAGGGTTTACCCCTGTTGATTGTTCCTTAGCGTTATAGTGAGCGAGGTTTCCTCACTCTCAGACACCGCTGTAGACGCAAGGGAGCCCGGCGTGGCTCCACACCCTGCTACCCTCTGCTCGCCAGCGGGTTACCGGGACCCCCCAGCACCCTCCCTGCCCCTCTCTCCTCCCCAGCAGGGCCGGGCCGCCGGACGGCCCCATCTTCCCGAGCCCCCCTCAGCCTCCCGCCCGGCCGCCCCGGGCCCCCGCCGGCGGCCATGAGGGGGTGGAGGGGGGCGGCCGGGCGCCATCTCCCCTCACACCTGCGCCCGCCCTGCCCGCCCCGGGGGGGTCCGTGGCGGAGGTGGGGGGAGGCAGAGGTTAAACCCACCTTGAGCAGCGTCCAGCCCGCGCCGCTCTCCCGGCCCTGCGCCGGGGGAAGGCAGGAGGCGGCGGCGGCGGCCAGGCACAGCGCCCCGGCCAGCCCCGCCATCCCGCTCCTGCCGTCCGGGCCGCAGGAGAAGGGGCAGTGCTGCGGCGGGCGGGGAGGGGACGGGGGAAAGGGGAGGAGGAGGAGGAGGAGGAAGGAGGGTGCCCACGGCAGGAGGAGCCGGCCCCGGGGGTGCCCGGCTGGGTGGTGGGGAGGGCTGGAGGCTCTGCGGGGCGGTGTGAGGAGCCCCGCGGTGTCCTGAGGTGGTGGGGGGCTGCTGGGGACAGGGCTGCCGCTGCGAGGTGTTAGTGGCTGTACCTGCGCCTAGCTGGCCTCACGGTGCTCGCTGGGCCTACAGCGACAGCTCCTGCTAGCGGAGTTGGTGCCGGGTGATGTCTGGCAGGAGGCCAGCTCAGAGGGTTGGAGACAACCAAAAGGCTTCCAAGCGCCCAAGCCCTTCAGGTCTGGCATTGTCAGCAGCCTCGCTCTGCTCTCCTGCAAAGCGTCTGACGTTTGTGTCACAGATATTCCACTCAAAATCCACAACTTGCACACTTGTATTAATGTTCACGCTTAACGCTCAAACGAATTGAATGAAAAGAAAGTCAAAACGAAGGCAGAAATGAAGGAGGGAGCAGGGCTGCTCATCCTGCTGCTCTTCAGCATCGTACTGAAGAGCCCCATCCTGAAAACTACGGCTTTGCAAGCGGCCGAAGTGCCTGTGAGGCTGCTAATGGAGAACTAGAGCCATTTGTCGATTTGCAGCTCCTTGACCCCAATTCCACAGGTTTCCTAGAAAAACGGCCCAGCATACCGATGGACTGGCTGGTGGTGATAGGTCTACTGCTGATTCAACATCCTGGTAAGCTGATACTAAGAATTTGGCTGTAACCAAATTTATATCAGTGGCATTCAATTTTCACACAAGTCCAAATGCAAAACCAAGTCATTGCTGAGTAGGAGAAATGTGCGATCACTGAGATCACCACATGAGACCAGCGTGGGCTACAAACACTATCGACAGACCCTTAAGCAAAAGCCCCATCACATCAGCAGAGACCAGTCATGGGAAGTTGCTCTCCATCCACCTACCAAGATGATAGTGACCCTAACAGGACTGCACAACAGAACAGCCTGTTCCCTTCACTCCTAGCTCTTGTGGTTGACTACACGACCCTGATGCTGGACAAAATTTCTGGCTGATGTGCCAGAGTTCTCAAGCAAGGAAAAAAAAAAACAAACACGCAGTGTGTGCAGCAGAAATTTGCCAAAAATGTAAGCTTGATTCAGGACTAGCTAATGTCTTCCCCCAGGGTACCATGGTCCCACTGAGGGCTGCAATTCCTTCACAGAGTACAAGCACGGCAAGTGTAAAGTCGGCGTAAGACTGCATTGATCACACCTCCGTAGGAAACGCAGATAAAACGGTAAGTGCCAGACCAGATATGTAAAGGTATTGAAAAGGATGTTTTTAAGCTTTTTTTCCCCTTCCCCCAGCCTGTTAGTTCAAACAGTGTCATGCTTGCTGTTGGCTCTTTTGTAGGAACAGGTTGTTTGCTTTTTGTTTAAGTATTAGTGGAATTGGTCAAGGTCATTAACCTGGAAATTTAAGCACAAAAGCTAAGAAGAAATGGGGACAGTGCTCTGTGACTCCGCTTCCCAATGAACTGAAATCTGCCCCGTTAGCTTTTCTAAAAGTAAACCAACTTGGTAATGTGTCAAGCACAGGTTGGCTCATGTGAGTGAGTTCTGGTGCCTGCCCAGGGAAACGGGAACATTAGAAACCCGGCAGGGGAATCAGTTAAGTTGAATCTGAATGCAGGGTGTGCTGGAGACCTTTTGGGGGATTTTTAGATGGAAACTGCTTTTGGCTTTGCAAAAGACAACATACACAAAATTAGAAATGGAAGCTGATACCTTGACTTTCAGTTTTGACTTTATTTATTTTTTTAATCTCACTATAAAGAGCAAATATATCTGGATTAAAATCAGTCTGTACCTGATATGAATGTGTTGTATGTGTTTTATTTTCACTGTAGATGAATGCTCTGTATCGAGACTGAAATGTCAAAGCTGATTAACATCTGTAATTGCCACAGAAAGCATAACAACACTGAAACACAGTTTTCTTCCCTTAATTGAACTTGCCATACTAAGATTCACTTCAGCAATGCAGTTTTGTCTGTTCTTAAATTGGTCCCTATCCAGCCAAACAACATACTGTGTTTAACTTCAGGATAGATTTTAGTCTGTATTACTTTCAAAATTTGGAAGGGAGACCTCCCTCCCTTCCCATTCATAACCTCCCCCAAGAGTTCTCTGTCTAATGATATGCAGAAGAACAAGGAGGCAAAAAACAGTAATAAATTGAAGCGAAGCATAAATCAGAGCAGTTCACAGCTGAAAAGGGAAATATGGAACTATTTAAAAAATAATACACCAAGTTAAAAAATGGAACCACAGGTGATGAACATTTTGTTTTCCAGTGATTTATAAAGGAAAAATGCATTGTTTAGTCCTACTCCATGCTACCAAATTGAAGAGACGTCAGCAAATCGCTCAGCGGTTAGCTGTTGTCTGTGTCTAGTCAGTTTACTAGCTTGAAAAGCAAATAGATGTAACAAGGTATCATTTAGAGGAAAAACAAGTAGGTTATTTGAAGAAAACCATATGTTATCTGTGAAAATGCAACCTGTGTGTTGCTTCACCCCTGCGGCCCAGCTGCTGCAGCAGTGAGAGAAGCGCGCGGGGAACGGCACCGCCAAGGGCTGTGGGCTCCACACACCCATCTCCGTGAGCCGGTACAACTCCCGCACCTTCTGCCCCTCCAGAGACATTTTGGACATTTGGTTCTTGCAGCTAACAGGCCCACGGCAGGGAGAGGAGCAAGCGTGCTTTGTTGTGTGTTCAGCCTCGCTAACAGGAGGTGGTTTTGTGCCCGAGCTGTGGCTGGTTTCCCCACAGTGGCACGGCAGCGGGTGGGTTATGCAGGCTGGGATTTCCAGAGTCCGCAGCCCGGCTGATGCATGTTCAGAAACAAGTGGGTGGCTCCTAGAAGCCGTAGCAGAAGGGCAGCAGGGCTGGGGTTCAGATGGAAGCACGCAAGCCTGGAGGTGCACCCCGTGCTCATGTGCATCCCATGGACCTGAACCACCGCTATTCATCGAAGTCAGCCCACCCGCTGCTGGTTTCTGTGGGTTTTGGAACAGGGCCTCTGTGAGGCTGTGAAAGCCCCGGGTTTGGCGCTTCAGACTTAAGAGCGCCTGTCTCCGTGGGTGTATTTGAGGCAATGTTTTAGTAAACTTGAGTGTGCGGGTGAGCCCTAAACACTTATTTAGGGAAATAACTTCATGTTTGTCTCATAATTGGTAGAGGAGGAGGATGCGATTAGAGTGAGGCTACCCACCTGGTAGGCGTAAGGATTTGTGAGACCATTCTTTAAAGTTGTGATGGGTACGTGAACTCCCAAAGGACAATTATATATAATTAACAATATAAATATATAGTTTTCAGTGGATTTATGCCAGGGTAAATTTGATTCCATGTGTTTTTAAGCCTGTACTAAACTTTCCACTGTTTTTTTGGAGGTAGATTTTAGGACAAAGTTCAGCTAAGGGCTCAAACCGAGACGATGAGGTAATTACACAGAGACATCCACATTGCAGGATTTTATCCAAACCAAACCTGAACTCCTAATTCTTGTTCAGTTCTCCTACAATGGGGGTGGGGAAAGGAGACCATGAACTGGGAAAAAAAAAAAAAAAAAAAAAAAGGATGGAAAAAAAAAAGTCCTTTAACAATTTGTTCAGATAGATATTAGTTCCTCTTTCTGCAAGCATTTCTTGCAGGTCGTGCAGATTCTGAATGGGCACATTCGCTAAGCAAGAGCAGTGTCAAAAGCAGTGAAAAATAACCTCAGCAGTATACGCTTATGGTATTTCTCAGACAAATGCACTAGTCAAGTCTCCTAGGACATTGCCTTCTTTGTAACCCAGTCAGATGATATGCAAATGTTCCAAACACCAGGCTGGTGAACAGAAACGAATACATTAAGTTTCCATTTACAGACACAGAGCATCCAAATGCTATAGGCAGTGATTTCAAACTGGGAAAAAAATGGATGGGCTTTTAGGGTTATAAAACAGTCATTCCAAATGTGGCTTTTCCATATGGCAGGTAGTGGTGTGTCTGGAATGAAAAGCAGGGTTTCTTACAGCAAGGAACAGCAGAAGCTATGCGTATTTCCTGCTATCATGTAAGAGGTAGCACTTTGTGAAGTGCAGCTGGCTTCAGTAGGGAAAGCTCTGAGCAGTGAAAACAAGCTCACCATCTGAAGGAGGGATGGGGGCTCTGAAACGGATGCAGAACATTGATGAAACCCACAGGAAATCGCTGATTATGAGAGTCACAACAATTACAAAACGGGGCGCTTACACTGTCCGTTGGCAGTCGGGGCTGATGCTGTCATAACGCTGTGCTGCGTGGTCACAGACCCAGCTGGGCACGTACACAGCTGCTTGTGCTTCTCTGTAGTTAGGTGCTGAAATGCAGAGCTGCTTTCAGGTGTTTTTTTTTTTTTTTTTTTACCCAGAGCCCTGTAAGAACAGAACATTTTGGGATGCTTCAGGAGCATTCATTAGTATAAAGTACCAGTGTGCCAATGCTTATAGCTGTTATGTTTTGGCTGATGCTTTTCTCTGTTCTAGAATAAATCGATTTTAACTAATCCGTCTTCTGTTCTAATTTATGAAAAAGCAGCTCTGCTGGCTTAGAGCAGCAAATTAAATGGCACCAACCCTAGTGGATGATATAAAGCTGAGCTTCTCTACAAAGAAGTATAATCGTTGCCCAGTGTCTGTGGTAATACCTAACATCCATCTGGTATTGCCTGCAGTTGGCTATTTTTAGGGCTGTTACTTCGATTGTGAGAAGCCTGCTGCACTTTAGAAGCTCTAGAGTACGACTCCTTGCTGTGCTAAACATCAGAAATCATGTTTATGGAGGCAAGCTCTGTGTTTATAGTGTTGGTGTGTGGGAGTCCCACTTCAGGAGGAAAAAGGAAACGAAGATTGCTCAGTTATCTTGTGCAGAGCTTTGGCAAGAACATCCTCTATTCATGGAATAGCCTTCATTAAAAAAGTCCCAGGGTGCTTTTTAGCATTCAAAAACCAGTTAAAAGCAGAATCAGCTATTAACTGCTGCACTTTCGGTTTAAAGTAGTTCCAGATTTCAACAAGAAGCTGCAGGCTAATTATTTATCAAACAAGCTGTCTCCAGCGAGAACACAGCCGTCCTTATAGACCCTATCAGCTGGGGCTGATGCAAACGAGGCTGAAACAAGCGGAAAGCCTCCACCGAGCCCCAGCGGGTTTCAGGCCAGGCCCCGTGAGCGCCAGACGAAGGCAACGCGCTGCGGGCCCACAGCCAGCACCCTCCGGGTTTCTAGCCACGGTGCCCCCCGTCTGCCTGCTGGGGGCCCGGCCGGGCGTCCCCACCTCAGCGACTCCCTGGGGCGGTGGGGACGGGCTGGATGCCCGACCGAGGCGGGGGGAGGCAGCCCTGGGGCCGGGGGCGAGGCCGGGCGTCTCCCGGGCAGGGCCGAGGGGCCGCCACCCGCGCCCGGCGGAGGTGAGCCCCGAGGGGCCCCCTGAGGGGAGCCGGCGGCGGCGCTGCGCAGCGCCCCCCCCCCGCCGCCGCCCCGTTAGCGGTTACGGGGCAGCCGCCGCCACAGGGCGAGGAAAGTAACGGAAACTCTTGCGGGGCCGCGCGCGCATGCGCCGCGCGCCCGCCCGGCGAGGGGCGCGCCGGGGCTCGTAGTTCGCCTCCCCGCCCGGCCCCGCGGCTGAGAGGGGCGGCGGGACTACGGCTCCCGGCAGCCCTCGCGCCCACAGCCGCGTCCCCCCTCACCCCACCCCTCCCCTCCCACCCCCCGGGCGGCTCCTGGCGTGTGCGGGGCGAGCCGCGGGGCCGCGCGGCGGGTGAGATGCGCGCGAGGCAGCGGCGGCCCCGGGGGCAGCCGGCGGCGGGCGGGGCCGCGCAGGTGAGGGCGGGGGGGCGCGCGGCGCGGCCGTTAGGGCCGTTAGGACCGTTAGGGGGGCAGCGGCGGCGCCGGGCAGCCGGGGAGCCGGGCCGGGAAGGGCGGCGGCGGCGGAAAGGTCCCGGCGCGGGGGGGGCGCCGCCCTGCCGCGGGGAAACGGCGGAGGGCAGGGGGGCAGCGGGCGGCTGGTGGCAGGGCCGGGGGCGCGGCGGCGCTGAGGGGAGGGCTCGGGGGCTGCCCCCGCGCTTCCTGGTGGCGCCTGGCCTGCGGCTGCTCCGCGCCGCTGCCGCCTGCGGGGTGTCCGCAGGTGCCGGGGCCGGCCCCGCAGAGCCCCGCGTGCTGCCGGGCGCTGCCCCCCGGGCGCCGCCGGTGCCCGAGGTCCGGGAGGTGGCCCTTTGGTGTCTCCTCGGGAGCCCCTGCTAGCAGTTTCTGTCAGAACTGACATGGTAGGCAACCTATTTCGACTCGGCTTTGTAGAAATAAATGAGGGCAGGGAATAGTTTAAAAGAAATTACGTGGCTTAGCCGTGAAGGGCAGGCATAATGGGATGCTTTGATGTGTTTGAACTGTTGGTCCTATCACTGAAAATCAAAGCATTGCCGAAGTTACAAAGTGCAAGTCTGACTTCCTTCATTCCATGCTGCCAGAGGGGACTGGGGTCCGGATAAAGCTGCTCGGTACCGTTTGGAAACTCCGTAGTTGGAGTGGGCAGTGTGCGTGAGCATTTGTCTTTCCTTCCAAATGCTTCAAATACGGCTTCAGCACAGCAGCTTGTAGCAAGTAGTTGGAATCTCTGCTTGTGAAACTCAAAAAAAATAAAATTAATCCGGAATCCAGTCATGAAATGATTTATTTTAAAAGGTTGTGGCAGGCTTTCTTTTTTATTAAACGTGTAAACACTAAATGATTTTTTTCAAAGGAACTGATGCTCTATTGTATGCTATTTTCCTCCAGTTAAGAGTTTGTGCAGGATGTTTTTAAGTTGCTTTGAATGAAAGTGTTAAAATGTATCCTGAGTACATTCTACATAGAGGGTTTTTTTCTTGGCATTAGTTTTTTTGGAAGGTTCAGTGTATTTAATAAAATTCCTTCTCTACCCGCCAGCTTTTCAGCATACACCTGCAGAGCAGACCTATGGTCTATTCTCCCCCCTTTGTTTTACATATTTATTTTTTTTTTTGCTGTTATCAACTGAAGAGCTTTGCTCTGCTAAATTACTGATAATTAAAAGTTGTGTTCATGTATCGGTCAGCATTAGGTCTGATTTGCATATTGTACAGTAGGAGAACACTTACATTCAAGTTATGCTTACAAAATGTTACAAATTTACCCCATATTTGAGCGCAAGGAATTGTTTATCCTGCTGCTTCGGAGGACCGCTTATGGCCTTGCTGTGCAACTCCTTGCATTTCATTCACGTGAAATAACTGTACCTCTTTCCCTACAGGCAGAGTACAACGTTTCAAAATGCTGGAGGTTGTCTGGGTGAACCTAGAGATTATATTTAATGCGATTGCGTCTTCAGAAATTCTGCTCCTGTGTTTCATGAGCTAAACTATTTCACAAGGATGAAATCAGATACCTTTGAGGATCTCCAAGTTAACAACGTCCTGTGAATTCAGAGATTTTCTGAAGGAGGAGTAGATTTCATCATATACGTGGACTTCGTTTGTTGCCCGAGGATACAGTTTTCCCTTTTTTCGTTCTGAAAAGCTGTCTACATGAAGATGAGGTTGCATCCAAGATACAGTCTGGGGAATTAGGTGAAAAAGGACACTGTTAATGAGTTTACCAACATTTTTTTCCATTGGTGTTTCCAGATTTTTTTTGGTTGTTGTTTTTAATACAGAAATGAAGGACAAGTATAAAACAGCAGAGCTGATGTATTCCTCTGAGGCCTTTGTGTAAGCCTCTGTTGTCTGGACCTGGTGCTAAAGGAAGAGCAATCTGCTCTTGATCAGCTGATTGTGACTGTGGAACAGAACCTTTAATTTAAAGTAACTTTCTCTGGCTTGCACAGGATGAAAGGGAAAATTAACATGTTTTACCGGTCAGGGGCATTTTACTGAACTATGAAAGGGAAAGTTAGGTTTTCCTAACTTCTAATTTAAAACCAAGAACTGACAACATTTTTCTTAGAATTTGACTACTAGGCAGATCTCGACAGTTTAAAGCAAGTCAGATGTCAGCAAACGACTCTTCTCCCCCATCCTTACAGAAGTTTTCCCCACCCACGTGTCATGCTGCTGCACAACAAACCCCAACGTTGTCTTCAAGTCCCCAGTCGGGGCTCTCCAGTCGGCTCTCCAATGGCAGTTTCAGCACGCAGAGCCTCACAAACTCCAGGGGCTCTGTGCACGGGGTCTCATTCCTTCTGCAGATCGGTCTCACTCGAGAGACTGTCACCATTGAAGCTCAGGACCTGTCCCTCTCTGCTGTTAAAGACCTCGTGTGCTCTATAGTTTACCAGAAGGTACAGTATAACAGCACCGTGTTCTGCTGTTGGCAGTGATTGTTTTCTAACAAACTGCTAGGAATATCAAGGTGGAATTGGAATGTGCCAAGAAGTTTGGTACAGGGGCAGAGATCCATGGCAGATGGTTGCAGTTACACACAAATTTAGCTGACTCCCGAGGCAGAAGCTTTTGCTTTAGAAGGAATAAACCCTCCTGTTACTTCCTTGCTTTTGAAATCTAATAAGGGAAGGTGTAGAAGTCAACTTCTTGCAGGGATTAGTTTTCACAATATGGCAAGTGTTTTTTCCTTTCCATAATTGTCACCGGTGTCCTGGGTTTTTACTTGCTTCAGTTTGTGCTTGCTGCTGCTAATGGATAGTCTTGGTACAGTATAGCCAGCTGTAACCTAAGGACCAGTTGTAGCTACAGAAGTACACCGCAAGCCTGTGGACTTGCATGATGCTAGCTTTTACTTTTGTTTTTAGTTAATAATTAAAAAAAAAAAAACCACTAAGCAGCTAATGTTGTATGATTTTTTCCATATATGGAGCACATACTCTGCTCTTTAATGAGAGGACTATTATCAGTGTCATTTCTTTGTTCTAAGACAGTTGACCAAAACATAAAAACATCTTAGGGTACTTCTAAGATGTATCTTGATTAGGCTGTTGCATCGTTCTGACTCTCTGGGGAGGAAATGCCATCTCTCATGTTTTTATATCCAAGTTTTATCCGTGTGTTTACGTTAGGTAGGGTAGGTACTACTAACCAGCCTGAAGAGTGGTTAACAGTGTTTAGTGTAAATAAGAAGTAATTACTCTTTTCCCTCAAGGAAGTCAAAGGTAGATAATTTTGTAGGGAATTGCTTTCCTCATGTCTTTCATTGTAGTGGCTGGTATTTTTGGTTAATTAGTTTTATTAGATGGTTCTTTTTCACTTAATAGCTCGAGAGAAAGTAAATGCAAATGTTGCATAAACTCTCCTTTGCATATGCTGGCATATCTTTTCCCTCATCTCACAACTTACTGCATCTTCCATATGTTTACAAATTAGTTGGCAAGCAAGTTGATTTCATAATATCTTTATGGGCTACCACAATGTACTTCAGCGTGTTAGTTCCTTTCTAAACAGACAAATTATTTGGGTCAACCTTTTTTTTTTTTTTTTTTTTTCATACAGTGTGTCTTAGGTGTACTTTTTTGCAGCCATTTTAGGGGCCGCTTTTTCTTTCTGTATCAACTCCTTCTCTTTGCATCTGCATATTTCCTGTCTTCTGTCTTGAAGAAAGATGAAAACAAATATATTCATACTTACTGCTGTTTTCCCTCTCTGTTCTCTAAGCAGACTCAGCTAAAAGTTTAGTTCAGGTTCTTGTTATAGCTTAAGAAACTTCCTACACACTGAGCCTAATCTACTGCAAAAGGATTTCAGGATCACAGTTTACCTCTTTCCATCTGGCTTTGATTCAGTGCACGTTCTCCTGCAGCTGATGCTACCAAAAAATGACTGTTCAATGAGCGTATGCTTGCAGGCAGCAAACTGATCAAGAAACGCGTGTGGGGTAACAACTTTATGTGCGGCTGGCTCATCTTTCAAGAGGAGTTTTGCAGCCAGTGCACAAGTGGCAATATCCTCCCTCTGTTGGATAGTAATGTGCCCTGCCTGGATTTTGTTCTTTGATCCGGTGACAGTTGCAAGCATATAAAATAAATGAATATTAATATATAAGTATTTATGTAAGAAGTTGTAAACCATGTTCTTCTGTGTACTGCCATGCATATGGCTGCCTGTTTTCTCCAGTTGCAAGCTTGAAGCTATTGGGCATGCCTTTGGGATTTGGTGATGTTAAAGCTTCCCTTTTCTCTGGCATTCTGTGGCTGGCTCAGACTGTCTTCTCTTGACCAGTTCCTGGTTGTCAGCTTTAGGAAGCTGTAGGGTTTGTTCTTGTTAGCAGTATCTATATATTGTTGCACTTCTTTAATGGAAAAGGAGGTATATTTTTTTATACTTGGAATTGTTCATAACTTGTCTTCGTATTTGAATGCTATCTTAACTCTACTAGAATTAAGTGGAATTTTTCTTACTTATTTCTAATAGTGCTTTCAAATCATATTTCAGACTTGTATTTCTCTATATGCCTTGAACAAAAAATGTTTGAGGGAGATGTGACCACCCTCGGTTGCTTGGGAGCTTGAAGTACCTTCCTGGCTCTGTTTGAGGCTACAACTATGATATCAAACATGTTGGTTAGGACTTGCAGCTGATCTCTGAGGGGGCTGGATGTTGACCTTTGTAAAAGTAATTGCAGCATCCTCAGAAGTCTTTAGAAAAATGACTTATGCCTTTCCTTTTTTTTTTTCTTTTTTTTTTTTTTTTTTTTCCCAGGGGAAATTAATCAACGGGGGAAAAAAAATCTTGCAAAAGCCTGTCTTGGGGAGCAGCTGAGTTAGGAAATAAGTACTGTGTCTACCTAATGCCTTTTCCTAGCATTTAGTGTCAGTCTTTCTGTAGTACTGATGATCAGTAGTGCTTCCTGTTTCAGATGCTGCTCAGTGCAGCTTGTTCAGGTTTTGCAGAAGGGTATTTAAAAGTAGCATCAGCAGAACTGAAACTAAAGAAGCAGCAGACACATATGCAGGGAGAGGGAGATGGGTAATGCAAACGTTTGATGTGTCTCTCAATTTTGTTAAAAATGTTCTAAACATCAGGAGAGGAACAAGAAAAGATTTTTTTCAAGTTTAAAGTGAAATTTGGGGAGTGCTGTGTGAATGGTATTGAGTATTAGAATGCTTGAAGGAAGTCTTCAGGGAAACAAGTCAACTGTAAACTTGGTAGGGATGCTTGTGAAGATTCTTCATTCTAGTCTTGATCTCTCTTCTCTGTTCATTCCTTACCTAGATTGCTGCCCGTTGAAGCGCCAGGCATACAGTTCTCAGGGAAAGTCTGCAAAGGAAGCAAAGCAAGAACAGATGGGAAGAGAGAGAGTGTGTTTAGAAGCAGACAAATGTGTCTTTAGCATAAGTTGTAGATGGACAGTGTATGTCGTGCACAGTGATCAGATATTAGAGAGACAAGTTCTTAATCTTGTCTTTACATGTTGTTTCTTTGTTCTAGACAAGTAGAACGTGGGCCTTACTAGTTTAAGACGAGAAAAACCACAACATGTGGTGATGCCCTGCTGTCCGCAAACAGAATTATGTAGGACAGCATATGGTGCTAAAAGTGCTTTATTCTAGCTCATTTATTTTGTCCTGCTTGAAGTAATAGCTACAAATGAAAGACATTTGATTGTTCTGTGCTGTTACTTGTACAGCATCAGTATCTGCAGGATATCTTGTGACCTTTTTCCTAAACTTGTACATCTTTACTTTCATGACTCTGAAACTTCCCTTTTTCACTTTTCTTTCCGTGTTGTTTTTTCGTCATCTTTCTCTCTATATGCTGAGTCTTTAAGGTGTCATTGTTTACCTTAAATTTCTTCTCTCAACAATATTTATGCTTTCTTACTGATGTTAATTTCTCGATTGTTTCTTGCTTTATGTTGCTTCAACTTGCCAGAATTCCAGCCTTAATCTGTTAATAGCTATTTAGGCAGGTGCCTAATGTGTACTCATATTTATTTGTTCAGCCTCTGTAAGGTGTTGAGAATGCAGTCGCTGCAAGTGTAGTTGTGTTCAAAAGGAGTTAAATTTTGCATATTACACCTTCTTGTGACTCTTTCTACTGTTTCTGTAGTTTCAGACTCTAATTGCTTTTCTAAATGTCATAGCTCTGGTACAGAGTGTTCCCTGGTCAATAGTTTGAATGATCTGTATTGAATATGATCCTGGCAGTATGTTTGTATTTTTTTGATAGCTCTGCCTATCATTTTAATTAGAGTGGTTGGGATTTAGTTTTTGATAGCTGGAATATAACTGAAGTCCTTGGGTTCTTCAGAAAACGAGCCAGTTTTCTGTGAAGATGAAGTACATTTGAAGGAGGCAAGCAAAAACTGGGGAGATGTGTCCAAATGTTTTGCTTTGATAATGAAATAAGCCTGACAGGAAAAACACAAATAATGCTGTAGACTCTTCTAAACAAGTGATGATTAATTGTATACTTATATTATTGAAACACCTAAAAACTTTGGTTTTAATGGGACAGTAGTTTGGATAGGTAGCTCTTCTTTAATGGCTGCTGAAGAGGGGAAAAAAAGAGTGTTCATTTTAAAATGCTTAAAATTATGTTGTGAAGAGACCAAAACATGTGGTATGAGTATGAGCTGTTTTATGAAGGTTTGGACACTGTCGTAGTAATGGGGAGCTATCTAACCTGTTTGTGGCAGAGGCGTTGACTTGGAGCTGGAGATGATTTCTAAACTGCTAACAGATGTTATGTTTAATAAAATACTGAGAAGTAGAAGCATCCTGTTACAAGGATCATATTACAATTGATCTGTATTACTACAAGAGTTGCAGAGATCCATTTTTTAATAATTTGGTGTAATAGGTACCAGTACTTGAACCTTTTCCCCCCCTCCCCCCCCCCCAGGTTAAGCTTGTATTCTTAGTTCATGGTGCTTATTTTTGAATGGGTCTAAAATTAATCCAGATCTTGCTTCATGATCAGGCTGTGCTTGAATGTTTTTTTCCCTGTTGGTTTGCCTTCTTGACTTGCCATCTGCTTTCTCCGTACAAGCTAAACAAGTCAGCAGTGTAATAGAGGTGGGGCACGAGAAGCCACCAGGCCTTCAGGAAAATGGGAGCTGGGGGAGTATGGGGGCACAGAGACGGTATGTGCAGGGCAGGTGAGCATCTGCAGTGTGGTAATAGGTTTGTGTGCTGCAAAACCTAGCCAAGCAGTAGTCCAAGTGTGTCTGTGCTGAGGCGTCTAGCGAGGGAAAGATCTCCTCCAATGTGGTTGGAGCCCAGTTCTCTGTGTGACAATGTGATTTGGCACATGACTTGAAAGAGTGGGAGCAGATAGCTGCGTAGGGATGCAGAAGAAGAGATGGGAGTGATTGCAGTGAAGGAGGAGGCTTTCCAAGGTAATGGGTGTTTTTGCACCATTAGACTTTGGGATTAACTTCCAGCAGTTTGAAGCATTTGTTTTGAGTTATGACGGGTCATGAGATATTGGACCTTGAAACAATATCCGCCTACGCTTTTCCCTAGTGTGAATTTTTGGCGACTGGTCCAGAACTTTGTAAAGTAAGTCCTGGAACTTGAACTAGAAGGATCTTTTGGTTACTGCCAAGCTAGAAAGAAACCCCAGTCGTGTTCTGCTCCAGCAATACTGGCCGCTGGCTGTTGTGTTCTTCTGGGGAAAAAGAGCAGCGTACCGGTGCACATCAAGGAAAAGCAGGCATGTGGCAACGCTTCGTTTGAGCACTCTAGATATGCCCGTTGTTTTCCTCGGTGTAACTGTAGCAATGCAGTAGTAGTGTTACTCGTGCTGGTACCACCTCCGTACAAGGATCACGTGTGCTCTTTATGTGAGTTAATATTGGTGTACCAGAGATGAATTTGGCACAAGCCATTGCATACGTAGACTTCCCGCAAGTGATTTCCTGTAGTTAGATGCTCTTCTGGAACTGCTAACGCTGGGAACAGCCTCCTTTTTGCTTTTAGGAAACAAAGTGGTACGGGGATTAGCAGTTTATGTGTTCTGAGTGACTGCGCAGATAGTTTGGGCTTTTAGGCAGGAAAGTAATAGCCATGTAATCCGGTAAGATAAAACAAGCTTTAAAAAATTCCACTTTGAATTTTGTTTTCAAGTTTACATTAGGAGCTCTTAACACTTCAAAGGAGCTGGATAGTGTTCCTCCTTAACAGCTTTGTGTAACAGCATAAAGACAGCTATAAAAGCTCTACTTCACTGCACTACAAGAGAGAAAAGTCTGGTAGTGTACAGTGTGAGCACAGTTTAAGCTTCGTGTAAAAATCCTGTTACAAGATACCACCTGAAGCAAACAAACAACCCCCACGACCAAAACCCTGTGTCAATCGCCAAGGTTATTGCTGGCCAGCACTCCACACGCATCCTTCTGGTGAAGGCGCTGGCGAGGGGTGTTGCATTCCCAGCTTTGGGGTGGAGGAGCCAGCAGGCAAGAAATTAAGGCATATCTTTATCAGAAGAAGGAGGCTTAAACCTGTGAAGTGTCACAGGGGCTGCTTCAAATCTGTGATTTGTAGGTGGTTTTGTGAACCGAGTGCAAAGAGGCAATAGTTCATACTATTTCTCTGAGTCACCAGTTAGCTGTCCGTCCTGGCAGCTGCAGTTAACCACCAGCATCGGTAAGGAGCGGTGCGCTGATCTGCAGGCAGATAGCATAGTCTGGTTGGCTTTCTCTCCCTTTTGTTGGGATGAAGTTATTCAGCAACATAGCGCAAAAGATATACTATAATTAGACGCTATCTTGAAGATTAAAGGAATTTTAGCATTGATGTGATAGCGTTCTCTTGTTGATATGAGCATGAAGTCTGATATCTGGCTAACCAGCATGTATAAGATCAAGGAATAAAACCTCACAGCACATATTCAAAGACTGTAAATACATTTTGCTTTCTTGTTAATTGAGGCACACAGACTTTTTAACTTTTTACTCATTTACTGGAGATACAGATTAACTTTATTTTTTTTTTTTTCTCTGTTAATGGGGCTGGAGGAAAATGTGTAGTGATTTAGTGTAAGGGGCCATTGGAGCCCATGCAGCAGTTGGAGAGTAAGCGAGTCCTTTACTGTCTTGTAAGAAATGGCAAACAGCCCCTCAAGGGCTCTGCATCCCACAGAACACTTGTGAATATTTGATGTGAATGTGCAGGGCGTGCACACCAAAACAGAGAAGGCCAAATTAATGTTTTGGATAAAATTCCTGCCGGAAAGAGGAAATTATTTTCTTTCTGAGTGGGAAGGGAGTGTGAAAACAATGGCCATGACGGATACCTTCATTACGTCTTTGATTTGGTAGAAATGAGTCTTTAGGCTACTTTAGCAAAGGACAATTGACATACCACCAGCTTCATGCAGTTTAGACCCTCTTACTTATGACGCCAGTCTTAAATTACCAAGCTGTAGTCTGTTTGTTACCTAATCAATAGAAAACGTGTTGTGTGCTATTCTGTATTTTTTCTGCACATTCTTCCTGCCTTCTGTCTAGCCCGTCTGTGTGTTTATTCACACCTTGAGATTGAGTTCTGGTCTGAACAGAAGAAGGCCAGAGCAGCTGGTTGATCGCTGTTCATTGCTCTCACGGTTCTGTTCCTGCTCTTTTTCTCTGTGAACTGTCTGTTAACTTTTAAACTTTTCACTTTAATGTGTATTAATCACATTCAAAGAGTGGAGAAAATACAGAATAAGAGTCATTTTAGTGGAACGTCATGGAAATATGGCATGTTGTATAGCATATCTGTTCCCTATATGAATTGGGAATATTATCTTCTGCCCTTGGAATGAACTGAGTTCTCCTTTTTTTGCATCTGCAAATCTCAACTGTTGTGGGACATGAGCACTGAGCCTCTTTGGCTTGCCCCTCAATGGAAGAGTGGCAAGTGCTGCTGGAGTGGCTGGAGCTGCCTGCCTGGCTGATCACAGTGTCTGTGAAATAAGGGTTGCAGGTGGTGATAAGCTGCCTTAGAGAAATCTGCATTGGCTTTCAGGTACCAGACTGATTACGTATGTCTGAGAGATAAAAAGCCCAAGCATTTTTCCATTTCAGGCTTGCGAAAGTGTCACTGTTGGTTAGCAGAGAGGGAGGGAGGCAGGGAAAAAGTTCTTATCACTGGGTTTTGTTTTATTTTTTTCTTGTTTAATGCTACATTTCAGTTCAGAAAATGCTTCAGTTCCTCAAAAATGTCAAGCAGATAATATTTTTTTTTTCCCCCATGGAACACTTAAAACACTTGAGTTCTGTAGTTATTAAAAAAAATAAATCATTTTGTGGGTAGGATTAACAAAGCATGTGTTAATTTAGAGTTTGCTTTCTATTGCAGTTCCCAGAGTGTGGTTTCTTTGGCATGTATGACAAAATTCTCCTCTTCCGGCATGACCTGAACTCAGATAATATTTTGCAACGGATTACATCAGCAGAAGAGATACATGAGGGAGATCTTGTTGAGGTTGTTCTCTCTGGTAGGTATTATTAACGGAGTAGCACTTGCTTCGGCTGCTTAAAAGAAAACGGGGTTTTATGGAATATTAGTATCGTGCGTGCCTTGAACTCTTTTGGCTAAGCAGTCTCACACAGGGTCACCGTTTTGGGGTAGAGATTTCCAAGAAAATCCATGCAGTACTGATGCTTCAGTACTGAGTTTTGTTATTGTTTTCATGTTTTAGTCTTATTTAGATTTATTAATTATTGAAATTGAAATGCAGGTATGGTTCAGAATTTGCTTTTCCAACCGTGTTCTTGGTCTTTTGCTTAGATTTGTCATCGTTCCGTAGCTTTTGCATTGACAGTTCATATCACGGAAATGTTTCATCCGTATGTAGTTGCTAAATCATACCTATAAGGACAGTCTTAATGGTTATTGTAGTGTTTGAAAACAATTTCTTTTAAATGATGAAGTCTGTAGCACTGGCAGTATTAACCTGTAGTTGTCTTCAGTAACGTCAGTTAGCAAACCCTGAGTGACTTTGGTTGTGTGTGTTTTGGAAATACCCTGTTGAAGTCAACCAGAAGTCAGATGTAGACTGGTAGCTAGTTAAGCTACAAATAACAGCTGGCCTAGTATTGAGCGGTGCTTTCAGGCTTTGAGGACTAAGTGCCAGACTGAAGCTGTGCTCTAGAAAGAGATGTCTTGGCTGTCATGGGGTTAGATTTGTTACTTGGGTCGATAAAGTGTGACTTCAAGAGTTCGAAGGCTGAGTGCCTTGGCTGCATTTCAGGACCTAGGCATGTTTAGTGTGTTTAATAATCGATCATCTTGGTTTGAGCTTTTCATTGCTTCTGGTTAGTGGCACATTGGGAAAACTTGTGTGTGTTCCTTCTTGACAATCTGACAGTTTCCTTATAAACAGAGACAGATCACCAGAAATTGAGGTGTTTTGAGGACATAAATCTCTTTCAGTAGGGTTTTTAAAACTGAGATGTGGGAGTCTGGATATGAAGCATTAGTGTATATTTTAGTCAAAGAATAAAAGACAATGGGGTAAGGTAATGATAGCATAATTTTTTTTTTTTTTTTTTTTACGTTACAAAGAAATAGGACAAAAACAGTACAATGGGACAAAATATATTTGTGCTTTTTTTAAGAAAAAGAACAGGACTAGTGAAGTTTGCAGTGTTCCACAGAAACTATCCGCAATTCCATTCTGACACACATCAAGTTCGTTCTAATAAACTTTTACTGAAAAAATCCTTTACAATATGAAGGAACCTGTGGAACTATCCTTTGTTTGAAAATGTTATAGGTTACAAAACAACTTGAAAATTGAATTGTTTCATCAATTGTTTACCTTTAACAAAGCTTGTTATATTTTTCCTTCTTGACTTACTGAGGTTTTCAACATGAAAGGAAAAAAAAAAAACAACACAACCTGATGATTGCAATTATTTTACTGTGACTCATACTGTTGATTGGTTGTGGCCATTAGCCTGCAAAGTCCACAGGATTTTCTTCCTCAATAAAAAAGCTTACTGAAAACTATGTAATCTTCTGAATGCATTTTTAAATGGTATACGGAATAATGCTGGTGTCTAAATGGCTTATTAGTGTTCTTTGAATCAGCCATTTTTGAAACAATCTATTCTTTTCATAAATCCTTGTTGATCTTATGGCAAGAACTGTAACTTACTGCAATTTTTTAAAAGCTTTGGCTACAGTTGAAGATTTCCAGATTCGTCCTCATGCACTTTATGTGCACTCCTACAAGGCTCCTACTTTTTGCGACTACTGCGGAGAGATGCTTTGGGGTTTGGTACGACAAGGGCTGAAATGTGAAGGTAAGTCTGATTTTCGCTGTATTTTTGTTGTGATTAGTTGTAACAGATGCAGAGGAAGAAATTGCATCTTGTTCAAAATGGAAACACATAGCATTGGAAATCCTCCTGCATCAGGAAACCTCAGTTCTGGTCTTGGCTTTAATACAAATTGTGTGACCCTGGGCAAACAAACAGCTTAACAACTGTTCTTGTCTCGCTTTGAAATAATAGCTAGCTGACAAATGCCTGTTGCTTGCTCAAGGAGCATGTACTTTGGAGAGACTCCCGAAGGGGAATCCCATTGCTTATGGCCTTCGTCCAGCTGGCTGCAGAGTGTTCTGCAACTGCTGACAGGTACCAACCCTGCCTGCTTGCTGGCTGCTCCTTGGCTCCTCTGCTCCACAGGGAGGGAGTGGTGAAAGCCTCCTGCTGGGAGAAGAAGTGAGGAGGGAGATCAGCTGCCTCAGAGTCTTGCACCTTGTTTCTAGGGCTGGGCTTACCGGAAAACAGTATTCCAGTGTGCTATGCAAAAACCGTTTCTGTGAATTGCATCAAGAACACTAAAATCAGAGAATTTAACAGAATCTGTTTCTGTCTTCACCATTCTTTTGAGCCCACTTTTAACGATTCCCTTTATCAAAAACAGTTTGTTACTATTTCTGTTACTTTTTAAAAATTTTGTCTGCAAAAATGTCTCTTTCAGGTTGTGGATTAAACTACCATAAGCGATGTGCCTTCAAGATCCCAAATAACTGTAGTGGAGTGAGGAAGAGGCGTCTGTCTAATGTGTCTTTACCAGGAGCAGGGCTTTCAGTTCCAAGGCCAGCACAAGCTGAATACACGGCCTCTGCCTCTGAAGAGGTACGTAATGTGAAAGGGGAAACCATTTCTGGCTTTAAATCTTTTAACATCTGGGGAACTAGTTGGTGTTTTAAGTGGTTGAAAATCAGTAGGAGGGAGTTGAGCTTGACCGGTATGATTAGTTTTAGTTAATTTTTAAATCTCTGGTGAGTCTTAGATTGTGACACTTACAGATAATGCTATTGCTGTGAGAAATGAAACTGGAAGGAAGAGATAACTTATGTATAATTTTGTCATTAGTCTGTCACTTGTGGTTATGTGAACTATGAGAACCTTGATTTTGGGAATGATAAAATACCTTGCCTTCATTGTAATCCAGATTCATTCTGTAATTATTGTATCATTGTAGAATGGTTATTTAGCTAGCTAAGTACAAACTGTAAGCTTTTATGTTGGGAGAGTAGAGAATGTTCCTGATATGCTGCTAAACTTTTCACAGAGAGAATCTGAAAAACCAGCCCCTATCAAGGAGGATGCAGGGGATGAAGGGCTTGTGGTAAAGCCGTCATCCATAACAGTTTTTTGTTATAATGGGTGCTATGGTTGCTAAGACATTACTGGATATACTTATAACACAGGGAGGACAAGGGGGAATGGTTTTAAATGAAAAGAGGGGAGGTTTAGGTTACAGGTTAGGATGAAATTCTTTGCTCAGAGGGTGATGAGGCACTGGCACAGGCTGCCCAGAGAAGCTGTGGATGCCCCATCCCTGGAGGTGTCCAAGATCAGGTTGGATGGGGCTTTGGGCAACCTGGTCTGGTGGGAGGTGTCTCTGCCCATGGCAGGGATTGGAAACAGGTGATCTTTAAGGTCCCTTCCAATCCTTTTCTGTGATTACAACCCTGTTCTGTGATTCTATGACAGAACAGATGGTTATTGGATCCACTAATTTCATTGCAGCTTTTACCAAGGGGTAAAAGGTGTGCTTTTGACACTTAGTCTTTCCCACTTATCTAAGTTTCTATTACTTTACAGTATAACTGTTATGTTCTTGTCGTAGTTTAAAATATAATTTATTTAGGTTGTCTAGTACAAGAATGTATTTTTTTTGCTCTGAGCTAAGAAGTATAATTTTGAGTCATGAAATATATTAATGCTGCTGTTTATGACTATTGGTAAGATTTTGTTTAGTGAACATAAAATAGTGTTTCTCCTCTCATGGAATTTCCTAGTGTTTATGACTTCTGCATACCTATTTAGTACCTCTTCAGTAACTCACAGAATCACAGAATTTCTAGGTTGGAAGAGACCTCAAGATCATCGAGTCCAACCTCTGACCTAACGCTAACAATGCCCACTAAACCATATCCCTAAGGTCTACATATAAATGTATTTTAAAGACATCCAGGGATGGTGACTCCACCACTTCCCTGGGCAGCCTGTTCCAATGCCTCACAACCCTTTCAGTAAAGAAGTTCTTCCTAACATCTAACCTAAAACTCCCCTGGCTCAACTTAAGCCCATTCCCCCTCGTCCTGTCACCAGGCACGTGGGAGAACAGACCAACCCCCACCTCGCTACAGCCTCCCTTGAGGTACCTATAGAGAGCGATAAGGTCGCCCCTGATCCTCCTCTTCTCCAGGCTGAACAAGCCCAGCTCCCTCAGCCGCTCCTCGTAGGACTTGTTCTCCAGGCCCCTCACCAGCTTCGTCGCCCTTCTCTGCACCCGCTCAAGCACCTCCATGTCCTTCTTGTAGCGAGGGGCCCAAAACTGAACACAGTACTCGAGGTGCGGCCTCACCAGAGCTGAGTACAGGGGGACGATCACCTCCCTAGCCCTGCTGGTCACACCGTTTCTGATACAAGCCAGGATGCCGTTGGCCTTCTTGGCCACCTGAGCACACTGCTGGCTCATATTCAGCCGACTATCCACCATCACTCCCAGGTTCTTCTCTGCCTGGCAGAGCAACTCTTTGCTATCTGGCTTCTACTATTGGCTTAGATTATCAGTAGTATATTATGGTAATTGCTGTTAATCTTCCAGCAGTCTTACTTTCATGTGTGGGGCCACATTTTCCTCTACAGTTTTTTAGATTTAGATAACTGTAAGTTTATCCTGCTTGAAAGTTCAGTAAGATATTGAGTATTTGTTTGTTTGACTTTACAAAATACTTTTAATTTTTTAAAAAATATTTTTGCCTAACTTAATAAGCTATCCAGGCACGAAGTACTTTGCTTTTGAAAACTGGTAATGTGAGGTAATTGTGGTTTCCTAGTTTGCCTACCTCCAGAGTTCTCCATTTAATCCCCGATTTGGGGGTCTGTATATGCTATCTGTGAATGTGGCCAGGTTGCTCTAATAAAAAAAAAAAAAAAAAAGTCATAAGAATGAATTTTGGCCTTGTTTTTTGGCATTTTAGTTCCTGTGGAAATACAGATTCATGCATACTTTCCTGAACTTTGCAAGGCTTTTCCATCTGGTGTTTTCTTTTTTTTTTTTTTTTTTTTTAATAATTTATTTTATCAAAATGTCCTCTTAAAGCTTCTTGGCCAGGGTTTGCTTTCTTTATCTGATCACTTTCAGTGCCAACTCTTTGTCCCACCCGCACCTCACTTTTCTCCCCTGCTTTCCCTCTGAAGTGGAGCTCTGTTGATGCAAGTGCTGCATACCTTCTGTATTCTAGCGCTGCTGCCCAGAACCTAGTAAAAGGATTCCCTCTTGGAGTGGCCGTCCCATCTGGATGGAAAAAATGGTGCTTTGCAGAGTGAAGGTTCCTCACACCTTTGCTGTTCACTCTTATACTCGTCCCACCATATGCCAGTATTGCAAACGGCTCCTCAAGGGCCTTTTTCGCCAAGGAATGCAGTGTAAAGGTAAGCGCTTAATTTTCTGCCACAGCAATGA
Organism: Aythya ferina; assembly: GCF_964211825.1. Lineage (NCBI taxonomy): Eukaryota > Metazoa > Chordata > Aves > Anseriformes > Anatidae > Aythya > Aythya ferina. Next base: position 30,187,096 of record NC_140298.1, read on the forward strand.
ATTTCAGTAAAGGTCTTCTATATAGAACTTATTTAAACATACATTTTGATTACTAGAAGCTTGTATACTGCAAAATAAAGCAGTGTACATATTTGAAAATTGCATGTTCTTAAGAGTGTTACAGCACTCGTCCTTTTCATTTGAGTGGACTGTGCATTCTGTTTCCATTTTTATGAAAAATGAGATCTAATCATGTAGAATGGAACACTAATTTTAGGATAATTCTGAAGTATTAATGAAAATGGGAAGTCCTTTTCTTTGTCTTCTAGACTCATCAATAAAGACTTTAGAAGTTTTCCCTATATTGTTCTAATACAGGATAATGATGATTATATTTGTTTATATTGATGACTATGTTTTTGGAAAATTTCATAAAGATAGGTACCTTTCCTGAAGTAGCTTAGGTTCCATCAGTTGTATATTTTTTATTTAGCATACGTTAAGATGCATGGCTTCAGCTCTTAGACTCTTCCATGAAGTTCCCAGGATGTAATTAAAGCATTGCGATTTTCTTGTGGCACTTCATTACTGGATTGTACAGGTGTGTTAGCTTTGTTGCAGGAAAGAAAACTGTAGTGAAGAATCCTAAATATTAATACGGGAAGGACTTTTAATTTCTCATGTGAGTTTGTCAAATGTGAGTACCAGAGGCTAACATATTGAAAGAGATCACTTAAAGCGAAAACTGTAAGCTTACAGCTGTGTTAGCTTTCTGTTGACTAAATATACTGCTGTTTTGTATATGAAAGAGTAGTTTTATTTCTGTTTTTGTTTTATTAATTTGCAGGTCTTTTAGTCTACTTGAAGTATGCATCCCTGTTTGATTTTTCAATTGCTGTATCTCTTAGACATGTGTAATAATGAAGCCTGTAAAAGATGTTTTGCAGTTTTAACTTTTAAATGCCAGTGACCATACACAGTTGTTGTGATTGTATATACAGCTATGAAAAACTGGGCTTACAACTTCATTTTCAGTAAAATGAATGACACTGGATAGAAAACTGTTAATATATAGAAAACGAGGCTAGAAAAATATTAAACTTACACACAGAACATGAATAAATATATTAATAGGCATTTATGCAGTTGTATCTTATATGTATTTTTAATATATTGGTAACTGATGTCAATCAAAATATTTTTATACTGCTTTGACATACAGATTCTTAATGTTTCCCACTGACTTCCTTGCTCAGATTCCCAAAGTCTGGGGTCTTGCAGCAGTCTCATGTTCTGGAGTGTCTCTGAGAGCCCTGCATTTCTTAAATTCATCGGGGCTTGTACTCTAGACTGTGAGATGATCTTTGGGATGCTAATGCTATATTTATATTAAATTAAATGTGCCCAGGAACATTCCTGGACACTGAGGTCAACTAGGACAAAATGGTCTTTACTCACGCCCAAGTTATCTTAGCCTCCCAACCCTGAGTGGCTGCGTGTGGATGGCTTGTTGGGAACAATGTCATAGGATGCTCTAATTTATGAACTAGGTCTGGGAACTGTTTGGGACTGTGCTAGTGCCGTAGGCTAAAAGCATGTTAGGGATTGTGGCTGTTTACTAGACTAGAGTTGCACTGCAGTACTGAAGAATTTTTCTGGACGTCAAGAGTAAGTCAATCCTAATAAGTTAGTTTTTCTAGTTTCCTGGGAGGATCTGAAATTTCTCCATTTCTTCCAGCCTCCTTCAGACTGGCGAAGTAACGGTATTCAATAATACGGACTGTAAACATTGCTACAGAAAGGACAATTTATTAGTCTTCTAGAATTCTTCCTCTTAGGCACTCAGAAGCTAAACCAGGTTGCAGCTGGCCCCAGGGTTTGGCTACTCAGCTACTAAACCAGGAATGATAATGTCTTTCTTATTTGGACTTACAGGGAAAAAGCATGATGAACTTTCTCTGGATAGCAGAAATGGGCTAAATTATTGCTTTGAAAACAGCTGTGGGGACACTAGGGAGCTTTAAAATTCATGATATGGATATGCAATTGAAAATTACAGTGATGCTGCTAGTAAAGGAAATTCCTGTAATGCTACTAACGGGTGCCGGACTATTGAGTAGGCAGCATCTGATACCTCAAATGCAGAAATGGCACACATCCAAGTTATATTCAATCTCCACATCAGGCCAGATCTGGATGTGCAGTATTCTGTCAGCCACGTGTCCAAGGAGAGATTTGGGCAGGCAGATATGGAGCTTCATTGATGTCTGGCCAAATCTGTAGCCTGAATGATAGGGGAACTGAACTTTGGGATTTACTGCAAAGCATACTTGCTCCGCGGTACAGGAGTGTGATCCTAGGGGCTATGGTGGCTGCAAGTCTTAAGCAGCAGGTGGGGAAACATGATAGAGATGAGACATTTAAAACAAGTAGCAATGGAAAAAAAGGGTGTGGAACAGATGAGAGGATGGGGAAAATTACATCATAATGGAAAAAAAATAACTAGAGGGAAAGCTATAGAAGTAAAATCTTTTGTACTGGGAAGGGAAGTGCTGACATAATAAACAGTGGTTGGACAAATCATGAGACATCAGGACAAGATCATAAATTCTGGAAGTGATCTCATCAGTACTGTCTTCTGTTATGTGCATCTGGACTGAAGCTTGTGAAGGAAGTCGTGATTGTATGTTAGTGTCTGCTTGAAGAGGAGTAAAATCCTGGTATCTTGGGCTTATTTATCTTCTGTTTTAGATTGCAGATTCAATTGTCACAAACGTTGTGCATCTAAAGTGCCTAAAGACTGTCTTGGAGAGGTGACTTTCAATGGAGGTAAGATGAGAAACATTTCAGCTTTTGACGTCCTAGTTTTTGAATATTTTGCATGCTTTTATTTTACTTTCCCATTTTTTTTCACCTGAGATTGTTGACGATTAAAAGATTGACTGTAAAACGTATTTTGGTGGCTTTGATTTTACTTAATCAGTCTTGGCAAGTATAGTATGCTTTGCTTGATTGTGATTGTTCATAGAAAATGAAAAATTGAGAAATCTTCTTAATGTGCAAAAACTAACACTTATTGTTAATCATCTCATTGTTCACTGGAAACTGTTCATTGCAAACTGTGCCAGTGCTCAGTCACCTGCACAGTTAAAAAAAAAAAAAAAAAAAAAAAAAAAAGTGTTCCCTGGTGTTCATATCATATAGAGCCTCCTATGTTCCATTTTTTGTGTGCCCATTGCCTTTTGTCCTGTCCCTGGGCACCACCAAAAGGAGCCTGGCTCTGACCTTTGCACCCTCCTTTCAGGGATTCCTGTACATTGATGAGATCCCCCCCGAGCCTCCCTTTCTGCACAGTGAACAGGCTCAGCTCTCTCAGCCTCTCCTCATAGGAGAGACATTAACATACTGGAGAGAGCCCAGTGAGAAAGAAATTTTGTTGATTTCCTTTTCTTCAAAAGCTGTGTAGACATGGTCCTGGTGACCCTTCTTGAGCAGAAAGGTTGGAATAGATGAGCTCCAGAGGTCTCTCACAGTCTCAGCCATTCTGTGATGTGCTGCCCAAAATCTTGGGACTTGTAATTTTTATTTTTGGGGGGAATAAAATTGGTAACATCCAGCAGATTGCACTGAATTGCAGAGCCTGATTCAGAGGCTTAGGCAGCAGCCCTGTGTGTCATTGGGTCTGCTGTAATTGCACAGCATATCCCGTCGTTAGTGTTTGCCTTTTCCAGCTTCAAGGCTCTTGTCTGGGTCTTGAGACTGGTGGCCGTGAACTATTATGTTGAACTTGTTGCAGCAGCCTGTTTTCAACACCCTTGTGGTGCTAAGGTGTTAGGCTATGTAATTTGGGAACTACAGTTTCAGACAATTTTTTCTCTTGTGGACTAAAGTCTGGGTAATTTTTTTTTCTATTGTTAAATGGGGCTCTCAGAAAAAGAACAAACAAAAAATAACAACAAAAAAAAACACAGACACAAACAAGAACAACAGAGGGCTGTGGATGAAAGTGTTAATATCTTTTTATTCTTAGTTTTCAACTGTGCAAGTTGTAGAACTTCAGGTAATTTTAAAGTGCCAGCAAAGAGTCAGATGTGAATAAGACCTGTTCTGCTTTTCTCTTCTACAGCACCACAGCACCCTCTTTTCTTTCTTTTGATGTTATGGGCTGCAAGGGCAGCAAGAGTAGAATTGAGTTTCTGTTGATGAAGTATTTGATCTGCATAGGCATTAGTTGCCTGGATCGTCTCTAGCCATCAAGAGGTCACTTTGTACCAGTCGCTTGTGGAACAGAATTACTTAGTGAGATGTGGATGTACGCATTAAGATTTTCACTAAAACCCTTTCAATATGGCTGTTGTTTTGGTTGGCTTTCTCTTGCCCTGATATTAAGCAAAAGCAAATTGACAACGTTTGTTGGGATATTCTGTATCATTTAGCAAAAACTTGAGGATTTTGTATATTCATATTGCACTAGTATGTTTACTTGCATAAATGGGAACTGGAGAAGATGATTTTTTTTCAATTGTATATTTGAAATAATATCTGAATCCTGTATTGCTTCTAGAACCTGCTAGCCCAGGCCAGGATTTGGACATGCCAATGGAGGTTGATAGCAGTGAAATGAACAGTGATGGTAGCCGGGGTCTTGATGATACTGAGGAGCCCTCTCCTCCAGAGGACAAAATCTTCTTTATGGATCCATCTGACCTCGATGCAGACAAAGATGAAGAAGCTGTCAAAACCATTAGGTAAGTCATAAAGTGGATTTCAGTGCTCTGGGTGCACTTTCCTCAATATTTGAAGTAAAACTTTGAATAAAACATTTCTGAGTAGTCTAGCTGTACTGCCTAATGTTTTTCTTTTCTTTTCTTTTTTTTTTTTTTTTTTTTTTTTTTACTTGAAACTGCTTTGTAAAGTTATCTTGTCCCAGGTAAATCTGAAAAATAAATAAATTGAAATAATGTAGTCTTTTCTGACTGAGAAAGTCCCATGCTATGACTGCTATTCAAGAAATAAGACAGATTATTAAAGCATGGTAAAATGCATGCCTTAGGCTAAGTCATATTTTAAGGCTAAGACATGACTAAGATCTTCATGACTTCAGCCTAGGGGGGTCTAGAGACATCTTCCCCAGATCAGGTTGCTCAAAGCCCTGTCCAGTCTGCCTGTGAACACTACCAGAAGTAGTTCCTTTGAGGTTTGTCCTCTTTACTTTCTGTATTCTCATAAAATCATAGAACAGCTCAGGTTGGGAGGCACCTTGAAAGATCATCAGGTTCAACCTTTTATATGTTTTTGGGAGGGAAAGAGAACCTAGATGAGATTATCTAGCACCCTATCCAGTCGCATTTTGAAAACCTCCAGTGATGTGAATTCTACCATGTCACTGGGAAACTTCTTGTTCTGAATAGTGTTATCCTGATTTTAAGTCATTCTTAAAAACTGAAGAGCAGTTGTAGTAGGCCAAACAAGGGTGATTTTAGCCCAGTGTCTCATAGCAAATATTTAAGGAAGAGTATAAGAACAGGAAGCACATACAATGATACCTTTCCAGTTTTCAGTGATTTATAGCTCAAGGACTTCCTGAGTTGGAAGTAGCATCTTTTTTTTTTGTGTTCCACCTCTAGATAGGATTTTTCCATGTAATTCTAACTGCATCTGAAGCAATTTAAATTTTCAGTATGTTCAGCGTCTTGTGGCAGCCACTTCTACCATATAACTGCGTGCCATCTTAAAGCATTCTTATGTTTTGGTTTGGAATTTATCATATGATTTTCTGTGATTGCAAAGCATTCTGCTAGCACCACATGTAGGAGCTGTGGTGCTAAGTGGGCAATGTGGTGGTGTATTCCACCCTGAATGCTATCAAAACCTTTTGTTTAACTAATGACTCTCAACATCTTAGGCTGTCATATACTTGTCTGCAGGAAAGTTAATATCGATGAACATTGATAAAACTTTCTAGTATGATTTGAATTAATGCACTTCTGTTTGTTTTCATAAAGAGAAAATGTACTTTATTAGTGTAATATTATGTTATAATATAGTTGATGTAGGCAAGAGAAAGTAATAGCAATGCTGATGTTAATCATTTTTATGTTGGGCTAAGAATCAAGTGGCCAGTTAATTGTTTTGAGAGAATGATTTCTGTGGTTATCCCTATTCCACTGTGCTTCTTTTTGTCTTTCTGTAATGCCACTTAAGTACTGCAATACTTGCATTTGGACAGCTAGTGGGAGCTCAGATTTCTTATCAATTTCATCTATCAGTGAGATAAAGTTGGGAAGAGAAGGTGCCTGTTTTATACATTTAGCCAATAGTTCAAGTACCGTTATAATTGCAATACTGTTGTATTTTAATTTAAATACTAACTGTTCTATCTTTTTAGTCCCTCAACAAGCAATAATATTCCTCTCATGAGGGTTGTACAGTCCATCAAGCATACAAAGAGGAAGAGCAGTACAATGGTGAAGGAAGGATGGATGGTCCACTATACTAGTAGAGACAATCTGGTCAGTGACTTTGATTCTTCGTACATTAACTTAAATTATTTCTCTAAACCAGTGTACTTTATTTATCTAGATATACTGATTTACGGTATCATCTGACATAATTTAGCAATTGTGTTCATTAGAAAAAATTCCGGTGCACCTGTAGTTCATTCACAATCCTTCGTGGGGTGATTCAGTAATTTTCATTTTAGAAAGTACTTTTCATTTTAGAAAGAGAAGCATCTCTGAACTGTCTCAAATGAATAGCATCTTTAAGATTTCAGCTTTCCCAAAACTGGAATAATTTGTTTACTTATATCTTCCTTCTGTTTGGAAGTTTTTTCAATTACATGAAAAGGTGAAAATTGTTATAAAATGATGAGTACTTAAACAGTTAACCATATTCTAGTGGTCAAGGTATTGAGTAAATGTAATATGTAGATATGGAAGTCCTTCATTCCTCTAGCATTAATTCTATTTGGAAGTATTATTGAGCACCGTTTCCTCCCTCAGCCTGCTATTTCTCTTCATGTCAGTGGAATAAAGACCTGTGGCTTGGCTGCATATCCTTAGGTATGTAAGCATCTTTCACAAGGACTATGTTGGTTTGCAGTGCTACCAGTAATGATCTCTGAAACCTTCTTAGGCAAGTTCCTTGTTTTTATATATTAAGGAGGAAGATAAGGAAGGATAGCTGGCTGTCTGGTGGGAGAGAGTGAATTTATTCATCTGAGGAGATGAAAGAAAAATATGAAGTCGAGAAGTTTCCAGAGCTTGTGACACCCAGTTTGTCACGTTGAAACTGTTCATGAAAAGCAGCATTGTATTCTTTGTCTCCATGCAGGAGTCTGATAGAAGGAGACTTCAGGAATTTAGAGAGGCAAGGTTTATTTCAGTTATGTTGCAGTCAAGCTTAAGGGTGTGATACTAGTCAGCTCAGGTTACTGCAGTATTTTCACTTGTTTTGATTGTCACCTAGACAGACCGCCACAAGTGGTCTGTCGAAAGCTGCCTTGCAAACCAACTCTTGAAAGTACAGTTTTCTAATTAACATGTGTATTTATCACAAATCAAAGTAAATATCTACCATATTTCAGCCCAGACTCTTAAATAAGCACTACTGTCAGCTGGCTATCAAATTAGGACCAGGTGGTAGACAGAAGACGAGTAGCTCTAGCAGTGTTCAGGGTAGATGTGATATTCAGATCTGATTTCATCTTTCAGTACAGTCAGTACGTTTTTTCCGTGGATTCAATGATCAGATTGTACACCTTACCTTAGTTTGATAATTTTTATTTGTCAGTTTGGCTGCCACCTAGATGATAGCTACCAAAAAGGTGGTATAAATGAAATAGAGTATTCTGTTCCAAAGCTAGGTACCTTCAGCCAAGCAAGATTTGAGAGAGCTTCCTAATGGGAGGAAGCTTTTGTATTAAGCATTGCAACATCAGATATATTAATTGATCACTTCGGTCTCAGCACTGTTAGCCTATTTCTTATTCCTGATATGATTTTAGCTTTCCATCAGTTCCAATGATGTTTGTTTTACCAGCAATATCCCTATACTTCTTGCTGACCCTGGGTAACACTGTATTTTACACTTCATAAGGAGAAGTTTCCAATCATCATCTGTATTCTTGTTTTCCTTGCTCAGAGCCCTTCCTTTCTCAGTATGCAGTATAAGCATATATTGAATCCCCAAGTACTTACCAACCTGTTCCATAAACACTCTTCTCCACAGGTCTTCCCTGACTTACATTTCAAAAAAACCACCACATATACATGTATGTCAAAAGGATGGGTGTACCCTTATCCTTTCACCCAGCTTCTATTCAGTGCTGGCTTGGAATTCTGTTAGGTTAAATCTCTTCATGTCCAAGCTTTCTTGGCTGAACTCCTACAGGTGGTCCTAGCTTCACCATGATTTAAGCTCTGCATTTGGTTTTAATGAGGGTATTAAGTTTCTAAATGTTGTAAAAGTAGGCCAGAGCTAGCGGTCTTTGATTTTTCTTCCAGAAAATAATGTTTTTTAACTATATGAACATGGTGCAAGCAAAGTAAGTTAGATCCATATGGCTACGTTAGCTTTCACATGCTTTTTTATTTTGAGGAATGTTCCTGTGCTTAAGATTATTGGACAGTTATGTGCATCAAGCATATTGCTTTTTTTGTGGAGAAGGTACTTCTTGTTCGTGAAGACTTCTGAAAAATGGCTATTTTAGTCTGTCTTGATTTTTGTTTTATTTTTTTCCCCCAAGATATTTTGTCCACCTGAGTCTTCTAATTTGTCTTTCTTGCCACTGTGCACTTTTGACCTTCTAGAATTTTGTGTTGACAAAATGATTAAGGACTCACTAGGCTTGCTCAGTCCTTAAACACATGAGATCTTGTGAGGGCATGGAAGGAGAAAGCATGGCTCCCGTAATTGTTACTGAATGAAAATAATTCAGGTTTTGTGAGTACATACGCCTGGAGTGAAACTTGTGTAGGTAGGTGTTTGCTGTAGGAGGTAACAATTGTTGTCACCACTGTCAGAGTAAGGTAAGTTATATTTTCTCTGGTTTGTGGAAATATTTCTGCTAGCCTCTTCTTGAGTTTTAAAAAATAATCATAAAAAACCTGCATTTCCAAAGTATTTTTCATGTGTCTAGCCTAAGATGCAACTGTAGATTAACTTTACTTGATTATCATAGTTGTTTAAAGCATTTCTAATTTAAATAATTGGATAAATAAAGTCCTGTCATTGATTTATTCCTTTTTGTACTGTGCATTTTCTAGAGAAAAAGACATTACTGGAGACTGGACAGCAAATGCCTCACACTGTTTCAAAATGAATCTGGAACAAAATATTACAAGGTACTTAATGACGAGTAATAACTGTGTTGCACTTGATTTACTCCAGGTGCTTTATGGACTTGAAATATGTCCCAATGAATAGTATACTAAGTATTATCTCAATTTTCCGTATCTTTTTTTAATCAAAACTGTGACAGGTCAAAATTTGGCCAAAGCTCGTAAGTGGGAAGAACCAAGACTAACTCTCTGAAGCTGCTTGCAGCTCCTGTTTTAATCCTCGAGTATATCTCTTCTGATGTTTTACATGTTCTGTTCTCCTAAATTGCCTTGCATATTGAGCTTTCTTCGCAATTCCTAGGTGATGTGTTTGGCTGTGAGTCTACTTAAAGGCTAGGATTTTTGCATTCTGTAAGAAGTGTGGGAAAGTTTGCATGCTTAAATATTTTATTTTCTGGTTCCCAAAATGAAATTCCCAACTGTACAACTGAAAGTTACAAGTAAGATTTAGAGGAAAATTTACTCTGCAGCCTGGCATAAATGAAGCTTAGCAATGAGTATGTTATATTGCTAATATATTAATGTGTTCAGTGGTGGAATGTTCAGAAAATGTCTTTAAATGTATAAAACAGGATTTTTCCCTTTCTCGTCTTACACCCTTAGGTGGGGTCCAAATCTTGCAGCTTCTTCCCTTATAACATCTCTAAGATCAAGCCTTTTCTCTGTACGCCCAGCTAAACTTGCCCAGATCCTTTTCATCCCTATCTTGACCGCTGCAGTCTCTTCTTCTCAGACCTCCCTGATACTTGTATTGCCCTGTGCGTTCAAAACACAGCTGGTAAAATATGTTCCTTGCTTGTTGCTCCGTCCTGTCACTGCTTTTAGTCCTTTTACTTGCCCCTTTGCCCCCCTTTTTTACTGCTTAAATATTAGGTTATTTGTCTTTACTGTTAGAAAATCCAGTTGTTACCTCTGTGTTTATTTGCTCTTCATCTGAATCAGCTGCTGTCTTTTAACCCCATAATGCCAGCCTGGTGTTCACCTGCTTGTTCGCTACTCTTGCAAGTGATGTGCACCTGTACGCCTTCCTATACATGTGGAACGTCCTTCTCCAACTAGTGTCAACTTACAACCGTTTTTTCCTTCAGATCTGTTCTCTGTACTGCTTCATGCCTCGATCTTAAGCTGGCAAGGTAGAGGAGCTGAAAGAAGTTAAGATCTATACGAAAGAGAATCTTTACCAAAAATAATTCAGATACATGAAGCAGTGCTTTTTGGCTAGCTTACATAACCACATCCTGTTCCTAATGTTGTCTTGTTTCACTTTTTTCCCTGTCATGTTCTTCTCTAGCTAAGCTGTATAAACTATAGGGGGAGAGAAACAGTCACTCCATAGCTGCGCATCGCTCATATGTTGGGGTGGAGTGTGTCGTGCTGAATATAAATGCAGGTTATAAAGAGAATGGTGATGGTATGGAAGGCACTGTGGTGGGGCTGACAGTCTCTCTAGGCATGTATACAGGAATTTAGAAAGCTGTGGGAGGGTGATGGTTGTCTACAGTTTGACATCAGTTACAAAGCTTGTTTGTTTTTTTTTTGTTTTGGTATTTTCATGCATGTGCTTTGATTTGTCTGCAAACACTTTAAGTTCTGAACATCAGTGTATTTAAGTATTATATGCATTTTCATTTTTTTCATCTTTAATATTTTTCTTCAGGAGATTCCACTTTCAGAAATTCTCCAGGTGACTCAGCCTCGAGATTTTTCAAACGTGGTGCAGGGCAGCAACCCATACTGTTTTGAGATCATCACTGACACGATGGTGTACTTTGTTGGCGAAAACAATGGCAGCAGTCATCACAGTCCTGTTCTTGCTGCCACCGGAGTTGGACTTGACGTAGCTCAGGGCTGGGAGAAAGCCATTCGTCAGGCTTTGATGCCAGTCACTCCTCAAGCTAGCGTATGCACTGCTGCAGGACAAGGAAAAGATCACAGTAAGCAGGCAGACAAGGCACTATTACTCATATTCTGAAGCTGTAAATTACAGATTCCTTTTCAGAAAAGTTCTTACGAAGAATGGAGTATTTTTGTCAATTCTCTGCTGAATTGGGTCCATAATCTTCCACCAGTTTCTAAGAAGTGACGTTCAAGTTTGTGGAGGGTATATGGGCAAATCTTTTACCTGTTGTAGCAGGAAGTAGTAGTTAAGAATCGGATTTCCCCTATGAATGCACATTACAAAACCTTTATCACAGGAGCATTGAGAGCTCACACGTTGTTGTTGGTTGTAAAAAAGGGACTATAGTTTAGATATTTCTAACATAAACTTCCATACGTATATTTATTTTAGATGATATATATGCATACATTGGATGCTATTTGATATTGTCACCTATGTTTAGAAAATAAAATTGCAAAATGTCTGTAGCTAAGGAGAAGGAAAGGAGTTAGTGCTGAAGTGTGATAACTGCGAATGATGGAGAGAACTTATGCTGAGCTGTGGGTAGTAGTTTTTAAAAAAAATATATCTTCATATTGTGCCCCTGCTACCCTTTTTCTCTGGCACAGGATCATATTCATTATCAAGGCTCCATGAAGCATACACTGTGCTCTTTCTCTTCAGACATCTTGTTCCGTGCAACAACATCCATGCACGTTCTGTACAGGCATTTATGCTTTCATTCCTTAGTTTCCTTTCATCTTCCACCTACTCCTTAATCTTCTTTTGGTGATGTATATTTTTTTTCTGGAGATCCTGAGATTAGTTTTCCTCTCTCTGGTATCTCATTATTCTGCATCAGCAACAGTTCAGTTCATGTAAATGCTAATCGTAGGTAAAGGCACTTACTGAAAACCATGGTCTGCAGTGGTAAACTATGAAATGGTAGTCCTGGTATTTCTGTTTAATTATTGTGAAGAAACATTTTCAAGAAGGTGTCTCAAGCAGGCCATGAACTTAAGTGATATGCCACTTCTGATAAGGAAGTACTACTTTCAAACACATACATACCTGTTTTTTAAAACCTAAAGCTTACTGTTGATGAGAGACTTGCAAACACGGTTGCAATTTGTAGTGTCAAAACGTCCATGAGGCACGAGATAGTCAATTTATACCATGTTCTAGCCAGCAAGCAATTAGTAATGAGGATACTCTTCCAGTCTGACCCATTAGAAACAATCCTTTCTGACCCTTTACCTGGTGTTTGGGATAGGATGTTTCTTTCTAGGACGTTTCTGAGCTGAAACGGGAGCAGACACATTAAAGGCAGAGGAACAGTTCAGTAAGCTATTACATGGTATAAATTACATGCTGAATTCTGGCATTACTGTTTTCTTCAGAGATGTCAGCATTTCAGTCCTTACTTGTGTGCATTTTGAACACTTCAAAAAACTAGCTTGGAGTAAGTTAATCTGTACCTAATGTGAGGAAGAAGGTATTTTGTGTTCTGTGTTCTGTAGCCATTTGTGGAGAAGGGTTCAGTGTGTTCTCTTAAACAGTTTCAAAAACCGTATCTTCATTTTTTTTTTTTTTAATAGTTGACTTGTTTCAACTTTGCTGCAATTTGTCCTTAGTCACTTTTTAGTATGCCTTTGTGTTTTTTTGTTTCTTTGTTTTCCCGTGTGCTCTGTGTTGTCGTTACAATACGGACTTGACCATCTTCAGATAGAGGGCAGTAATCACTAGACATATGCAGAGCTGTAGTTCCAATTGGTATTTCAGATGCAGTGTTCAGAGTGCCTTTGAGAACTACTATTTGTTGCTCTCTTAAGTCTGTAAATTCCTTCTTTGAGGTAGGGTACAGGTGACAAAAATCAGGTACATTTTCTTTGTTCTCTGAAACATCGGTTCTGAAACACAATGCTCTTCTTAGGGTGATAAATATTCTTTTCAAAGTGCTAGTAAATCTGTAGTGTACTCTGTATTCACCTGATATGTGAAGTAGTGTTTTTTTTTTTATTTTTGAGAATTAGCATTATAAGTAGTAGGTGTCCATTTTCTGAAATGCTTGACCTCTATCTTGAAGTCAAAGGAAAAAGATTCTTTCTGCCTTCATGCATCTCTTCTTGTCTGTGCATCCTAATGTTATTTCTGGAATGAAAATTTTGTCAACATCGTTGTAGGCTGAAAAGAAATTATACATCTTTTTCCGGTGCTTTTACTTGCAAGGTATACTTTCAAGATGTGCTCTGAAATTCCCAGGATTGAAAGGCTTCTGTAGTTTATCCATGAAATCCTTTGCTTACATTGTGGGTTTTACTGCTTTCCTAAATTATCAAGTCTTCTGTTACTTGCTTTGCTTGATTTATTTCCTTTTCTTATACATCAATTCTTAAAGCTACAGAAAATCTGTAACCACATTCATTTGACTACAAAGGATCTACTTGGTCCTCTTATATTTTTTTAAATTACTACCAGAATTCTTAGTAGTTCATTGAATTCTGATGCGATTGCCACATCACTGTTGCTTTCAATTCTCCAGCTCTGTATTTTGTACACACTCATACTGTTTTTATAATCATTGATATGACAGAAATGAACAGTTAATCCCAGCTAAACTCCCAGGGTTGTTCATCCAATCAATGTGTGAAATTTGAGTTTCCAAGTATGATGTTTTTGCAAAACATCAGTAAAAAATCCTTTCACTGTGACTGGGTTAGAAGTCAATAAAGGTCTTTTTTTTTTTTTTTTTTTTTCCTTCTCGCTATCAAAAGCCTAACTTTTCTTATTTTGTTATATCTTTTTATTACAGAAGAGTTATCCCTAAGCATCTCTGTTTCAAATTGCCAGGTCCAGGAGAATGTGGTGAGTCATATGCATTGTAATAATAATGGTGTTCGTTTACCTGGGTATTTTAAAGTAATTGATAATACTATCTGAAGGAGGAAGCAACACCCCAGGGTACTGCAGCTACAAAAGTCTGCATTAGATACCTAATGGGAAGTAATCCACTTACCTAGCACAGCTGGTTGGTTTTAATATATGTCCCTGTATATGATGTGGTTAAGTGGAACCACTCCAGGAAAGTTTCTGCTTTTTTCCCCACTCTATTTGGGGTAATGATGGTACCGTTTACGTAACTAAATGTAAAACTTAAGAACAGCTTAGCCAGTACTAAGTAATATGTTCGTGAGTGCTTTCATTATGCCTGATAACTTGTGATTTCTTCTTTTCATGCCTTAGGATATCAGCTCTGTGTACCAAATATTTGCTGATGAAGTGCTGGGTTCCGGTCAGTTTGGTATAGTATATGGAGGTAAATTATATTAGATTCCATTATGCATTTATTTGAGATTGAGTGACTGCTTATAATTTTCATATTTGCCTAGCTGTATCTAGAATGTCTAGGTGAAGTTTAGCTTGTTAGAAGTTTTGTTTGGGTTACTGTGGTTAAGTCTTTGAGGTTTTATTTATAGTATTTCTTACTATTTTTTTCTTTTATTTAGAGTTCTGTGTTGCATCAAAATCAGTTTGGGATTTTTGTGTTTTGACCACATTTAAAAACAAAGCAATCTCTAGTCTGAATTCAGCCCATGTGAACTGTATTATACCGTGTAAGAAGTCATGTATTTCAAGAGGCCGTTGAGTATACCTGGTATTTTTATAGATATCTGAGAAAAGTAGAGGAAAGCAATTAGAAAAACATATTTTAGTTTGTGCTTTTCACAGTACTTTATGCAGACAATTTTATACAAATTTTTGTCAGCAGGAAAAAATAGAGGGATTCTTTGTCAAGAGTTCTCAGCTTTAGACTTTATGTAGTTTTATCACTTTTTTATTTAAAACATTCCATTGCAACATATAATGTGTTTACAGTGTATAAGCTTGACAAGAAGAAATATAAGAAATATGTTGTGTGAACTCTATTTCTTTTTCTTTTTCTTTTTTTATAAATACCATATATTGCATCTCTACGGTTTGCGGTTTTCTCAACACTAAATCTGTAAAGGAATAAAAAAGGGCAACTAATGATTTAACAGTGGGAACCTTTCTGTTTCTATCATGTTGTCTTTCTAATCAGGAAATATTGTGGCTATGATTTTTCTGTGAGCCAATATTGTAGTTAAATACTTTTTTTCTATTACTTTAGTACTGTTTGATGGAAGTACAATTTGAGGGTCTAGTTTACATCATTCTTGAGAGGCCATGTTCCCCCTTCGCCCCAGCTTGGATTTCCTAAAGCATATTGTGAATTGAATTATGCTTCTTTTCTTATGAATAGAATGTACATAAATGCAGACAGTAGTTTAATGTTTTCCTTTTACCTCCATATATACTTCTTAAACTGCATTTTAGATAAACCTCAGCTTGGTATTTTTCACAATTCAGTGAAATGACATTCGTAAATACATATTTTAAAAGCTTTTATCATATTCAATCTTTTTCACTTAATGATGTCTCAAAACGTATAGGACATGCACACTCAGTTTCTTAAGATACAATCACAAGCTGAAAGAGCAAGGGAATATAATCTTATATTTTTTTCTGGCTCTCCACAGCGTTTAATTGTTGCTGCTGTTTGGGGAGACTGTATCTGTTAACTTTGCGTTGTCTTCTCCCCACCTTTATACAATTAGTGAAATAATAATAACAAAATCTGTTATTGAAAGCAATACAAGGGTAACATTAAGTTGCTTCCATTGTTGTTTTCCCCCTCACCCCATCCTCTTCTGGACAAACATTGCACTTTTACAAACTGTAAGTCAAAAAATTATAGGCTGCTAGTATCCAACTGGTGTTTCTTCCTGCGAGAATAGTTTCCCTCTGCTTTTTCTATTTAAGTACATTTTGAAAGGTCTGAAAAATGGATACTTACAGGGGTGCGGGGGGGAGAAATTCTAGGCAGTTTCTAACTGATGTTAAAAACTGATGTTAAACTTCCCCTGAAACTTGGGATAGTTTGACATCAGGAAAGGAATTTTCAGGCTGCCTTTCTGTAAATCTTTCTTCGTGTTCTTCTAGCTTCTGTGGCTAAGTGTGTTGTTAGTTTAGTGTTTTTGTTTTATGTTCTCTTGCAACCTTGTGTTTGTTTTCTGATGTTATTTCTGCTATTTCTGTTTGGTAACCTTGTTAACCCTTCTGGTCCTTGAGTGATGTCTCCATCACTGCCTCACTTCCTCCAGTGGAGATAAGCCTGATTTTAAGCCTTTAAGGCAGGAACAGGAGCTGCTCCATGCAGCAGCCTTCAGGAGCAGCTCCTCTGCCCAGCCTAAATGCTGGCCACCAGTACTGACTGCAGAGCAGCAGGTGAGGCCTGTCAGGGTCAGTGACAAGGCATCGCCAGGCTCTCCAAAGCCCTGCCTCTAGCTGTGATGGCAGAATCAATCCCCTGTGCTGTAGCTGCGTGCATCATCCCTTCTGAAATGGCCTCCAGATGTGTCACTGTGCAGATAACTGCTTTCGTTTTCCTTGGTACACAGGTTCACTTTGATCTGTATTAGTGTAGTATTAAATTATCAAGGTCTTCCAGCATGTGTTCCCATTAATCTCTCTGATCTGAATGTGAGAGGAAACAGTTTTAGTAGTTATGGGGAAGCTGAGTGAGCATTTAGAGCTACCCAAATAGCCCTTGAAACATCCTGTGTATTGCAGGATGCTTCTTATGTAGCTGGTGCAGGCTGCAGCAGGGATACTATCAGCATTATCAGCTCTTTATTTAAACTATAAACTTCCAGAGCTTTTTGGTGACAACAGACCACCTCCTGGGTGTTAACCTTTTCTTCTTCATGGCACGTAATTACCTGCGGTTCCTGCAGAATATTAGGTATAACTTCTGTGCACATGGAGCCCGTAAACGTGTTTACTGAAACCACTGAAGACTTCTTTTTAAACACAGAAGAGAGGCAAAATTCTCATTTAGGTAGCGCGTCATAATGTATGAGTCCCTTACACAAGGAAAACCTCCAACTAATACATCTAACGTCAGTGCGTATATCTGAGAGCCAGTTTAAATTTATCCACAGCCCTCCTATCAAGGTTGATCACTCCTAGTTACTCACATGCCAGCTGCAGTTTTAAATACAAATATAGTGATATTGTACTTTTGTACTAAATAGATCTGTTTCTCCAGAAAGGAACTTTTGCTGTACTGTTTTATAGCTGTGAATTATTTCTGCCTTTTGATGTCTGATATTGACTTTCTGTTCAGGAAAGCACAGGAAGACTGGAAGAGATGTAGCTATCAAGGTCATTGACAAGATGAGGTTTCCAACTAAGCAGGAAAGTCAGCTCCGTAATGAAGTAGCCATTCTCCAGGTACCAAGATATTTTAGTATGGTTTTGGAGTTCAGGTCAAATCAGCTATTCCTAAGATTTTGTAATGTGTTTAGGTGCTCTAAATTGATGTCTAAATCTGTATGTGTGATTTCTGAGTCTTTTTGTAAGAAAGAATCTTCTTATTGGGGGAACTCCTGACCATTTGGTAGTGTTGATAACTTGGCATTGGTATCTACTGCGTATGTGGAATCCACTGAAGCCATGTACTTTGGCTCCATGTTGTCCTTCAGGCAACAGGAAAATGTTTGTTTGTCTTTTTGCTAATGGCCACTTAGTCTAAGTGGTGTTTTTGCATGTTCTGCAGTCAAACTGCAAAGAGTATCAACTTTAAAAAGTAATCATTATAGATAAGTAGTGTTAAAATAAATTAGTCTTAGTAGTGATAGATGGCACGTTTCATGGGCTGATGTGTACGTTTCAAGCTCATTTCTTGCCTCTGACATTTTGTTTTTAATTTCTAACTTTCCACTCAGCTACTTTTTGATCTGTGGTATGTTATTTCTATGTAATTCAGAATATTTCATGCTGTTTTATTTTAGTTCTGTACCTCTACTACTTTATTTTAGAATTTGCATCACCCTGGGATCGTGAACCTGGAATGTATGTTTGAAACCCCAGAACGGGTCTTTGTTGTGATGGAAAAGCTGCATGGTGATATGCTAGAGATGATTCTCTCCAGTGAGAAAAGTCGACTTCCAGAACGAATAACTAAGTTCATGGTCACTCAGGTTGGTATTCAGTCATTTTTCCTGGAGATGAAAGGCTAGATATGTCTTCTATAATTATGTAAGAATGGAGTTTGGAGAAGGATTTTTTGTGTAGTTATGAAAGAGATAGATATACAGCCCCATGTACTAACAGCAGTTGAATAAATGTGGAAAGAATTTTGAATGCTAATTTTTTGTTCTTCTATCCTAAGGATTAAGGTTGTGGGTATCCAGAGATGCACATCAAAACTCTAGGTATTCAGAAAGATAGATAGGGGTGGGAAAAATACATTTTAAAAGAAAATCAAAAATTTTTAGCAGGTTAAACCACAACACAAAACCATCAGTTCCACATTTTTTTCCACTTCAGTTCCAGCCTATTGATTGGAAAAAATAGTACTTGCACGGTCTTCAAGAATTAACCCGTATATACTATGTTGATACAAATTATTGCATTGCTCTGTTTTGAAAATATTATTTCCTTTTTAAAGATACTTGTTGCTTTGAGGAATTTACACTTCAAGAATATTGTGCACTGTGATTTAAAACCAGAAAATGTACTACTAGCATCAGCAGAGCCATTCCCTCAAGTAAGTGAAGATTAAAAGAATAATTGTTTCCTGACTTCTCTTTGGGGGTTTGGAGGATGTGATGGGGGTAGAAGTACACTTCAGAGATCAGCCAGAGATTTCTCAGTTTAAAACCTACTTCTTTTGCAGGTAAAGCTGTGTGATTTTGGCTTTGCTCGTATCATTGGTGAAAAATCTTTCAGGCGCTCTGTGGTGGGGACACCTGCGTATCTTGCCCCTGAAGTGCTCAGGAGTAAAGGTTACAACCGCTCTCTGGACATGTGGTCGGTTGGTGTTATTGTCTATGTGAGCCTTAGTGGTACATTCCCATTTAATGAAGATGAGGATATAAATGATCAGATTCAAAATGCAGCATTTATGTACCCACCAAATCCTTGGAAGGAAATTTCTAGTGAAGGTAAAGAAACAAACTTTGTTATGTATTTATGTGTAGACAATGCATTCAAATACTTAAACCACAACTTTTACTGAGACGGGAGTGCAAAAATTACTAATAGTTTGGGTTTTGCTGGCTATGCCAGAATGGCTAAATTTAAGCTGGCATCTTTTTCTGAAAGATAAAATGTCAAATACCATGTTTTAGATCATTTTCAGAGAAGGAGCCAATAGATTTAGCAAGAATAATTGATGTAATGACTTAATAGCATGTTTAGGGAGTTGGGTCAATAGCCCAAAACCCCTCAGAAATCCCAGTGGAAAGTTAAATCTTGCATGAGTCTTCGGTGAATATCTAAAACATATTTTATCTAAAAAATTGAAGTTGAATCTGGAGTTTTAGTATTGTACATTAGTAAGCAAAGCAAAACCTGGATCTAAATGTCAGCTCTGAACAATCTAGAAGTTTACCAAGTTGGTCTTCAGAGCTCTCTAACACCAATTTTGTTGTTATTAATGTATATATGATTAACACAGGTAGATGTGAAAGTGGCACATCATTATACAAATAGTGGAAGTACCTACATAATTCTGGAACATAGGATTATGCTCAAGCTTTGTTTAGACACTTATGAAAAGCTTTCAATGTTTCCATCAAAGTGGGGAAAATGACAACAACAAAAAAGTTTACCCCATTCCTATTTTGTGGCCTCGTTTAACATAAACAAAGGTAAAAATCAAATTCGGGAGCTTGATTTGTTGTAAGAGCTCAGTAGGACACACACACACACACTTCACTTTCACTGCAATGTGTGAATGATGATAGATGTGATTAGTATATAAACAATGTAATTGTTTTGTTCCTCTTTGACAGCCATTGATTTAATAAACAATTTGCTTCAAGTGAAGATGAGGAAACGTTTCAGTGTTGACAAATCCCTTAGTCACCCGTGGTTACAGGTAAAATGATTTGCCTTTATCACTATGCTTATAATGATTGAATAGTGATTTTCGGATTAAATCCAAAGTGTTTATCAAAGTGCTTATCAAAACTGTTTCTACTACTGCTTGTTAACAAGCAACTACGGAGGCTTGAGTATTTCTGGTTTTAGCTTAATATTTTCTGTGCTCCAGGATTGTGCCCATTTCTTAATGGCTTTGTTTTCAGGGAAAACTGTTCACCCTTCCTTGCCCTCCCTCCCCTTTCCTTCTTATTCCCTGATTCCCTGCCTGATGCTAACAGACACTTTCATTTTTCTGCTGCCTCTGAATGCAGACAGTGAGAAATGCACAGAGCCCCACTGAAAACGGGATAGAGAAAAGCATTGTTCCATGCTGAAGGAAATTCACAAGCTAGTGTGTGCTATAGTTTGTAGTCATTTTAGAAGAGAATTGAAATAGAATTTATTAAATAACTTAAAATACATTACACAATTTAAAAAGATATTAAAGGGGAAATCTAATTAATGTTGAGTACAAACTGTACTGGAAATATTGTTACTTTATGTATGTGTATGTATACCATTAGTTTTAGTTTAAAACTCACATATCTGTCTTGCTACAAAGAGTTTTCAGAATTTCTAGTATTACGGCCTTGGACACTAGCCTATTTCTTTTTGAACTCTTTTTTGACGTGTTCTTTTTATTTAAACAGATCCAGTTGGCTGTATCTTGTGGTTATTTACATTAAATTCTGCAGTTAGTCTCTGTACTTTTATCTTTGGGAAAATAGGACTTCTGTTTCTTAAACTGCTTCTTTGAATCTTTTATTCCTTAGGATTATCAGACTTGGCTTGACCTCAGAGAATTTGAAACACGCATCGGAGAGCGTTACATTACCCATGAGAGTGATGATGCACGCTGGAAAGAACATGCGTATGAACACAACCTTGAGTACCCCCAGCATTTTATTATGGCTCCTAACCCAGATGACATGGAAGAAGACCCTTGATTTATTCGTTTTGCTAAATTCCAGCACAGATGAACACTCCAGACAGAAACTGAAGATAAGTTTTGGAACAACTGTCGCTCTTTCTGAATGTTGTACACACAGCGCAGTGTACAAAGTCTCAGAGGATCCTGCATTGACTTGGGGATAGACTGTCACCCAACAAGCTTTACTCCATCTCTGACTTAAACTCTGAGTAGTTACTGGACAGTGAGATAAGCCCTGTTGGGTAACATTACACCAAGTTGTATGGCTACAGAGCCATTACCGAAGTGGAATGTGTACAGACTGAATGGTTTGCGTGTTTTTCCTTTTTTTTTTTTTTTGTAGCCTACACAGTAAGAATTTTGTAATGGTTTCCTAATCCCTATTTAGTAGGCCATAGAGGACTGTTTTCTGTTACTTAGATACATCTCCCATTTCTTAGACTGCATTGTGAAAAGACGTCATGTAAGGAAATCAGTGCAGAATACCTTGGCTAATAGCAGAACGTGTTTTAGGGTTGAATATGGCTTCAGAGATGAAGGACTAATTTGCTGCTGTTAAGACAGTTATGTATGTCTGTCTTTGCCCTAACTGAACTTTTTCCAGATACCAAAAAAAAAAAAAAAAAAAAAGAAAATCCTGTAACTTCTTACATTCCTCTTGAAATGCTGACTGACAATCTAAAGAGACGACAATCAAAGCTGTGCTAGTCCTTTATTTTGTCTGTTAAAACAGAGCAATAAGCCCCAACAGTGTGCTGTTGTGCAAGGCTGGCACATGTCATAGATGCACACCAAAGGCATTTGGCCTTAAAACCACACAAGCAGTGCAGAGAGAGCGCGAGACTTGATGTAGCATATCCTTTCACTCTGGAAAAAGTTTCTAGCAGAAGGATGTGGAAAAATACATGCAGCTTTCTTCTGTTGTTTTTCAATAACTAAATTGAAATTTTTTATAGTATTTTTCTATTTTTTTTTAAGGTTCCCTGGATTTGCATCAGGACTAGTTTGTAGCCTGCTAGCTTATACCTTAATTCTGTTCTAAACCTAGGTGTGACAAAATTACCTGTTGCTTCTGCCAGGGCAGCTGGACTGTAAGAGAAAGGGCTCTGCCTTCCAATCTTTACCTGCAGCTCCTCCTATTCTCTTCACTGTGCTCAGCTTTGTTGTTCTGAGCTGAAAGAAGAATCCAAAACCAACTTCTAATTCAGTTTTTTTTGCAGATGTTTTGCTTGATGGATTCCCAGCCACTTACGGGACTTTGTGGCACAATTGAGAGGAAGCAGCAATGATCTTTGGAAATGATTCCTTAGGAGGATAGTGTAACAAAATTCTTCGTATTTCAAGGAGGTTTGAAGCCTTGGATGATAAGCAGATAGAAGAGTTTTTTTTGTTTTTTTTTTTTTCCCCCCATCCTGTTTAAAAATGGGAAAAAAATGAAATCTTTTGTGCGGGAACAACTGATCTGTGCTGCTGGAAGGTGCTGGATGGCTGTACGTATCCCTGGTGTGCCAAGCTGCTTAACTGGAGCTTGGTTTAAAATACTTTTTAAAATACTGATACAGGCTTGAACTGCAAAGGTAGTAGGAGACCTTGGGGTAGCTCCTTTCTCTCCTAACAATTTTTTTTTTGTGTATGTAAATGAGTATTATTTTTTCTTCCTTCTGTTGTTCAGGTAAGGAAATAGGTGAGCAGATGTCTTCTAAGCTGTTAGAAACCCGTAACATTTTAGAATTCTGGGGCTAGCAGCTCCTTGCAGTCACTGAACTGGCAGTAAAGTCAGCAGCAGCTGCAGAAGTACGTGCCTGTGGGCAGGTTTGGGTATTGAACCCACCCTTCCTTTTCTGGTTGCCCTTAATCTAACTTCTACCACATTTTGTATGCATCTGAGTTGATTAATCTGAATCTTGGTTTCCCTGTTAGGATACACTGAGCTTTGCACAAAACTTTTGGTGCAGCCTGCATAACAGTTTCTACAGCCGCCCATGGGCAGAGCGTTCCCACCCGTCCTGCCATCCCGCCCTCTCTCCCAGCACGTGTGTTTCTCAGGTTTGTGCAGGGGACTTGCCTGATGGCGGCCTGGTCCGTGCCACTCCTGCACTGGGGAGTCATGCTTCCCCTTTCATGCTGTCAGAGCAATATAAAGGAATTCAAGAGGGGCAGGGTTTGTCCCTTAACCTTGCCATTGTGTTAAGGTGAAGCTTTGGGACTGATTCTTCTCAGACAGGCACTATTTTTTTAATCTATAGAGACAGAACAATCATCGATGAAGTTGGTAGTCTAGTATTGGCCCAGGTGGCAAGGGAAGCGGTGTTTTTTTTTTTTCTAACTTTTACCACCCAAGCGACCAAATTTCAGTGAAGCCATTGCTATCTTCCATCCCAACTGTAATAGTGTAGATACGGTTTGGTTTTAAGCTTTCGAACTTGAGCTGTCACTTCAGGTTTTCCTTCCTTTTATTTTTAAGGGGGGAAAAAAGCCAGCTCAGTTGCTTGAAAAGCACAATGCAGAAGAAGGGGGTACAATTAAAAAAAATAAAAGGCCTGGCTGATGTCTCTCCCCATGAAGTCTGCTCTGTGCTTCAAGAAGTTATATGCGCTATTTATTCTTAAGTTGTATTTAAAAAAATAAAAAAATAAAAAGCTGTTGGCCTTTGGAGTGGATTGCCTGACAATATATGCAGACTTGTGGGGCCAGACAATAGAAGCCACAAGCTAGTAGTACAAGAACCACAAAAAATCAGATACCCACCAGAAGTAAACTTTCTTCACTGATGGATAAAAATAGCTGACTTTTTATATTCCCTTTTTTCTACCTTTACTGCAACCTTTGACAGCAGTAGGTTATAGTGTTTAATATCCTTATCCCTAGATGAATTAAGTTGCGTTCATTCAATAGTGCTATGATGATGCTAGAAAAAAGCTCATGTAAAATTTTATAGCCTCAAAAGGACACTGTCAAGTACTTTTATATTTTTATACATCCCGTTGTTTGTAAATATCCTCTGATAAGCTTGAAAATAAAATTTATTTCCCTATCACATTTGTTCTCCTTATTTACGTGAACTCCCTCTCCTTTCAAATGTTCTCAAAGTCAGTATTTTTTCATACTTCTTTGGGGCTCTGTCTGGCATGAGGTGTATACCCTGCTATGGGATTTCTGTTAGCAGGTACTTTCAAACAAAACTGTTTTTGCATTCTTCCTATTATCAGTCTATTTATTGAAAAAGAATCTTCGGTGGCATCAAGGCATGTTGTTTTGAGCAAGTACCTCTGCTGAATACAGTTAAAGTCTCAGAGCAGATTTGTCACCGACAAATTCTAACTGGATCGCATCAGTGAATACTTCCCTTAGCTCTACGGTAAGATCCATGAAATGTTCATTCTCCCCTCTGTGCACACCCATTTCCAGATGTGGAGTTTTCGATTTCTACATGCACTGCTTTAAGTAGGTCAGTGTCTAGGTTTGGTTTGGCACTAGCTGTACCCTTGAAACATGCTCTACCAAAATGCCCCAAAGCCCTGAAGTGTAGTGATTTCCCTATCAGCTTTGTGAAAGATCAGTGTGAGGAAAACTGCCTGGAGAAAGTGTGATGTTTCACGTGCTTTCAGTTCAAAGATCACTCGAAATGCTTACTTCTGTACCAATTATATTATTGCAAAAGCTTTAATACTTGAAACCAAAAAATGCACAGGCTTTGATTTCTTTTACTCTTTTTATTCAATAGGTTGCTACTGGAAGCTGCCACTGTTAAACATTTTGGTATTGTAATCGATATTACTTCAGTAAGAGCTCACCAAATCCAGCAACAGGTGGGAGGGGGGACTTGGATTGCAGATTATGTTCCTTGTTAGGGGGTGTAAGTCTGTGATGAGGCAGCAAGGCAAAAAAATGAAAACGATCTCCCATTTTCTTAGGGTTCATCAACATATCATAGCTGTGGAGTAACTGCTCCCGAGTTGCTGAGTCACGTGAATTCTGCAAGAGCACCTACAACAAAAAGGTAGGTTGTAGCCCTTCCTGCGTTCCTACAAATTCCCTGGTACCTGCAATCTCTTATTGAATCCTTTCTTTTATGCTAGTATAGCAGCACCAGTGTTCAGTAAAACTCGTGAGCTTGCTGGCAGAACTCACACATTAATCCACGTAGCCAACTTTTGCATTAAGTACTCCTAAACATAGTATGATCAATTCACTTTGAGGGATCCAGAGTAACTTATGTCTAGGAGAAGCAACTCTTTCTTAGACCTACAAGTAGTTTTAAACAGAAATCTGATTTTAAAAGAAGCTCTTTTTCTGCTTAAGAGCATTGCTTGTGCATTAGGAGTGTGTTATGTGCCTGTAAACACTGTTTGTACCTGCATTCGGAGGTCAACACCCATGTTCTTTAAAAACTCCCGTTGTTTTATGGGGCCCAATGTGGCTATTTTTCCCTGTGCCATTTTTCGAAGATAGCTGAAATCAACATCTGCTGTCAGGTCTGCTGTACCTGGAGCTTTCAGCACATCGTGGAGTTTGTGATTCCGGAAACCCTGAAAAATTGGAAGATTACACTCAGCTGTACTCCTACCGGGTCTAGCAAAGCTGTAAATGCAGCAAGGGCTCAAAGTTGTTCTTCCCATATGATAGAAACCCCTGCAGGTACTGATTAAATGAAAGATCAGTTACTCACTTTCATGGTTGCAGTGTAATACTGTTGCTTTTGTGATTACGTCCATCCAAGACCTTTCTTGTACAGGAACTTAACAATCCAAGTGAGAAGGTAACTGAGTGTTTTAGCACAGTACTTCAGGGAAAATGCCTTACCCGGAAAGTGTCAGTTTTGGTTCCATCGTGACCATAATCAGCAATCAGTGCGGCTCCGCCATCCTTTTCGATGCGACTGGCAAGCCTCTGAATGAGGACACCGGCCTCGGGACATACTTCCACGTGATCTCTTGTTTCCTCAGGCTAGTGCAGAGTTCAAACATCAAAACACCTGTATTAGCAAACAGGTACAGGGCAAGAACTTTTCACACTTGACTTCTTGGAACTGTTGTCATTATTTGGGTGTGGAGGTCCAGGGGTATACTCCAGGCTACCTATTGCTCAAGCTAGTTTTTGATAATGGCCACTTCCAATTAGTGCTTTCAGAGTTCTCTCTTTCCTTCATCTTTTGTACAGCCCAGAGACAACTGGAATGAGTTTTTATAGGTAAGTGAGAATACCTACATTACTGTGGTAATGAAAGAATTAAAATAGCACTTCTTCCATGCATACACTTCAAAAAAGCCTTTCTGTATAAAATCTTGTAGGTGGTTTAAATCTCTATTACTTCATTTTATAAATTTAAGAATCCAGTGAACTTCAGAAGGAAAAGAAAGTTTTAGACACTTGCCGTTACAGATTAGTATCGCACCTGTACTCGGTGACTGTGTACGCAACAGGTTGAGAACCTGGCTTAGGCAGGGCTGGTATTGAGATGGTGAGGTGACAACTGCAGCACAGAACTCTTTGCTGCTTGCCGCCTCTCTGAAGTGTCTGCTTAAGCCCTGATTTTGCCAAATTTGATGTACAAGTTTATTTTTGTGCTATATATTCACAGCACGCAAGGTTGAATTGCTGGTGGAAGTTTTGTAAAATACAAACTGGAACTGTTTACTTGTTAATAGATGGAAAAGCCTCCTCTTTCTGTCCATGTAACTGACAGGTAGTGCGTGACTTGAAAGGGTAATGATTAAGTTATGAACGCTGACTGGTATAATCTTACCTGAATAAAGTTTTCTGTTGCAGGGGTACTGGATGGTGACAGGACAAATCGGAGCTGGTCAGGAGCCTCTGGATCTATATCAACCAACACCTCACGCCAGCCTTTCTCTGTTCTCTGTTTAGTAAGCCCAGAGTACTCATTTTACACTCTTAGTAGGTACACAGAATCTTACTTGATTGGACTAACATGCTACGCATTTTCTCAAGTTTTAAGCACATAATGTGCTATTAACAATAATTCATTACTATTTAATTCCAGAAACTGCCTTAGAAATGCTTGCAGTAGAAATGGGTCTGAAGATCTAATAAGTACAGGTTTAATTAAATGGAATAAATGATGCTGTTGAGCAGAATGCTGCCTCTTCTAGCGACAGTGCACTGGTTAACTTAACAAAACAATTCTATCAGTAACTTTTCATAAAGTAATTATGAAATTGAAGTTGAAAGGTTCTTCTGAACCATATCTAGACTTTATTTTGCTATTCACATTGCTGTTCAAATGAAAGCTATCCAGTGCACTGTCTTTGTTGGCAGTGACACATAGAATAATGTTGGAATTGGAGCCTTATTAATGTAGCGTAAGAAAATAGAGGAAAAAAAAAGTTTACATATGGAAGTAAAAACAAGTCTTTAGGTTTCTAAAAGGCTTTTGCATTCAAGAACAATTAACATAAGGCTTGGTTCAGCTCTTATTTGTCCAAGCTTAGTTACAAACATTTTATCACCATAGTCCATGCATGTGTTCCCTTTGGCACCATAATTCTGTTCTTCAGCAGAGGCCTTTAAGTTGATGGTCACATTTATGGTATTCCTCTTGCTATACCTGAAACTTATGTATTGGCAGGGCATCCAGAAACTCATGTGCTACATAAAAGCTGTAACCTGTGGGAAGGTTAAAATAAATGCATTACCATACCAATGCTTCCATAGCAGTTTCCAGCAGAAAATTTAAATGTTTTTTATAAATTGTAGTGCGTTAAACTAGTTAATGTCATTGGGAAATTGCTATTATTCCCAGCTTGGAGACATTAAAGGGAATACTTGAGGTGCTAGCTACAGCTTCCAGTGCATGATTTTTTTTTAGATCTGTATCTCAACATTAGCTCCTCAGTCATTATTTAGACAAAACCACTGAATGGTGTCCCATGCAAAGAAAATAAGAATCAAACTACGTGAAACTGGATAGCTATCCCAAAAGGAAGTTATGATTCTCAGTTATAAGAATCTGAGTCAAGATCTCATCTCAGACTCATACATGAAGTAGGACTGTATATGTAAAACTACTTTTCTATACAGTATGAAGGCTGGTGTGATGTCCCCAGTTATTAAACACTGCAAATGGAGGGAGGATGCTATTGCTGTAACAA
The DNA here is from genome assembly GCF_964211825.1 of Aythya ferina. Lineage (NCBI taxonomy): Eukaryota > Metazoa > Chordata > Aves > Anseriformes > Anatidae > Aythya > Aythya ferina. The sequence continues at coordinate 30,215,314 of NC_140298.1, forward strand.
GATGTTCAAGCTGCTTACCTTGTGGTACATCTTGAATGCCTCTGTACCAGTAAATTGGAATTCCAGTCTTGCTGATGCCTTTCATATAAGCAGCTTCGTCCTCAGAGTTTGACTGCACCTTCCCTCCTGTCAGCATCTGTGCTTGGGTCTCACTGAGTTTGGGACTCACTTCTACCAGGTGAATGGACACGTCGCATTTACTAAGTAAAGAGGCAAGCTGCTTGAAGACCTACAAAGGCAGATGAGTTCTATTAGTCAATCACAGGCTGCATGTATGTCTTAAAGGTCTATAAATGTCTATTAGGTACAGTCAGGGGCTCCATGTATGTCTCAAATTAACCTTTAATCACATTATATTTAAGATGGAAGATTGTTAGCTCTCATCAGTAAAATACTCTCGGGAGAAAGGACTGTGTTTTGCTCTTCCCGAAGGAGAATGGGAATTTGTTAGTTTTAATAAAAGCTGCTATGCTTCTAATAGGAGTTGGAGAACTACTACATATATAGCAATAAGGACATAAAATGCTAGTTAGTAGCTTGAACGTGAGTAGCTCTTCTAGTAGCTGCAGAGGAGCTAACAGGGAGAAAAACGGTTCAGTTTGTTTAAACAGCATAAACAAAAGCTGCTCACTATTGCTTAGTTCACTACGGTTATTTGGGCTTTTTCATTAGCATACGTAAATGAAACAAAGCTTTTGAAGTACTAAATCCCCTTAGCAGTTCGGTTTTTGAATTAGTAGTATTATAATTAGAGTGCTAGGACAGGAAGGGTTAACTCAGAAGCAGCAAGCTCCTGAAAGCCTCAGAGAGCTGAATTCAGCTTCACTCCTGTGCTCATGGCCTCCCTGCTCCGTGCTGTTGCTTGCACTAAGGCCTCCCAATTAGGCACAGCAGCACCCTCCTAGATGGTGTTCCAGTTTGAAAGAGATCTTTCCATAAATGAATAATCTGTGCTGGAGCTTTCCTGCCCTCCCTTTCTATCAAGAGGCGATTGCAGCGTTACAGATGCCTGTGCAGCACACAGAGGCCAGCCCACGTTCTCCTGCCACTAGAGCAATGCCGTCTCTTCACCAAGTCCCACTAGGGAATGTTACACCTCCATACCAAAACCTTACTTCAGATACCAGCGTAGCTACGCAACAAAAAAGCTAGAAACGAGCGGAATAACCTTTATTTCCACCTACCCGCAGGATATCGTCGGTGAGCGCGCCCGTCCCCGGTCCCAGCTCCACCAGCTGCATGGCTGCGGGCCTGCCGGCGGCCATCCACTCGCTGAGGCACCAGAGCCCCACCACCTGCCAGGGACACGGCGCCGCTCTCAGTCTGAGCCGCAGCCGCACCCGCCCCGTCCCCGGCTCGGCCGGGCTGTGCCGGCTGCCGGCGGGCGCTCACCTCTCCCGGCAGCTGGCTGACCTCGGGCGCCGTGACGAAGTCCCCGCCGACGCCGCCTCGCCGCGTGTAGTAGCCCTGCGGGGGGAGGCGGTGAGCGCCGCGCGGCCGGCACCGGGACCGGGGCCAGACCCGGGGGGGCTCGCGGAGCCCCGGCCCCGCCGCACCTGGCCGGGGTTGGTGAGCGCCTCCCGCATGTACTCGGCCACCGTCAGCGGCCCGGTGGCCCGCAGCTTCAGCAGCAGGTGCCGCAGCACCCCGCCGCCGCCGCCCCCCGAGCACGGCCGCGCCCCCGAGCCCGATCCCGATCCCGGGGGACCGAGCGCGGCGGCGCTGCCCCGGAGGCGGCCGCCGAGCCGCAGAGCCGCGGGCAGCAGCAGGCGGCCCGGCCACAGCGGCGCCATGGCGGGGAGGGGCCGCGCACGGCCCCGCGGCGCGCCGGGAGCAGGCAGCGCGTCTGCGCCGGGCGGGGGGCGGGCGGCGAGGCGGCCATGGCGGCGCTGAGGGGACGGCGGTGGCCGGGCGAGGGGCGGGCGGGCGACGGCGACGACTGGAGCGAGGAGGACGGGGATGGCGACGGGGATGGGGATGGAGGCGGCGGGGACGGCTTCACGCTGGACGAGGTGCTGCGGCTCGGCGGCACCAAGGTGAGGGGCGCGGCGGGGAGCGGGAGCACGTGGCGGCCGGTAACGGCTGCCCCCGGGGTAACGGCCGCGCGTGTCCCCGCAGCAAGATTTCCTCATGCTGTGCGCCCTGGACGAGGAGGAGGAGGAGATGGTGGACGGCGGCAGGAAGGGCGCCATCGATGACCTGGAGGAAGGGGAGCTGGAGGCCTTCGTCAGCTCGCTGGGGCTCGGCAGGTTCGCGGAGAGCTGCATGCAGGAGGATGAGGAGGAGGAGGATGGCGGTGGGGAGAAGGGGAAGCCGCCCAAGAAGGAGAAAGGGAAGAAGGAGAGCGCCCCGGCTTTGCAGGGGGGGAAAAAGGAAAAAAAAGGCAAAGAGCAAGTGAGCGGCAAGAAGGAGAGCAAGAAAAAGAAAGCTGGTGGGGTCCCAGGGCAGCAGCTCTCGGCACAGAAGGAGAGACCAGAGGAGGATTTTGAGTTTCACGCCAGGCAGGTGATACTGATCAAGCCAGGAGGCAAGTGGTATGACCTGGAATACACCAGCGAGTTCTCCTCTGAGCCACAGGACCAGGCGCTTCTGTCCAAGTATAAGGCCTTGGCCCAGAAGCTGTACCAGCACGAGACAGACCTGTACAAGAGCAAGACAGATTATCAGAAGGGGGCCTCTTCGGCGTGGATGAAAACTGTGGTGTCATCGGGTACCTTAGCCGACAGGATGGCAGCCATGACCCTGCTCATCCAGGACAGCGCTGTCCACAGCCTGCAGTTTGTTGAGAACTTGGTGAACCTCGTCAAGAAAAAGGGTGGCAGGCAGCAGAGCCTCATGGCTTTGGATACTTTCAGGGAGCTTCTCCTTTCAGATCTTTTACCAGACAATCGAAAACTGTGGTCCTTCTCGCAGCGTCCTTTTAACAACATAGAGAAGATGTCAAGTGGCAACAGGGATTCAAGAGACAGGAGGCTGATACTGTGGTACTTCGAGCATCAGCTGAAACTGCAGGTGGCAGAATTTGTGCAAACCTTAGAAACCCTGAGTCACGACTCTGTGACAGCAACCAAAGCGCGAGCGCTGGCAGCTGCCCATGAGCTGCTCTGCAACAAGCCTGAGCAGGAGAAATTTCTGCTTGTTCAGCTGGTAAATAAACTGGGAGACCCACAGAACAAAATAGCCACCAAAGCCTCGTATCTCTTAGAGACGTTGCTTTACAAGCATCCAAATATGAAAGGAGTGGTGTGCAGTGAGATGGAGAGGCTTTTGTACCGCTCAAACATCAGCGTGAAAACTCAGTACTATGCCATGTGCTTTCTGAACCAGATGGTCCTCAGTCATGAAGAAGTGCCGCTGGCTAACAAGCTGATAACTTTGTATTTCTCCTTCTTTCGGAACTGCATTAAGAAAAAAGATGTTGAATCCAAAATGCTCAGCGCTCTTCTTAGCGGGGTGAACAGAGCTTACCCTTATGCTGAGACTGGTGATGAGAAAGTGAAGGAGCAAATGAACACCTTGTTTAAAGTTCTGCATCTCGTCAACTTCAGCACCAGCGTCCAGGCCCTGATGCTGCTGTTTCAGGTCATGGACTCCCAGCAGACTGTGTCGGACAGGTACTACGCAGCACTATACAAGTGAGTGGCACATTTGGATTTCTGGTCTAAATTTAATTTTATGAAGTAGTCGCTGATAATTCGAAGTGATTTTAACTTGTAGAAATGTGTACTTGGCTTTTAGGATCTTGCAAGTTTTGTGTCTCGCTGGCTAGATGTTTCTGATGTTTTCTGTGAGCTAGAAGAAAATATATGGGGTTTCTTTTACTTAACAGGGGGATAAAACATGGTAGTGGTAGTTCCTAGGAACATGCCTGAAGGATTTTATGCTTTGTGCTGTTTTCTGGTAGTATGCTTTAATTCCAGATATATTTTGAAACTAAATTATAATCGCTTCTTCTAAAATCACTTGTACAGGTAGTGTGATTTAGCTATGTAATAGCCTACAATCCTGTTTTTTTAATGAAAATCCTTTTTTCATGAAAAAATGCAATGTCAGCAAAATCCTTAGGTGATTTAATTTGTTAAGTTGGGAAACCTTGGGCTGTAAAACTATCACTTTCTTCTGTCCTGGCTGATTTTTTAGACTCTTCATAGGATCTTTGCAGGCTTCTGTTTAATTGCTGGTGATTTTAGAAAGGGAGCTCAGGTTCTCCCAGGACATGCAATGCATTTAGCGGCCTTCCTGAGCCAGGTGGCCTGGAAAAAAGTAGAATAGAAAATGCACTTGCTAACACAGATACCTGGACAACACAGATACCTGGACTCATTGTGAAGCTTGCTGATTGCTAACCATTTTCTTTCTACTTTTTGAACATCTGAATGGATCACCTTCTCACTTTATACGTCTTCAATTTTTAAACTTTTCTGTTGAGCTCTGTTTCTCTAGTATTTTTTTTTTCATTTACTGCTAGCTGTATTCATAATATACGATATACTGAAGATTAAAACTATTACTCAGCCATTGATGTTTTGGGCTTGGTCATAATGGTTTGGAGTATTGGCGAGCAAGCTGGAAGTGGTCTTCTAGATACCAGTCTGAAAAATGTACCTAATTGTTGTTGACAGCAATTACTATTCTATGTGCATCGTGACAATTAACAGTATTTTCTCCTGCGTTTTCTACAGGAAGCTTCTAGATCCTGGTTTAGCAGCCTGCTCAAAGCCATCCATGTTTCTTAACCTTGTCTATAAGTCTCTGAAGGCAGATGTAGTATTACGGCGGGTGAAGGCCTTTGTGAAGAGGTTACTTCAAGTTGCTTGCGGGCAAACGCCACCCTTCATTTGTGGAACCCTCTACCTTCTGTCCGAGCTTCTGAAAGTAAAACCAGGACTAAGGGTCCAGTTACAGGATCACATGGTACAGCATTTCTTTATTTCGTTGGGCTTTTACTAAGAGCTAATTTCATGAACGCCTTTCCCTAACCTGTTTCCCTTTGCAAGTAATTCCTCCTTTACTGGAAGAACTGCCTTTCTAAACAGAATTTTTATCAGAGTTTACTAACATTTGGTTACCTTATGGGAGAAAGTACTTGAACAATCATAATTACATTAAGAATCTGTATAGATGTAAACATTCTAGCAAGTCTTACGTCCTTCTTTTATGGAGAGAGGATTATTTTGCTAAATGTCGTATAAGCAAGCAGGTAAACATTCCTGCCCAAAAAGCTTTTTCCAAACGTCCTTCTTTGTGACTGTAGAGTTCAGTTTTAAGTCTTGTAAATATCAAGGCCAAAAGTCTGTGTTGCTGAAATACTGGCCATTGTTTGTCTGTGTTTTTGTGAGCAGCTACTTTAGAAATACATACATCTTTCTAACAAATCAGAATAAAACTGGAAAGGAGAAGGTGTTCACAAACTTTTTTTTTTTAATTTATTTAGGAGTCTGATGAAGAAGAGTGCTTTAAGGATCAAGAAGACGATGAAGAGAATGAGGAAAAATTTGTAGATGCAGACAAAGAAGTAGAAAAGGAAGAGGGGAGTACAGCAGAAAATTCTGGTAAACCAGACAATTCGAGCTCAGCAGCTTCATGGGTGCATCATGTGAATATGAGAGGTAAATTAGCAAGAAACTATAATGCATGCAACGCCTAACTTCAGTAACATGTTGACCAAGAGTTTTTTGTAAAATTGATTTAAACATTGTTTTATTTTTTTTAAATGTAAGTTTGATTCAAAGCAATCAGAATCATTTTACTGGTTTTCCAAAGAGACTGTGTTAATCTCCTAGCTATTTTCTCTGTACATAGTTCAGTGTGCTCGTGCCTAAGTAGTAAACAGATTGGGGATTTCTTGCTTCTAAATTGAAACACCTACAGAGCGACGTAGCCAGTGTTACGATGTGTAACTGCACCTTCACTTGAAGCTTGCTAAAACAAGTTGTCTAGCTCTGAGCCTGCTTCTAGCTTTTTTCTTTCCTGATGACCTTTTCATAGCAACGTAGAACCATCTAGGTTGGAAAGGCCCTTCAAGACATCAAGTCCAACCTGACCATCAACCTGACCTACCGAGTCCCATCACCAAGCCATGTCCCTTAGTGCCATGTCTCTTAAATACTTCCAGGGGTGAGGACTCCACCACCTTCCTGGGCAGCCCTTCCAATGCTTGACCATCCTCACTGTGAAGAAATTCTTCCTAATGTCCAATCTAGTACGACTTAAAGCCGTTTCTTCACATCCCATCACTTGTCACCTGAGAAAAGAGACCAACACCCTTCTTGTTGCAGGCTCCTTTCAGGCAGTTGTAGAGAGCAACGAGGTCTCCCCTCAGCCACCTCCTCTCCAGACTGAACAGCCCTGGCTCGTTTAGCTGCTCCTCATAACACTTGTTTTTTGGTTCCTTTTTTCAGCTTTGTTGCTCTTCTCTCTACATGCTCAAGCAACTCAATATTCGTGTAGTGAGGGGCCCAAAACTGACCAGTATTCAAGATGCAGTCTTACTGGTGCTGTGTACAAGGGGACAATCACTTCCTTTTTGGAGCAGAGCAGGGCTTTTCAGGGGATTCCTTGGAAGCAAATCCTTTGAACTCTCCTGTGTCCTGATCATAGTCTGGGCTGCTGAATATAATCCTGTCTTGCTACTGTACAAATCTGTGGCCTGTCCAGCTAAGAATGATGGGCGGCATTGCTGTCATGGTGAAATGAAAATAATACTCTCATAAAGTTGCTTGAGGAAATTTAAGTCTTTTTTTCATCTCCTTTGCCCCCTAGGCAGGAAGAATGGGGTTTCATATGATCCTTTGCACCGAAGTCCTCTCTACTGTGGTGCTGAAAGTACAAGCCTTTGGGAACTGAAGAAGGTAAAGCATTCTTGTGTTGGTACTCTAAAGTGTTTCTTAGTATGGCTCTTGCTTCAGGAGAAGAAAATTAACTTGGTTATTTTTGCAGTAGCTACCTGGGTAATGTGACAAAGGTTAAAGGACACATTGTTCAGCTCTAAACTTGTTTATGCTACATTCAGTGCTGATAGTCCAGAGGAGGGAATAGTAACTTTTAGGTGGAGATTTGAACTGTAATAATTTTTTTTTTTTGACTTTTGGATCTTAGTTTTTATTAACAAAACTTTCTAGCATTGCATTAAATAAAACTATAGTTGATCCTCATTGTATTTAATTAATGTAAGTAGAAGGTTAGAACTTGATGTTTCTCAGTTGTTCAAGGGCAGAGCACATCGGCCTTCTGCTACTCATGCAGGTCTATGTTTTATTTGGTGAGTTGCAGAGTGGTGTTAAAACGTAGTGTCAGGAGTCTGATATGACAGCGTGAATGATGTTCGCATTTATTTTTGGACTAGAAATAAACAAATGATTTGTGTTTTTCAGCTTTCCGAACACTACCATCCATCTGTGGCTCTGTTTGCAAAAACAATTCTAGAAGTAAGTCTTTATCAGTCTCTAGCTTTGAACTTTGATTTTTTTGTTAGCTGTCTTTTACCATTAAAAAAAACACACATCGTAAGGCCTCCTTGAACTCTGCAGGTAATTAGAAGTTCTGCAACACTGTGAGTAGCATACACTCGAAAACAAAGCCTTTCATGGAATCAAAGCCTTTTTATCTAAAGCAGGCTGCTCACAGAAGTAATCAACTTAGCGAAAACATGGTATCACGTGATTCTTAAAGCTGGTTTAGAGTTTTCGTCTATCTGTTTAAAGTTCTGTTTGTTTTTTTTTTTTTTTTGAATGTGGGGAGCTCTGCTCTTGAATCAAATCCTTTTTAATTCTGCTGAATTGTGCACAATGCCTGCTTAGAATTTTTATATTCATTTGAATATATGATATTTAAATTGCACCGAGTACTGACTTCCTGGCTGCAAGCTGTAAATCTTTTTGTCAATAAAAATGTTTTGTCTGTTAGTACAGTACATTGCAAGGTAGTTCATCACTGAAACAAAGCAAGAGAGATGCTTTTTGTAGAAAATACTGGTATTTCAAAAACAAAAAAGTATAAAGACTGCAACCTTTCAGGCTTATATGATGAAATATCCCCCAAGTCCTTGTCTTTCGAATTGTGGTTTAATGATTTTGGTCTGTTTGAGTCCTCTAACTATGTTTTGTTGCTGTCTTTTGAAAATGAAGACTGTAACGATTTTTTCTCCTTTCAGGGAAATCACATTCAGTACTCCGGTGACCCTTTGCAGGATTTCACATTAATGAGATTCTTGGATCGTTTTGTGTACAGAAATCCCAAACCCAATAAAGGCAAAGGTAAACATTGCTATGTATATATTAGCATTTAATCTTGATTATTGACGATGAAACTTCTGTCAGACTGTCAAGTGCCAATTTGTGCTTGTCAAGAATTTGGAGTACACGTGGTGCAACAGAGGAATGGCGTCAGTCTTCAGGGCAGCATGAGAGATGTCTGCACCTTAGCAGAAAGAATCCCTTCCCTTGACGTGTTTGTTGGCATATCAGTCACTCCTCCCAGCTTTGTATCAGTTGTAATGAAGTGTTTTTTGTTCTGCTACAGAGAACACCAGCAGTGTGGTAATGCAGCGGAAGAAGAAGCAGTTTATGACAGATAGGCGAACTCTTGCAGGTAATCCAGCCACTTACCCTTTAAGATTATGAATAAGAAGTCATAATTTTATAGTTAAGAAATTCTTGACTGATTGTTGTGGGCATCCATCCTGTGTGCTGTCCATACCACTTCTGCTAGCAATAAAAGAAGAACAGATAGCAAGTTCTGTCCATCAAGAGTGGTATTTGATGTTCAGGATCAGGTCTAAATTTCATGTAAGGGTGCATGAAGTCTCCACAGCTGAAACTTTGGATCCATTAAATCATCTTGAGACAAAGGAACTGAGTTCCTTTTTTTAGCGAGGTGGGGGTTGGTCTGTTCTCCCACGTGCCTGGTGACAGGACGAGGGGGAATGGGCTTAAGTTGAGCCAGGGGAGTTTTAGGTTAGATGTTAGGAAGAACTTCTTTACTGAAAGGGTTGTGAGGCATTGGAACAGGCTGCCCAGGGAAGTGGTGGAGTCACCATCCCTGGAAGTCTTCAAAAGACCTTTAGATGTAGACCTTAGGGATATGGTTTAGTGGGCATTGTTAGCGTTAGGTCAGAGGTTGGACTCGATGATCTTGAGGTCTCTTCCAACCTAGAAATTCTGTGATTCAGTGATTCCTTCAGTCATTATCTTTGAGTAGGAAAGCAGTTTTTCTTCTACTGTACTTTCACTTGGCTTTACACGTCAAAGCTTGCTAATACCTTTCTTTTCCCTGTATTTTTTCCTTTAGTTGTCAATTATTTTCTATCAATATAATTCCTTTTTCTTAGGCATTGTTAAGGTCATACTTCCTCTTAGCCCTTAAAAATGTGTAACAGCAAAGGACAAAGCTACTGCAAACAGTGTGCCTTGCTATCACCTGCATATGCTTTCTGTATCTTCTCTCATGCCAGACTACCCTTCTCTGCATACCCTTGTATGAAAAAAGATAGTACACTCACTGGGTAGAGAGTAGATTTGCAATCTTATACGAAAAAATTAGAATATTGTGCTTATAGCTGGCAACAGCATTGGGGAAAAATGCTAAAAACCTTAGAGTTTGTTCCAGGTTATGGTATTTCTAGTTAGAAGGGCAATCTGTTAGGGTACTAACTTCAGAGATAGACGTATTTATAAAATACTAAGGTTTCTGCGCACAAACATGCCATTTTTATGTCTGGCATCCTAGTTTTACAAATAATCCTTTTTATTTTTTTTAATACATAAAATAATGTAAAAATCTTTAAAATGTAAGCTTATCTAGTAGTTATTGCAGTAGTAGTATGTAGTTAATGTTTTTTTTTTGTTTCCAAGTTATTGTGTAACCACATCCTGCTTAATAAAAGTGACTTAAAAATAAGAAAATTGATTTATAAAATGATGTAAATTTCATTAACCACTTTCCTTAAATGATATGGATTCCTTCATGCAGTGCCTCAGCTGCAGCTGTTGCTAGGATTAGCGTAAGGTATCTCTGGCAGTGTTATTTTGGTTAGCATCTTCCTGCCTCCTGAAAGAGGCTGGGTTTTGTCTAGGTGCAATTTTTACAGTAATTAAGAACTATTAGTTAAAAATCAGTGTAAAAACTCAGTGAAAGTTGCTGCTCGAGGACAGAGGGAGGTACCATCTTCTGTGCTGGAATCTGTAACATTTTCAGGGATGTGCTTCGTGTCACTTAAGATCTGTGGTGTTGTGCAGAGGTTTTACTGCTACAGATTAGCTGATGTATCCATAATTGTGCATGGTTTTAGGGCTATCAAAGATTAAGCTAAGAAGCTTTACCTACAGTGCATTTGAGGATACGGTTTGTTTATTGCATTCTTTAGTTTATTTTGAATTGAAGAAATTAAGTGATCATTTAGTACAGGTTTGAAGTGGTTTTGTGATGAAGTTGCTTTATTTAACAGATGACACTGGATATCAGTGTGCTTCTGTCTGTGCAATGGTGTTTCACCTTTCAAATGAATAACAATCATTTCAACTTGAAGTAATATCAATTCTTTTTGGCCTTTGCAGTCAACAGTAAAGAATTCCTTGCCAGAGATGAAAGCAAAATCCCAGTGGATGAAGTGTTCTTTCACAGGTAATGAAATATTTGAGAACATTCATTGTAAGTTTTGTTTTTGAGTGCATTGCCTTCAAAAAAAAAATTGCTTTTCATAAATATTCTGTAGTGTTCCAAACGTTTGCAAATTTTGATTAATTTGAGTGACTTGTGATGACAGTAGTTTCCTTAGAACATAATTTCAAAATTGGGCAAAAGTAAAGAATATTACTTATGAATGAAAGCAACCAGTCTACATATCAAATAAGTTGACATTATAATATAACTTAAACACTGGGTGATGGTGAATGTCTTGCGGGTTGCAATTCTTACGCATCAGAAGTAGATTTAAGAAAATGGAATATTTTTATTAATTGTTTATGTTACTAATATCAAAGCTTATTAAAATGGAACAGTGCGAAGAAAGTCAGAAGAGCTAATCTTCTTCATTTTTTTATGATTTTTTCTATATGGTTGGTTTTCCTTTTGGATCATTGTCTAAAAATGCAGCTATAATACTTAGGTTGAAGTGTTACACATTTGGCAAAAAGTAGTTCATATCTCCTTGGGAGATCAGTCTTTCTTTTCCCATCTTCCTTTTGCCCTTTTATGAATTCAGTATGTTCAGAATGATTTCTGTCACCTCTGTAAAATTCCTTGGTTTTAAACTTTACGGTAGTGGCTTACAGTTTAAAAAACAAAGAAAATACAAATCTCTGTTTTGGGATGAAGCAGTTAACTTACACTTTTTAGCTGGGGAAATACGCATGAAGCAATCTCCTGTTTTTTTTTTTTTTTTTTTTTTTTTTTAAACTTGTCATAAAGATCATCTCTTGTGCCTTTGTGTTTGAGAGCAATTATGTTATTTCAGATTTTATACAAAGATTGACAATAAGAGAGAGAAACGAAATCATCAAGAGGATGAAGAAAGTGTGGAAGACGTAGATGATGATGAGTTCGAAAGAGCGTTGGGTAAGGTTACGGTTTTCTGTGAAGTAACTGTCCCAGTATTTTGTGCTTATATGAATTATTAATGTATCCTTCACTAGTTTATGTTGTATAAAAGAACCAAATACAGTCATATGAAAGTAGAAGAAAACTATCTTTTCAATTCCTATTCTATGCTGCTATAGTCAGCAGGTCATACTGTCCCCTCACATGAGACAGGCCAGATGGATCGCTGTCTTGTAGAAAGTTTCTCTCACTACTCCAGTAGTGTTCAGCTTGTTCAGCTCAGGCTGGAAGTTTTCAGAGTTTGAATATAAACTCGTAAATAGCAGTTTGTGCCCTTTTGTTCTTTTCCTAGTGTAACCTAAGCATTAAATAACATTTATAATTTTGTATAATGTTTTTTTTATAGAATTCAGAGCTCCCATACTGGGGGTATTCCTTAGTGACATAATTAATATGGTCCTAGTTATGAGAAGAACCTGTCACTAATTGTATTTACCATTTAATTGTTAGTATTTCTAATACATAAACTGTCTCTGAAAATTTTTGACATTAAATTGAGATGCTTAAATTAAAGGTAGTCTAATGTTAGATTTTACTCTCTGAATCAGAACATTTCTAATTTTTCAGATCTCATTTTTACCACTTTTTTTTTTTAAGAGCAATTTATTCCGAAGTGAATCTGATGATAGGAGCTTTTGCTCCCTGAAATCAGGGCCCTTTGTTATTGAAGCAGATGTTATTAACTAGTCAGGAAAATGACACCTAAAATAATGTATTTTGCATTGACTTCACGTTTTTTTTTTTTTGATATCTTTTAGTAAAAAGTTTTGTTTTCTTTGAATTTCCCCCCCCAGATACATTTGAAGCTGATGATAGTGCTGTTGATGTTAGCCAGGATGACCTTGATTTTGCTGGGTAAGACCTTGAGACAATTCTTTCATCTCTTGTTCTAATACCCATATAGAGTTTTACTTTGAGAAACTGGATAGAGGTTTTTCAGAAAGACTGCGCATATCACTTTGCAAAAAAAAAAAAAAAAAAGGCAATAGCAGTTGAATGCTGGGTAATCCTGCTTTTCTGCATCCCTCGGAATGGGGCATCATGATCCTGTGGTGCTTACAGTATGTTGGCTTGAAGTGTGAGACCTGTAGTATTTATCTATACAATGCGGTGACCCAGTAAGCAAAGTGCAGTCTTACTTGGTTTTCATCATCTCAGGTTTCTGTTTGAGAATTACCAAGTACAAAACAAAGCAGAATGAGGCATAATGGTACTACTCTAAGGATTGGTTGTAACTGGACCTAACTGAGTGATAAACTTTGTGGGATCCAGAATCACACAGCTCAGTTTTCAGGAGGTCAGCAGTTACATTACTGATTAAGTAGCCTCTTCTTTACTTAAACCATCTGCAATGCAACTTTAAAATCAGCACAGAAACTTTATTTTTCAAGACATTTTTGTGATGCAGACTAGTGTGTGTATTAAAAAAAAATAGGAGACACAAAACAACCAAGCACCTAGTGTCTGAAGAGCAATGTTTACTTTCTGGGAAAAAAAGAATATAGGTGTTATCCTCATTTAGAAATACCTGCGTGTTACGTGTTTTTTAGAAAGACTTTGTGAAAAGGAGCAGAGACACATAAGGAAAAAATACTAAAGCTGACTTTTGTGTTTATTTTGGAATAGGATTCTCTCCAGAACTTAAAATGGTTTAGTTTTTAACAGTTCCATATGATGATGTTGAAAACATACCTGAGTGCATAATACGTTCACTAGCTCTCATCCTACATTTACTACTGTGATGCAGTGCAGCTGCAGTGATGTTTAAGTTTTCTAACAGTGTTTGCAGGTAGATAAATGTTATGTGGATGCAAACAGTATTTTGCCAGATGATTTGCTAAGCCTGTTACATATTTGTTTTAGTAACATAAAAAAGAAAAACACGGGCAGTAAGAAAAGCAAAAGAACTGAGGATTCTGGTGCTGACTGGGATGATTCTGATGATGAAGATGAATTCAGTGATCTGGATGATGAGGAGGTCTCCTTAGGAAGCATGGATGAAGAAGACTTTGAGAAAGATATGGATGAAGAGGGAGGTGTATTTATGGATGTGTCTGATGATGATGACAACCTAGGTAAAGTAACATTTAATACCAAAAACAAGAAGAAAAAGTTTTTAAAAGTACATTACCTGATATGTAATCACATACTTAAATTTAGTTACCTAGGTGGGAGGTTTGGTTTTTAAGAAGTGACCAGTCCTTCTCTGGACAATGTAGTATTTAGTCTTAAGAGAAATGACATTTTTTGCCACAGTCTCCTAGGTGAAAGTGGGCATTAGGCATCTGGGTTCAACAGTTTGCATACAAAACATGCTTTCTTCATTCTGAAAAAAATGGCAGAACAAACGTAACTTTATAAATAAATAACTGTATGCAAGATGCAAAAGTATTAAAATATTTAAAAGACAAAAATAATAAAAAATCTATTATTTCTGTAACGATAACTGATTGGTGCACCTTTATGGTTTTATTATCTTTTCAACTGAAAAGCATTTTACTCAGAATGTGCTTTATGTGGCTGGAAAAGCACAGATTAATGGAGTATTTCAACTGATGACTTAAAGTCACAGGAAGATGATTGAAGGTAGAACCAGTAAACTATTTATACAGCTGTTCACACCTTAATCTTTCATGAGATTGTTACTTCATTAGGCTTACCAAGCAGACATTCGAAGTTTACATAATGTTTTAGCCTTCATATTGTTATCTTACTATCATTTTTCCACAGCACAAATATTAAGGAAATAAGTTATGAGGAATGACACACCACTGAACAATTTTTAATTGATAATTCTGTCCACTGTGTTTTAAACTTACACATTTTTGAAATAAAGACTTGCACTAGACAAACATATCTAAATAGATATTTTATTGGGTATTGTGCTTTAAATATCATGCATGAATTATGAGAATAAGGAATTGACTTTTTTTTTTAATTCCCTGACAGACCTTAAGAATGACAGCCAATCAAAGTCTGTCAGTAAAAAGACCAAGAGAAAGATAAATTCTGTGGGATCGCTTGAAGGTAAGGAAACGCTGCCATTATTTCCTTTTAAGAAGACTTAATGCAAATAAGTCTGAAAACTTTGGCTTCAGAGGTGTTTAATACAGTAGATTATCTACACTTTTGGATCTGGCTTCAGATTTGAATAAACTACAGATAAAAACAAATTTTTTCCTTTGTCCTCCAACCAGGGTGGCCTAATTCAGAATGACAATCTGCTCTTGAAGGATTGGGGATTGAAGGAGTTCTATTTGAAGGAAGGATGGAGTTTTTCTGGCAGTTACTCTAGCTTGTGGGGGTGCATTTGATACTGACACACATTGCGTAGAATTGTGCTATTTAGTTCTGTTTGGAATTTTTTTTTCTCCTGTTAAGGGGGTGGTGAGTAAAGCTTTCTAACATCCCTTTTAGGTGGTCTTATTAAACAATAGCAATAATTAAAAAAAAAAATACATTTTGTTTAAGTATCATTGTAAATTTGAAATTCTGTCTCATACGAATCATACTTTTTGTTTGTAGGATCCAGCCGAGGAAAGAAGAGGAAACTCACAGATGCCAATATGCTGGCATCCGCAGAGGAGGCAAGTTTGATTAGTGCTTAAAAAAAAGTGATTAAGTGTTTTACATATTTCTTAATACTAAAATATAAAATTTGTCTTTTTAAAGTTTGGCTATCTGCTGGATGAAAATGCTGGGTCCAAGTTTGACAATATCGGATTGAATGCCATGGCTAACAGAGATAATGCAGGTAAGTACATGCTGTGAAGAGCAGATAGCTGTAAAGCTGCTACTTGTTTTCAGATTCTGTACTTAAAAAGACATACTTAACTGGGATACATACCAGGTCAGAGAGCACACAATAGGGACAGCAGCTCAAGATCAGTAAGATATGACTTAGTACTGAGCATCTGTCTTGACTGAAAAAAAACTAATATTAACTGTGACTGCTGGAGTGAGTAAGGCTTCAGAAAAGAGAAGCAGGCTAGCATGTGCTCCTTTTACACTGTAAATAAGAAGTGGCAATATGCTGTTACTCATGCTTTCATGTGTATTCTGCTCTGATAAAGAGTATTCTGGCTCCTTGTCAAGGGAAGACATAGCACAGATATCTTTATTGGAAATATTTCCTTGCTAGATCGGTGAGGAAAAAGTAACTTTCTAGAAATAACTTCAAATTAATACAAATTAAATGTGTACTGCTTTCGGTCCTTTCTTTGTATAACCTTTGTAAAGGCATAAATGTAAACCTTTCTTTGTATAACCTGTACAAGTCTTTCTGGTGTCACCTGAAAAAGTATTAACAGCAGCATTCAAGCAGTGCATACTTCCACAGGAACATTAATAAAATACAAATCAATGGCAAGGGTGGTCTTAAACATGGAGATTTTGAGATGGTACATATTGTGAAATGGAAAAAAAAATTCTCAGGTGTCAAATCCAGCAATTTGCACTTTATTAACATTTATAGATAAAGTAGTCAAGTTTTAAGTTCTACGTGATTTATCCATATTCCACATAATGTACAGAAGTATCCATCAGTTTCTCACTTCTCATCTTCCCTCTTACAGATGTCAAACAGATCAAGTGGGAAGTAGAGCGTGACAGGTGGCTCCACAACAGAGATGTGAAAAGCATCATCAAAAGGAAGAAACAGTTCAGGCACAAAGGGCTGAAAAAGAAGTACAAAGGCAAGAAATCAAAAAGGTGAACCAAACACCTTAATGTGGACATTTTTACAATAGCTGTTCTAAAATAATTATTTTTCTTATCCACCTGTTTTTCTTACTTTTAGTTTTTGTTGCTTAACCATGCCATTTGGTCATTCTCCTTTATGCCATGAATTCCAGCCCACTCATTTGATTTGTAATAAACTGAAAAGAAAGAAAATATTTGTTAGCTGTAAATTAGAACTGTATAAAGGTGAGCCACTTTATGGCTGGTTTGGTTGGGTGTATAGTCTTCCACTTCTGAGTAAGTCTTCCACCCATTCGACACTCCAGCCACACCTACACATTACAGTAAACACTTCTGCAATCTCTCCTGGGGTAGTTTTAAGCAGTAAGAAAATCTGTTTTATACATAAGATGCAACAGAAGCTTGAGCCATCTTTTCGAAGCAAACTACAAGCCTACCTTCCAGAATTGATGGAAACCTTTTCTGCATTGTGTATCTGAAATCTGACAAGAAAGATAAATCGGTTAATTTACACAGCATATTTCAAGACAAATAATTAAATGCACTATTTTTCTAATTACTTTTTTTTTCTACGTTTGTCCTAGCTCTTTGTTATAGCTGCCCTCAAATAATGTTATCTGATTTTTTTTTTTAAATTGTATCACAACTGTACTCAGGTTTCTCCTGTGTGTTTTCTAAGCTTCCTTGTACTGGTGTCAACCAAATACGGGCTAGACTTGAAGATGAAGGATGCTCAAAGCAGACACTTAAAGGAATAGCAGGAACCTTACTTTCCCTATATGGCCTTAGGTGTTCACTGAATCCTCCTGCGAGTAGCTGCACCAGCCCAACAGAAAACCATGAAATGACAGCTTTATGTCATGTGAATGATTTACAGCAGATCAGGGACAGATCATGAAAATGATAGCATATTAGCATGAAGTGCTGAAAGCCTCCTTCTGCGTGCAGTCAGCTACTGGATGAGCTCAGCGCGCCCTGCAAAACTACACAATAAAGAAAAAGTAGAAGGACGCGTTGGAACTGGGATGGCGTAGTAAGAAGTGGGAGAAATGAGAAGCCGTGGAAGCTGAGACCAACTGGAACTTGAGCAGCTGAGACCAGCTCCCTGCCTGGCTACTGGCAGGGGTGAGCTGGTGTCCCCAGCCCCAGCAGTGGCTGCCTTTCCCCGCAGGCCGGCCCGGCTGGCCCCAGGGCAGCAGGCGGACACTGCAGGGCGGATCCCCTCAGCCGGGAGCTGGCTCATTGCTGTGCTACCCCAGCGCCACGGCTGGAGCCTCAGAGGCTTCAGGGGCCGCAGCTGCCAGCTGCAGGGGGACCCGGCGCCGCCCGACCCAGGGGCGAGCCCGGGGAGCCCCCGGGGCTGCGCGGCCGACACGGGAGCGAGCAGCGCCCGCCTCCCCTCCTTGGTCGAGGCAGCGCTCTCGCTACGCACAGGCGCGATGTTCAACCTCCCTGCCGCACCGGCTAAGCTCCGCTATGTTCTTTAAAAAATATAAAACCCTGCAGTTGGAACGAGCCCGGCGGCGCCGCGCCGCTCTCCCAAGCACCCCGCCCAGCCCCGAGCTGCTCCCCGGCCCCCCGCACCTCGGCTGCTGTCCATGGCGCGGTAGAGCAGGAGGACGCCGCCCAGCGCGGCCGCCTCCAGCGCCACCAGCCCCGCCAGCAGCCGCCGCCTCATGGCCGCCCGGCCGCCATCAACGGCCGCGCACGCCCGCCGCCGCCGCGCTCCTCCCCTGGGGGGCGGCCACGTAATGGCGGCCGCGCCCGCCCGCCTCACGGAGAGGGAAGGCGACGAGAGGGCGTCTGGGCAGTGCCTATCCGGGCCAAACCACGCTGGGCTGTGCCGAGCCGATCCGTGCCTTGCCAAGACGCGCCATGCCTGGCTGTGCCAATATGCGTCAAACCGTGCTAGGCTGCGTCAACCCATGCTAAGCTGTGCCAAGCCGTGCCAAACAGTGCTGAGCCCTGCCGAGCCGTACTGAACCATACCGAGCCAAACCATGCTGAGCCATGTCATGCTAAGCAGTGCTGAGCTGTGCTGGGCCATGCCAAACTGTGCCGAGACGTGCTGAACTGATCTGAGCCATGCCCAGTCGTGTTGTGTTGAGCTGTTCCAATCTGAGCTGCGTCAAAGGCGTTGCTGAAGTCTAGGTAGACCACATCGACAGGCTTTCCCTCATCTGCCAGCAGGGTCACCCAGTCAGGAGGAGATGAGGTTGGTCAGGCACTTGGCTTTCATGAACATAGTGGTCCCACATACATTGCGTGACTGCGTTCAAGATGAACTATCCATCACCTTTCCTGGCACCAAGGTCAGACTGACAGACCTGTAGACCCCGGTTCCTCCTTACGACCCTCCTTACAGATGAGTGTTGCATCAGCAAGTCTCCAGTCATCCAGGACCTCTGTGGATGACCATTGATTCAAAGATCGAAGCCGAAATTCCTTTAAGTGGTATATTCTTTATTGCAGCGCTGGATGCACGGGGGATCTCTCCACCTATCGTGCATACCTAAAGCGGAAAGCAGTCTTGAATTTATACAATCAATCTATCAATATTCTACAAGCACCTATACATATGCATTACCTATCCCCGCCTTCCCTCGCTTCTCATGCTAATTAGCCTTTTGGCACCTTGCGCCTGTGTAGAGCCTCCCAAGAATTGTGGGCAGGGGTCTTTGGGACGTGGGCAGGGGTTTTTGGGAGGAAGACCCCGAGTCTTCCTCACAGTGTACTTTTCACCTTTGGTCAGGAATCTGCTGAATTGGCAGGTTTCTTAATTGCAAGAGCTGGTTGTTGCTAATTCTTCCGTTTGTTGTATCTTTATAATGAATTCCAATGTCCAGTTTTGAGATTTATAGTCCTTACGTTTGTTTCTCTGTCCGTCTGCCGCTTCCTTATCATGAGTTCCAGTGTCTTGTTTCGAGATATACAGTCCATGTCTGGGGATTGTCCTTGCCTCCCCAATGCCTCCCCAATACCTCCTTAATCAATCCCCCCTTTTCTTTTCCCATGCAAATTCTTTTGCATCAGATACTTTCATTATTTACAGTAACACAACAAAGCAGGCATCTAAACAACATGCACACAAATATTCCTAATACTACTAATGCGATTAGAGCAATGAACACTTGTTTCAACCATTGAAAATTGGGCAACCAGGAGGTTAACTTATTCCATATTTCACTAAAACTCCACGAAAGATCATCTTTACTGATATCATGTAGGACCCTTGTCTGCTTCCATATTTCTTCCAGGTCGGTAGAGATCCTTCCACTCTGATCTACATACACACAACAACTTGTGTTTATTACTGTACAGACTCCCCCTTGAGTGGCCAGTAACAAGTCTAGGGCCATCCAATTTTGTAATACTACCTGTGATAAACTAGATATCTCTTCTTGTTGAGCCTTTATAGCATCCAGAGTTTTGTTTTCTAACTTCTCTATAATTGCAGAAATATTAACTATCGCCTTTTCCAATTCACTCACTCCTAACCATGGGATAAACCATCGAACGAAACTATGAAAAGCGGTGTGTCTCTCTATCAATGGATTGTTAATTTTTCGTCTGATTCTCCGCATATGAGTTCTCAAGTAACCTCGAGGCACTACATCATGTACTGTCATATTGGGGACTACCACTCCAAGAGTGCAAGTTCCCTTCCAATTCTCAGGCAAGACCTTACGAGCTGTATCGTTGCATAGCTAATACCACCCTTTTCCTTCTGGAACCGTCCAGCTGGTTGAATTTGCCCAGCCGCTAGTCGTACTAATATCAATTGTTCAATTACAAGATGTCTGATTTCCCACATAAGTAGTATCCGTATTTATACAATGCTGTTTTCCTATACCCTTAGGCGGGTTACACCTTTGTACACATACATAATAGGATTCTAACGGCATGAAGCTACTCACTTCTAGTTCCAAAACTTCTTAATATTTTCGACCCCAAGATGTGTTTTCCCACAAATTAGTCCAAGATAAGTTTGCAGGCAACGGAATCCCGATTAACGATACACCCTTATTCCCATGCTGTGGCAGATGGGTGCATACCCAACAGTTCGTCTTATTAGTTACTTGAGAAATTGTTTGTATTAAGGTCAGGTGTAAGTTCTCATCCCAAGTTGCCCACCCCGAATCCGAGAACCGCACCCCTGCAATCATTAGGATCTGGAAAACCATAATTTTGTTGGTCCAATTGGAGTGGTGGTCTATATCCTCGCCGGGACCTTCTTCACCCTTGAATTGTGGATCCAAGCTGCTTGCTTCTTAATCTTAATGGCGGTGTGTGTTGTCAGTAATACTTGGTATGGTCCCATCCACTTTCCTTCCATTTTTCCTGTAGGGGTTGTCCTGAAAAAGTCCCGAGCTTAAAGGGGTGGATTGGTTGATCCAACCCTCTAGCCCTGGTCCCTAAAACAAATTTATGTACTTTATTTAATTGTTTCTGAAGTTCAGTTATATAAGCATATAAATATTCTGATCCTAACTGCGTTAGGTCCTCTCCACTAAATAGAAATTGCTATGGCCTTCCATATAAGATTTTGAAGGGACTCAAATTCCCTTTTATTCTAGGTTTGACTCTAATTCCAAGTAATGCTAAAGGGAGGGATTGAGGCCATGACAAATTAGCTTCTTATCCAATTTTAGCTATTTATTGTTTAATTAAATGGTTCATTTTTCTACCTGTCCACTTGCCTGTGGTCTATAAGGAGTATGCAGTTGCCAATCTATCTTTAGAATCTTACTTATCTGTTCTACCACTTGTGCACGAAATGTGAAAACTCTATCAGAAGACATTGCTACTAGAATCCCAAAGCATGGTATTATTTCATTTAACAAGACTTTAACCACTTCTCTTGCTTTGTTTGTTCGACAGGGAAAGGCTTCAGGCCTTCCTGAAAATGTGTCAGTCAGAACCAGTAAATAATGATACCCCCCTTTTCTAGGGAGTTCTGAAAAATCAATTTGCCACTGTTGCCCCGAATAATTTCCTTTACCGATTATTCCAAATTTTATTCTATTCTTGGTATTGGGGTTATTGTGTAAGCAAATGCTACATTGTTGAGTTACTTGTTTTATCATATCGTCCCACTAATGTCTGACTCAGGCTCTTATGCAGTGTGCCAGCTCCCCAATGCGTTTTATTGTGTTCTGTAAGAACTATGGGCCATGTCAAACTAGAGGGTATTACTATGTGGTTATCTTTTAAATATACTCATCCATCTGGTTTCATTTTACCTTTCAAATCTTCAATTAATTTTAAGTCTTCTTTTGTATAATTTGGATATAGTTTGGATTTTACCGTCTGGTATCAAAGACAATGCCTTCACCTCAGTTATTTCAGCTGCCTGCTTAGCCTCTGCCAATCGGTTTCCAATTTCAAAATCGGTGTTCCCCTTTTGGTGTCCCTGACAATGCATGATAGCTACCTTTTCTGGTTGTTTTACAGTCTCTAACAATTTTAAAATTTCTTCAGCATACTTTGTGTTTTCACTGAGCGGTCAGCAATCCATGTTCTTTCCAAATTGCTCCATGAGCATGTACCACGCCGAATGTATATTTAGAATCTGTCCAAATATTTACCCTTTTTCCCGCTGCCAGTTCCAATGCTCTCGTGAGAGCAACTATCTCCGCCTTTTGAGCTGATGTTCCAGGGGGTAAAGGCTTAGACTCGATTACCTGCTGAGTAGCTGTTATAGCATATCCAGCTTTACGTTGTCTTTGCATAACAAAACTGCTCCCATCCGTGAACCAAGTTTCTTCCGCATCTTCCATGGGCTCCTCCTTAAGGTCTGGTCGGCTGGAATACACAGTCTCTATAATTTCTAAACAATCGTGAATCACAGGTTGTGCCGGAGCATCACTAAGAAAAGAGGCTAGATTCACAATATTAGTTATCACAATTTCCACGTTGTCCTGTTCTACCAATATTGCTTGATATTTCAAAATCATCAATTCTTGTTTAAGTTGTTTAAAGACTTTTTGTGCTTCTCCAGTCCAGACTAACTTTGACTGGTTAATCTTTATCAATTCACATAGAGGCTTTACCAATAGTCCATAATTATAAATCCAAAGGCGACACCAACCTGTCATTCCTAAAAAGGTTTGTAGCTCCTTTACCATTTGAGGTTCTGGAGTCCGGCAAATGACTTCCTTATGTTCAGTTCCTAGTTCTCGTTGTCCTTCCGAAATTTCAAATCCCAGATAGGTCACACTTTGTTGAGCCAGCTGGACTTTCTGTCAAGAGACTTGATATCCATTTAAACCCAGAAAATTAAGACGACTTATAGTCCATTGAATACAACTCCCTTTAGTCTCGGTAGCTATTAAGAGATCATCTACATATTGTAACAAAGCACCTTCAGTGTCCGGAGGCATCCATGTTTCGAGTTCCCTTGCTAATTGGTTTCCAAAAATAGTGGGGCTATTCTTGAATCCTTGAGGTAGTAATGTCCACGTAAGCTGCGTCTTTCTGCCTGAATCGGGATTTTCCCATTCAAAGGCGAATAGGTTTTGGCTTTCTGTGGCTAAGCCTAGGCAGAAGAAGGCGTCTTTTAAATCCAGTACGGTAAACCAGACTTGACTATTCTTTAATTTAGTCAGCAAAGTATAAGGGTTTGCCACTACTGGATGTATATCCTCAGTGATTTTATTTATGGCTCTCAAATCCTGAACTAGCCTATAGCTTTTTCATCTGCCTTTTTAATTGGCAATATGGGTGTATTGTATTCTGATTCGCATTCAATCAATAATCCATACTGTAAAAATTTATTAATTATCTCTTTAATTCCTTTCCTATCTTCTATCCTCAAAGGATATTACTTGACCTTAACGGGTTTCTGTCCTGGCTTTAATTTAATAATTATTAAGGTCACATTTTTAGCTCTTCCAGGGACTTCGGTAGCCCAAACTCCTGGACATACTTGATCTGTGATCTCTAAAGGTATTTCACTTTTAGGGTCAGTTTGTATTAGTGCCAAGCTTAACACATTTATTAGTTGTTTTTCTCCTATTCTTAATTCCATTTTCCCTTTTTCAAAGACAATTTCTGCTCCTACTTGCTCTAATAAATCTCTACCTAAGAGTGCCCATGAGGAGCTAGGCATATATAAAAATCTGTGTATGCCCCATTGTTTCCCTAACTTGTACTTCAAAGGTTCACAAAAATAAGCCTTTTCGGTTACACCTTGTCCCGGTTTCAGTTATGACAGAGTTAATTTTCTTCCTAGTAGCTGGTAGAATGCTATGTTTTGGCTTAGGATGAGAAGAGTGCTGATAACACCCTGATGTTTTAATTGTTGCAGAGCAGTGCTTATACCAAGCCAAGGACATCTCAGCTTCTTGCTCTGTCCTGCCAACAGGCAGGCTGGGGGTGCAGTAAGAGCTGGGAGGGGACAGACCCAGGACAGGTGACCCAAACTAGCCAAAGGGGTATTCCATAGCATCTGACGTCAGGCTAAACAATACATAGGGGTGGCTAGCCAGGGGGAGGGGGCCGGACTGCTCGGGGTTAGGCTGGGCATCGGTCAGCGGGTGGTGAGCAATTGCATTGTGCATCACTTGTTTGTACACATTATTAGTAGTGGTACTATTATCATCATTGTATTATTATTATTATTATTATTATTATTATTATTATTATTATTATTATTATTTTGTCTTATTAAACTGTCTTTATCTCAACTCACGGGCTTCACTTTCCATTTCTCTCCCCCGTCCCAGAGAGGGAGGGGGAGGGTGAGCGAACAGCTGCATGGTGTTTAGCTGCTGGCCGGGTTAAACCACGACACACCTTTTACCCTAACATAATAATTCTGTGAAGGCATTAATGCTTGATTTAGAACTGAATACGTTGCCCCATAGCAATAAGAAATTTCGCTTCCATTCCTCCCCTAGCTTCATTATAACCAGTGGAGGATCCGCTAGGGTAGATTCCCCAGGTCCCCGTTATTCCTGTTGAAATCAGGGGTCTATTATCCTAGGAAAAGGCTAGTCAATTTGTCCTCCGAAGCCAGGTCCAAACCGTTTTGTTTTATTTATTTATTTATTTATTTATTTATTTATTTATTTTCATTACATTTCAGAGTTGGTCCAAAAATTCCATAGGGGTTTCTTTTAGACCTTGTTGGAAGCATATTCTCAATTCCCAATTCATCCAGATTTTAGTATTTACTTAACCGTTCATAATTTTCGGGATGATTAGGGTCTTAGTGGGGGTCGGTCAGGGGAATGCAATTGTCCACAGTTCCCTGAGCGGTCCCATCGGCAATCTGAGCTCGCACATGAACTCAGGTTGTTTTAAGAGTTAACTGGTTTTCTGTTTCTGTGACAACTCTCTAGGACCCATCATGGTCCCTTTGCCCCAAAGGGCTAACACCCATGATTTTAAGATCTCTGCCTCGGGCAGAGGCAGAACTATTATCATTCCTACATCCTCTTTCCCTGCTCATTCAACTTCAAACACCTTTAACACTTTCAACAACCCTTTTAACACTTCCTTTATCTTTCTCCAGCCTGTACTTCTCTAATGCCATCATCAAAGGCTCAGTCAGGGGCCAACTTAATTCTGTACCTTTTCCCACCAAGATGCTGAAACATCAGTATACAACATTTCATCCTGTTCTGCTTCTCCAAAAACAACACTAACTGTAGCAAAATATTATAGTTTAAAGTTCCATTTAGGGGCCACTTTTCTCCACATTCCAGCTTATAAAGTGGCCACCACTGATTACGATATTTTATCAATGTTTTCCTGTTCACACTTCCACCGGCAGATCCTCCAATATCCTTCCAGTGACTTAAAACACATCCTAACACACTTTTCTTTAAAATTTCACTGCTTGCTTGCCCCCCCATTTTCCAGTTTACACTTTCAGAATACACATGTTACTTACAAAAGCGTATCACAAAACGTATCACTCACAAAAATACGGGCACGCAATATCTTTCAGTAGCGATGTCACAAAACTACTATTACCAGCAATATTGCCAATATCACAATAACAATAGTCAGAGTCAAATTCCACATGCGATAAGTCAGAAAACCAAACTGTGTAACACCGTAACGATATCTTTCTTATAACAATGCCACGAATCTACAATTACCACCAGGAAAATAGCCAAAATCGCAGTAACAATAACCAGAGTTAAATACCATACTCCATGAGTCAGAAAACCGAAATAGACAACACAATTCCAGATGGACCTTAAAGCGAGCTCTTTCCTTAAGGTCCCCAAATATACTTATGGTGCTTACCACAAAGTATATACCAAACACTGCCTCGCAGAAGATCACCTTCTGACTTACAGACAGTTCCAGATACAGATGGACCCCAAGGTCCCCAGATATACTTGTGGTACTAACCACAAAGTATATACCAAATACTGTCCTGCAGAAGTCACCTTCTGACTTACTGGACAGTCCCAGATGACCGGTCTACCAGAAAACCAAACCAGAATAAAGAATATACTCACTTACAATGATGGGGTCCTTGTCTGCCTCCGCAGTGATCCAGTGAGTCGAGGAGTCCCTCTGGGAAATCCCGGGGGTACCCTAGGGAGTCCTGTCCCCAGCGGGTCCTGCGGTCCGGCAGAGAGGTTGTCCCATCTGGGGTGCCAGATTGATTCAAAGATCGAAGCCGAAATTCCTTTAAGTGGTATATTCTTTATTGCAGCGCTGGATGCACGGGGGATCTCTCCACCTATCGTGCATACCTAAAGCGGAAAGCAGTCTTGAATTTATACAATCAATCTATCAATATTCTACAAGCACCTATACATATGCATTACCTATCCCCGCCTTCCCTCGCTTCTCATGCTAATTAGCCTTTTGGCACCTTGCGCCTGTGTAGAGCCTCCCAAGAATTGTGGGCAGGGGTCTTTGGGACGTGGGCAGGGGTTTTTGGGAGGAAGACCCCGAGTCTTCCTCACAGTGTACTTTTCACCTTTGGTCAGGAATCTGCTGAATTGGCAGGTTTCTTAATTGCAAGAGCTGGTTGTTGCTAATTCTTCCGTTTGTTGTATCTTTATAATGAATTCCAATGTCCAGTTTTGAGATTTATAGTCCTTACGTTTGTTTCTCTGTCCGTCTGCCGCTTCCTTATCATGAGTTCCAGTGTCTTGTTTCGAGATATACAGTCCATGTCTGGGGATTGTCCTTGCCTCCCCAATGCCTCCCCAATACCTCCTTAATCACCATGACCGCTGATAGGTGATGGAGAGCAGCCCAGCAATCACACCTACCAAAATGGCAGCATCACTTCCCCCTCGGTGGTGGTCTTTTTGTTCTGTGGTTTTGATTTCATTGTTTTCTTTTCTTGATTCATGGTATGGAGATGAGTTTATTGTCAAAATCTCTCGGGACTTTCATTACTAAGGACTTTCCTATGAGGCTCTTTTTTCCTATTAATGTTATTTAAGATTAGTTTTAATACCTTGCTGCTATTACAGGGCAATTCTTTTCCAATTCTGTTCTCCCTGGTGGCCAAGCTTGCTAGTATTACTTGCTCACAGTGGGATTTAGTACTAAAGTAATTCCTTCTCTGTAGATGATAAATGGGCAAGATCAACCCAGTTTCTGTTTCCAGAAAGGTGGGAAGGGGAAGAGAAAGAAACGTATCAAATTCTAAAGGTTTTTCAGGAGTAGAGGCAGAGGCAGAAATAATGCCAAGTATTTCTACTCCACCCCTTAAAAATGCCTATTTAAAGGCACTTAACTGCATTAGACCAGCAGTTTCAATCCCCAGCAAAAGGTGATAAGCATGGCTGAAGAAAGGAAAGCCTTTGTTGATGAAATAAATAAAGCACTGGCCAAGTCCGAAGGCCTTTCCCTGAAGGATCTGCTGTTCTCCTACCGGGGGACTCCTTATCCCATGACCGTGTGCAGTGCGGAGACCTTCCAAGCCCTGGAGAACCTGGAAGCCAGAAGGGACGATCTGGTGCTGGTGTCTTACCCCAAATGTGGTGAATAGATTATAGATTACTCGCTGTAGTCTGTGATACTGTAACTAATTAGCTGACACCATAAGGAGGAAAATAACCAACAGAGGATGGTTTTACATTGTGGGGGGATATTGGGCATTTGTAGTACAACCAGAGGCAGCAGGTTTTTGTGCTCATTGTCTCTGTTATGTAGTCTGGTCTACTGTTTTTTAATATGGTTTATGTTTCTGAAGAGATAATATGTTTTAGCATTCACAACAATTTTTGGCTGAAGAAGTGGGAATAAAGTATGTAGTTATTATGTATCAGTGGGGCAAGATACCTCTGCCAGTATGATAAACTGCATTCTGAAAAGTGTGTTAGTAATGTAATGCAGTGTAATGTACAAAAGCAATACAGTTATGCAGTAGACTCCTTATAAGAAGCAGAAAGCAGCAGGGCACGGCATCTTGCAAAATTCAAGCAGCTTCTTAGCATTATCCTTATATTCAGTATCACTATTGGTTTTTGTTTGGTGATTGCAAAAATGATAGGCTGTGACATAGTGGAATTTTAAATCTTGTAGTCGGAGGTTTGCAGAAAGGATGAAAGGTGCAATAGGAGCTTTGGGGGGGGGCGGGGGAAACACAATAAAAACAATAGCCAACCAACCAGCTGATTTTGATCAGTGTTATAAATGTCTTGTGTGAGATGGTTGCTTATACGAAAGGGATGGGTTTTGTCAATCTAGGAAAGAAATCCTTTCCAAGTGTTTCTGCCTTGAGACCCAAGCAGCAGAAACATAGGGTTGTCAGAGAAAATGTGGTCCAGGAAAGGATTTCAGTGCAATAACATGGTAGCTGATGCACTCAGGTTGGTCTCTGATCAGGGGGCCCTTAACCAAGGTCTCATCCAGCAAGGTGAAGAGCACATACTGTTCCTGTGGTTTTGGCTTGGTAAGTTCTGATCTGGAAAGAAACTGTTATGTATTTAGGGGCTTAAGAAGTAAGCTTGTAGTGTTTAGGGTAAATATACGGCAGCTGTGAGACAAAACTGAGCCAAGAGAAAGAGAGGGCAAATACAGAAGAAGGGAGCTGACGTAAAATATGAAATATGTATCTTTGTTGTAAGGAACCTTTATTTCTGCTGGATTTGAGTCCAGGGTTTTTGCTGGACTGTATAAGGACAGGCCATTGACAAAGCTTGGCACCACAGCTTTGTCTCTCGGGGCTTTAACAGTGTCCTCATTCCTTTTAATTATTGAGGACTATGAAGGTTAAGTTACAGTGAAGTCTCACTGTATGAAATGTTTCCCTCAACTCAGGTGTGTGCAGTGGAGAGGAAAGCTCTGACTGATGCAGAGACACATTGATGAGGTGGGGCTGCAGGCTGACGGAGCTCCTGGATGCTAAGCTTCCCAGGGACAGGTTGCATGTTGAGAAGCCAAGATGGGATTTAGGGACTAAGACTTTTAGGTTTATCAGCTGTAGCTTTTGTTTAAAATAAAATCAGTGTTTGTGCACATGTAGTTAATACTGGGCAGATGGAGACATGGATTTAGAGACTTTTAATGCTTTTGGCATTGGTCTTTATGTAAAAGGGAGATTGATATAAATTATATACATCACAAAATGTCATATATAAATCTTACGGTATTTGGTGGTATATAAATACATTCAGGTGTATTATAAGACATGGCATGCTGTGTACGCATTGCACACACATTACTGTATGAATAGGACACAGTCCTGAGCCACTTTATATAACATCGGGTGGAAGAGCTCCTTTCTGAGAATAACTTTCAGCTGCACGCGTGAGCTTAACGCTGTTTGCATCCTGTGTTCCCTGTTAGTGCCTCTGGCAGCTGCGTTCACAGGGGACTCGCAGCCTGCTGGAGGCTGAGGCAGCTCCGCAGCTCCATCCCCGTGGCCCCAGCGGGAAGCCTTCCAAGTCCCTCTGCAAGGACGTGGGGAGGGTGCCGCAGGCGCGGTGAACACGCCGTTCCCTCGCTCTGTCCCACCAGCAGTTGGTAGGGCATCCGCAGAGCGAGGTCCCCGGGAAGCTGAGGAAAGCAGGC
Organism: Aythya ferina; assembly: GCF_964211825.1. Lineage (NCBI taxonomy): Eukaryota > Metazoa > Chordata > Aves > Anseriformes > Anatidae > Aythya > Aythya ferina. The sequence goes on from NC_140298.1 coordinate 30,244,612, forward strand.
AGCACAAAGCAGCCGCAGGAGGGCATGGAGCTGGCCGTGGAGGTGTGCTGCCCCAGCACAGCTGGTGCCCGGACAGCCACGTGTGGGGAGGCTTCGCCACGAGATCCTTCCCAAAGGGTCTGGTGGGTGGCAGCTCCTCTGGCATTCTTCTGGCATGCGCTTTATGGAGACAACAACAGGCACAACTGGGGATGAGCACTGGTGGTGGCATTGCATTGATGACTGCTTCATCCTTGACCCAGTGCAAGGAGGGAGGGACAGACACTTCTCCACTGCAGAATGAGCAAAACTCCTTGCTCACTCCTTTCTCCTACCAAGACCCTTCCCAAGTGTTTCTCCGTACAAGTCAGGCAAGCTCCCTTTATTGTCTGTCACAGATTGCTTTATGACTGTATTAAAAAGATACTGAGTGCATCATTAAGTCGGTTCTACCCCCAGTGCTTTCCACATATCAATCGTAAGTGAGCCAAGAAGGTCACAGCTAAGAAGCCGTTGAGGATCTCATTAACTGAAAACATTATTTTGTTTACAATCTTTTGAGAGCTTTAGTATTATCTGTAATTTGATGACTGTCTATTATGCTGAATTAAGCCATGTAATGAGAAGGCTTTGAGATCTTATATAAACCTTTTTATTTTGTTCTCTGGGTTTCTTGGTCCAGGTGCGAACTGGCTTATCCAGATTTTAAATGACTTGATATTCACCACCATCCAGACTAAACCTGTAAGCACAGAACTACCATTTATTGAATGTGGAGATCCAGATAAATACCAGGTTAGTGAAAAGAACCTACTAAACCACTTACAGTCTGTTGTTTTCTTTCTCTCCCGCACCCCCGCATGCAAGTTATTAAAATGAAGTCATGCAGCAAGTAAAGATATTTCTCCCAAGAGGGGAAGAAGGATAATCTTGGATGACTAATGCCTTTTGATTAGGTTCTGCTTCACACTGGCAACTTTCACAGATCACTGCTGCACTCATGTAATAAGCCTGATCTCACTTATTGTTCTGTTTATTTCTAAAGAGGATGAAGCAGATTCCATCCCCAAGGATTCTGGCAACGCATCTGAATTATGATTGCCTCCCCAAGTCTATTTTCAAGAACAAAGCCAAGGTGGGCTTTTTTTTTTTTCTTTATTTTTTTTTCTCTCTCTCTGCAAGAACAAGCCTCATTTTTCTGACAGTACCAACATACAAGAATAATTCTCAGGCTGCATCCTTTTCTTGCACCCATGCAGGTGGCATTGAGGAAAAGCAGCTTGGAGACAGTGGGAATCTCATGAGTCCTGGGCTGGCTTAGCACCTGCTGTAATACAGTAACCCTAGGGGTGCATAAACAAGAACAGATCTAGAGGCTGTGAGAGTGCTCAGAAATGGCAGGGGTGTCATGCTTTTCTTTCTTATGCTGCTCTTTTCTGTGTAAAACAATGGTTGTGGATGGGAATGAAAGTGGCAGCAGTATCTCTGGGACACTGACTGTCTCCATGCAGAGCCACACTGTTAAAACTTCAATATTTCTGGTTCTCAGTCACTGAGCAATGGCAGGTACATAGCATTTAGGAGATGTACCACAGAGGAAGGGAGGAGTTGGTTAAGGAATGAGGGTTTTATCCTTGTTCCATTAATATTTTTCCCTGTTTTATGTATAACATGTTTTCAGAAGTGTTTACACTTCTCTGAGGATTGCTGCCTCATAGGATTTCAAGTACATTATTGCCATGCTTTGAAAAATGGAATATAAATGTAGCAGCTGTGGTTTCCTGAAGGAGAATCAAACAGATTTTTACAGCAAGGGGCTGGCAAATGTTTCCTTGCTATTTCCCAGGTCTTAGGTAGTTATGGGATAGTACTCTCTGACAATATTACACTTTTTTCCAGTTGTTCCTTTCTACAATTGCTCCATAACATAAGCAAATCTTAAAAGTGATAAGTGGTCTTTATTATGACCACATTATACATTTATTCTCAATGCCTTACCTAATAGTGAAAATATTTTGTAGCCTCCAGTATGTTATTGATTGCAGAATGTTTGGTTATACTTTCATTTTGGTTGCCAGGGTAAATATGTCACCTACAACTGTTGACCTCTTTCTCCTACTCCAGATACTAGTGCTGTTTCGAAACCCTAAAGATACAGCTGTTTCATTTTTCCATTTCCACAACAATGTGCCAAGCGTCCCCAGTTACAGCTCTTGGGATGAGTTCTTCTCCGAGTTCATGAATGGAAAAGGTATTGCTATAGTTACTGAATGTAGCTGAAGGAGGAACAGAAGAAAATATTTAAAAACAACTAAATGGGACCAGTGGGAAAACATCTGTCTCGTAATTAGCTTACTGGTGGCCATACCTCATGATAAAGGAGGCAGCTGAATGCCAGAATGGGGAGAAAGTCCAAAATATACTTTGCTTCTGGGTATTTTGCTCCTCCATGCAAGTGTGCGGGAGTCTCCTGGAAGCTTGATAATGGTATTGGGCTGAAATTATGTCACCAAGTGATGGAGGAAATGCTACAGATCTGAAATAGTAATGGAATGGCAGTTTGTTGTCTTTGCTGTTTCCATGTAGGAGGCCAAACACCTCATAAGCAACGCAAATTTTAGATTTAGACTGATGTCTAACTTTGGCTTTTAAGAGTTATCTTTAATGACAATATAGAAATGGAGGGGAAGCACAGAGGAAATTCATATTTCTGTGCAGAAGCCACTTACATTTACATTACACTTACAAAAGTCCAGTGGAAGTCTCCATCATTCTGTTGTATAGCAAGGTACCACAGAACAGACAGGCTGTTCTGTTTGCTTGCGTAGATGTAACTGATGGATAACAGAAGGTGGTTCTTCAGTTAGAGAGAAATAAGTACCCAGTGATAAAAGAAGGTCACACTGATGCTTTTTTTGCTTCTTCACAGTTGGATGGGGATCTTATTTTGACCATGCAGTTGCCTGGAACAAACACATTGAGGATGAGAATACCATGATCATAACATATGAAGACCTGAAAGAGGTAAAGCAGGCACTGTACCGACAGGCAAAACAGATCTGAGTCTGTTCCCTGAAAAACTGCTGAAATTAAAAGCAATAAGCACAGGTTCCTGAAAGAGCAACATCAAGTATCTATTTAAGAACAAGTTGAGTCTGGCTATATGAAAGCTGAGCTCCAATATGATGTAGAAGACATACTGTGAAGGAAGATACTGTTTGTAGATGATAGCTATACACATCCCAAGTGGGTAGCTCCTTTGTCAGAGGAAGCAAATTCTATGACTCCCCTTTCACTGCATTGTTTTCAGAATCTGACTTCTGGTGTAAAGCAGATAGCTGAATTCTTTGGATTCTCCCCAGCGGCAGAGCAGATCCAGTCTATTGTGGACAGGGCCACTTTCCAGGCAATGAAGGACAAGGCTCAAGAAACTCATGGTGCTGTTGGCTCAGTTCTTTTCCGCAAAGGTAAATGTGTTTACAGCAAACAAACAGTGTATTTTGCAAGGTTGGTGAATGGTAGCACTGCAGTTTGGGCACACAGGAATTTGGATCAGTAGATGCTTAATCTTTGTGCATAATTTTCAGGGCTAGAAGTTAAGGAACATTGACTGTGCTTCAGGATGCTATCACTTAATTTCATCACAAGGGCCAAAGTTATTCAGTAAAGCCCTGTATAATGTGATTAGCAGAAGTGCCCTACATGTAGCACAACCTCCAGCATGCAGTGAGCACCAACTAAAACAGAGAAGAGTCTTATTTTGACTTCTGTGAGTACTGGAGGTATCCTGGACAAAGTGCTTCCACAGATTTTTCTTGGATTTTCTAACTAACCCTTGGGATTGCGTAGGAACCTCACTCAGCACATTGAATCCAGACACTGCACAGGTTGAGCTGTGTCTTTTAGCCATGAATCAGGCTAGAGCTGCAGACTCAGAAAACCTCAGGCCATGGACTCTCCAAAACTAGATCAGAAGTAGACTGCAGCTTAGGGCAGTGTCTGGTTACAGCACACAAAGCTCTTGCTGTTACAAGTGACATCTTTGAACATTCAGAGTTCTTTTCACATCTGCTGGCTCTGTTGCTAGTACTCTGCAGCTGCACAAAGCAGACCAGTAGCTTCCTATGTCCCCTTTATGTTCATATTCTGTTGAGGACATCAAAAGTAAAGCAGCAGAATATATTCTTGGGTCATAGACTCTCTCTTTTTTTTTTTTTTAATTTAATTTTTGTTGTTCGTGTTGTTGTTCTTAAAAGAAGAAAAGTGAAAGAAGAAAAAGAAGAAGAAAATCCTGACAGAAGATGAGATGGGATTTTTTTGTTTGTTTTGTTTTAAATCATACTCCTTGTTCCTTACTGTCAAGGGTATTATTTTACTTTTCTTTATGTTCCAGGTGTTGTTGGAGACTGGAAAAATCTTTTCACTGAAGCTCAGAACAAGGAAATGGATGCCAAATTCAAAGTGTGCTTAGAAGGAACCAAGCTGGGAGCAAAGTTAAAATATGATGTGTCCTGCAAGGCCTGAGAATCTATAGAATAATCTTGTGTCCAGACAGCTTTTCATTCACTTTTATGAAATCAAAGAGAAATCAGAACAATACTTGATTTGAAACTTTTGTGTATCTGTGCAATTGCAAGCCTGTTCGTGCTGTCTTAACTTGCACAAGCAACCCTCACTCATACAGTTAGTATATTGACTGTACCAGCTTCTCTTAAATGACCTGTGGTTCTTTGGCTTCACTTGTTTTTTAAAACTGATTTTTGTCATGATTTCATGTTACTTAGTAGAATCCTGTGTGAAATATATATGTAGTATTTGAACATGCTGAAATCACTGGGAATGTATTCAGTATGTCAGAAGTGATTTTCCAAGAGATTTTTTAAAATAATAGTGACGTTTCTTGATTTTTAGATTTGGAAGTTCATAATATTTCAATTTAAAGTGAAATTTCAAAAAGTTTTGTTGGGTTTTGCCACTTTCTGTGTGTAAATAAATGTGAGAAAAAAAATAAAGGAACTCAGGTAGAAACTGACTCCCATTTTCACCACAAATATTTTTCTTTCTTTTGGTAGTGTGAGATCTCATCCTGAGCAATTGAAGGAATAGGGAACTTGGACATGGAGGTTGGAGTCCACCTTCTGGTGGTGGCTTGCTTTGCTGCTCACCCAGGGGAGAAATTGGGAACACGTTGAGAATATCTGGTTTTGTACATGTGATTGTCAGGAGGACTCTGGAGCACTCCAGAGAAATCACTTTGGACGTTAAGGAGTTGAATGAAAAAATTCCTGGCTGGTAGGAATGTGAGTAAGTGACTTCTTCACAGCATCAAGGCAGGAGGGTCAGTAACCCTTTGGTTCACTTGGTGGAAGAAGGGTCTTTTTAGATATGAGAAAAGGAAGTGTGCTACTTGCATAACACTGGAAATACTTTGCATAATTGTCTACATTTGCCTAGGTTACTTTATGTCTGTAGATGTGAATTTGCTTTTGAAATCTACAGCTGTGATAACAACCATTTAAAATCAATAAACCAAAACTGGGGTACCAGTGAGGATTGCAGAGCAAAATAGAACATACCAAACCAAACCAGAACTAAGTGGGTTAATACCAAACAAGCAAAAGTTTAAAGTTGATGAAGCTTCCCAAACAAATCCAAGGTTCCATGTAAGTCCTTTGTAGATGCTGGGGGGAGGGGAGTGGGGGGTGGGGTGGAAAGCAGCTGTATTTGTCATATATTTGCCTGAGGTGTAATAGGCCCTGCTGGGGTAGTAGGTTAATGTCACTGCTAAGCAGTTAACAGAAGGAAGTTCAAAGGGTTCTGGTTAAGGATAATGTTGAAAAAGGAGCACTATTCCCTAGTAAAGTAGGTTGCCTGAACTACTAGATTAGTAACAGCCAGCCTATCTGCTTAAACTGCCATCTTTCTCTATTTAAGATTTTCATGAAGTATCCCAGGACAGCTCAAGAGGAAATCCCATCTCAAGATGCTAAATAGACTACTCTTAAATTATTACACTCTTGGACCAGCAAGGTTATTTAAGCTAAGGTCGCTTAGCCATCTGAGGGAATATTTTATAGATGGCATTCTTATGTTCTTTCAGTCTGAGTTGCAGGCTCTTCTCAGTATGTATTCACATATTCATTAATTACCATCTCTTAAAAGAGCATTAAAGAACAGTGAGTAGAAGACTATTGCGTGTGAGGGGCAGCTAATTTGTTTGCAGCTTTCTGTGTGTTTTAGGTTCTGTTCTGTTAAAAATGATGCGGTAGGAAGACACAGAAGAAAGGTAAATGTCATTGAAGAAAGGGAAAATTTGTACCTCCCTCAAACACATTCAGGATAGAAAAGCACAGAAACATTTTCGGATGGTGGTATTGAAGGTCAAATTCAGTGGCCCAGAGTGCTTATGGCTTTTAACAGCAGCTAAACAAAACCAAAAACAAAACAAACAAACAAACAAAAACCAAACACAAACCCAACAGAAAAATTAAACTCCATACTGTGGAAAATCACTAGGCACACATATATTCTTTCAGCCATACATATAGACAGCAATTTTGGTTTTATATTTTCCATTTATATTTTTTATTTTATAAATGTTTTCCCTTTTATACTTTTTATTATGGTACTCAGCAGTAAAACTTTAAGTGGTATTTTTGACAAACAGCATTTAAAGAATGTCAGATCATCTACCTTTCAAAGAAGAGATATTTTCACTCCCTAACTACAGTCTTTTATTTTTTTATTTTTATTTTTTTGTATTGGTGACCTTTTTCACGCTTACTGTTTTTTAGCAGTTGTAAGCATTTATGATATCTATATTATGGTAACTGCTAAACGCTAATCTATTAGTATTTTTGTCACCTCCATTTCCCATATGGGCTGCTCGATAACAATCATAAAGCAGGGAAGTATATTAAAATGATATTGCAAAACAGAAATTGGAGGTCTTCTTGGAAAAGAGAAGCATAACCGTATCTTTTGCATGCAAGAGATGGCTCCCTTGCGTGTGTTCAGGGTGTCAATAACGCAGCCAAAAAGGAAAAGAATTCTGGTACTGAGTTGTAATAAAGGTAAAATGGGATCAAAGCAGACAGAACTGAGCTCAATTTTCTCATTTACAAAATGCACGCATTTTATATTGCAGCATTATGCAGTACATTAATTGGAAAGATAATTAATGCTGAATTACAGTGGAAGTGCTCTAAAAGTACAAGGCATGTATGACATCCACAGGAACATCAAATGATTCTTTTCTGTGGGTAGACTGGTTATTAGACTGGATGCCAAATGGATTTATAATGAAGGGGGATGTGAGACAGTCATACCAATCTTGTTATAATAGGAAATGCCTGGACTTGTATTCTAACGTTGTTTCTTTAGGAAAAGACCTAACACTGATCTGAATTTTGTCTGAACGATCACCTTTAGTGATTAGCACCTTCTGTTCTGCTCTTAACACACTGCAGAGCTTGGCAACATACACTGATGGTGTTGAAATGAGACTGATCAGTGGTTGTTCTGAATGTTGATATTGTCAGGACTGATGCAAAGGAGAGAAATAGGAAACAACATTATGAATGCAAGCATACTGTATCAGTGCTATGTCTAGCACATTGCTAAGGCACCCTGGTAAAATGTTATTTACCTTGTTTTTGGTAAAAGAATACAGTTGTCATGACTTGCTGTCACAGTTTGGATAATATGACATAATTGCTGATAAAATAGTGTATAGATGTTTAGTATTGGCACAGTTTAAGTTGTAGCCTGTTACTTCAGTCAGCCATAACCTGTTTGTTTTGGCTGTGTTAGAAAGGTTCTTGAAGACCAGATCTTGTGGGTCCAAATTAAATGACAGAGCAGGTAATGAAGTGACGATACTGAGCCTTTGCTCTCCCTGCTTTCCTTACAAAGCTGTTCAGATGCTAGAAGAAGAGCATGGTAGGGAGGTCAGGGCAAGGGCCCACCATCCTGTGTGTTTGGTCTTCTCATGCCAGGTGTTTGGCACCACCACCCAGCTTCGCAGCCAAGCGAGAGGCAGCTGGTGTTGGGAATGGCCTGAGTACTAACTTCCCTTCTCCCAGCTTCACAGAAACGTAACCAGTAGAAATGTGTAGGTGTTGTGCTAAGTCTTACAAATACTCAGTTTGCATCTGAATGGAATGTTTTTCATAAGAACATTTGGCTTCTGCAAAACCTTCAGAAGCTTGAGGAAGATAGAAAATTATTCTTTGACTATGCTCAAAATATGAGGCAGTCAGGAAATGAAAGGAGGCTGTGAAACTACTATCTTGGGAGGGTTCTGTACTTGTGAATAGTATAAGCTTATTGACATATGCCTGTTGGTCTCCAGTGAGTTCCCTGCTGCTTTGCGTTTACAAGCCAATGAAGCTGTTTTCATTACTACAACGCTCATTAGTGTTCCCCCAGCAGGTAAATAAGTCATAGTTTCATTATTGTGTATTTCTGGTATATCCGTAGGCAAAATATTTATATCCGGAGGAAAAAATTAAATATGAGATAATCTTAGATATTGGCCATGTCCCACCAAAAGTAAAATAAAAAGCCTACCAAACAACAGCAGAGAAACTACCAAAACCAGCTAACCCCCCAAATGGGACACTTACAGCCTTCCTTCTTCATGGCTTTTGTCAAGGCACAGACAGTGTCTGAAACAGTTTCTGCAGATTTCCAGACCACACTTTGCTTTTGTCCTTTGTGTAAATATTTTCTGCCACGTACATTTTTCATTTTTCAATGCAGTCCACCCTCTTTTTTCCTGATGGCATGGAATTATTTTTGTTTTCTGACTGTTACTTGTTCAGAGAACTGTTTCCTTTTCTAATATATATATACATATTTGTTTTTCCTTTTCTGGTGAGCCACTGGGTTTGTCTTGCCTTGTAACTTGCGAGCGCCTGTGCCTTTGGTATCAGACGCAGGGCAGCCAGTTATGCATCGCTGTGGAAACTTTACCGAAATGTTTCCGTACCGACAGCATCCAAATAGCCACCTCACATGGCGAGGTCGTAAGGAGGTGCCCTGGCTCAGGCGGCTGGGGTGTTGCTTGGTGAAGTCTGCCTCCGCTAAGGTAGCACTGAACAGTTGCCTAGAACTTTCTTATGAAGGGATTTAAGAGGAGGGGAAGTTAATTGGAGTAGGAAAAAGAGTAGCAGTGGAGATTGGGTTTCCCTGCACCTAACCTGCCCTGAAGTGGGGTGGGGAGCTAAGCAGTGAGCAGGGCTCCAGCGTGAGCCCTGAAGCCCTCACTGCCCCAAGGGAAGGTTGTGGAGGGAAAAAAAAACATTCACTTCTCCTCAGGAAAAGTGGAAAAGTGGGGCCTTTTGTGGGGGAGGAGTGGAGGACAGCAGCCAGAGCCCAGGTGTGTGCAGGGCAAGGGTGGAGCTTACGGCTAGCATCAGGAAGGGTAACGCCAGCAGTATGCATCGCCTGTGGAGAAATTGTTCAAATTTTCTCTTCTGGGCTGACACTACATGGTCTACTCTTAAAGGTGAGATAAATTGTTCTTTATCTAAAAATATGTTCAGCTCTGAGCCCATAGTGGGGCAAATATGAGGGAATCAGTTCCCCTCTAGGTGACCAAGGCCTGTTGTGCAGGCTCAGGTGTGAACGGTCATGGGATGGTGGTGGTGGGGGTGGACCTGTCCCCCCACCTGCAGCTCTGCTGGCTGTACGTGTGCCATGGGTGTCTTCCCCACACTGCCAGAGGTCACCACGCAGGGCAAAAAGCCTTTCGAAAGCTACCTGTGGAGTGATGCCAGTGGGAAATGCGTGCACGTTGCAGAATGTCAGCAGAGAAATGAATGTGTACAGGCGTTGTGGTTTGTTCAGTCTTCCCGTTGTCATACCATGGAGAGTAATGCTCAGGGTGGAGGGGTAAACAAGGCAATAAACAATCTTCTGCAGTTATCAAATGTGAGTTTCTCTGTGGCATTTAATTGCTTTTGCAAGGCATTTTATGCCTCTCTGGCCCCTGTGCCCTGGCTATTGCCATTTTAAATAAGCAATCTGAAGCACAGGAGACAGAGTGTACATTTTCTACGTGAGTGATTTCAAAGTTTCAGTGCAATGTGGGATGGGTCCTCCAGGGCTCTTTCTCATTGCGTTTTTCACTGACAATGTTTTAAATAGTTTACAGAATAGGGCCATACAAGTGCTTTGTCCACAAATGAATTGTGTGCTGAAAGCCCAAGGGCAAAGGAAGACATGAAAAATGCATTAATATGGAAAGACAACTATGTAATGCAGTGGAATAGGTATCATTATTAACTGTTGTAAATACAAAGCTATTTGCCAGCATGACAGACTTTCCAGAATAGCAATAATGGAAGCAATGGTAGTTTGTTTCAGAAGGAAACCTGTTCAAAGTTCAAAGTTGTCAAAACCATTGAGAGTAAAAAGAAGAAAAGAGACGGTGTTAACTAGGGTACAGGGAGGCTGCTGCAGCCTTTTTGTAGTACAAAAGTGAAGATGAATGCTGATCTACCAAAGAAAAATGGATATCAAAAGAATCAATATGGCAAATTACATTCATTGAGTAAGGAACAGTTCATCTGGAAAAAAAAGAGAAATCAAATCAAACATGGCATCTGATTGCAAAAGAATGAACATAAATACAGAATGAATTGAAACAAAATAAAACAGAAAAGTTAGGCTGAAATCCCTTTGGGCCAATTGAGCTCCTTTTGCCTACCTGCCCACAGATTAAATTTGCATGAAATTTACATTCATTTACATAAATATACATGAGGTTCTGTTTTATGATACAGTGGCTTCCAGCACATCTCCCTCAGTGTAGGGGGGACAAGGACACAAGTGCTAATGAATTCTGCTGTCTGTACACAGCCGTACCCTGCTCTTTGCCTCTGTAGCCCATGTGTAGCAGCACATCTCTTTGCTGGTGGCTCCTCTGCATGTCACACGGCCACCCTGCTGTCTCCTGTGCCGGTGCCAGGCTTTGCTTCCCGAGCACAGGAGCTAATGAGATGCTACAGCAGGTGAGCTTAAAGAGAAGAAAGGAGCTTAAAAGAATTTTTCCTCTCTGAAAATAAGGTAATAACTTTTTACACATGGTAATGACAACCATGTAGAAGTGTCACTTTCTTTTTTTCTTTTTCTTTTTTTTTTTTTTTTTTAAATATATATATATATATATATTTGTATCTCTGGAGCCTAAAGGGATGCCAGAGCTCAAGAGGTGCTTTCAGGCTATGTGTTCCCGCTTCCCATCTGTGTGTACCTCTAGGAAGCCGGAAGGTGGTTTTGCAGATATGCTAAATTCTGCAGTGTTTTCCAAAAGTTAGCTGAAGGTGATGTTCTCCCTCTGCCACTCCCCTTCGGTGTGTTGGATACTGTGAACCTTGTTCTTGGTGCTTTACCTCTTGTTCACTGCTCAGGGGACTCCAGCTTGCCAAGCTGGGCTGTTCGGCTTGTAGATCAACTGTTCTGGATTTCTAGTTGCTTGCCTTGAGGAATCTACCGAGGCACGTTTGTGGTTTATTTACATCCTTGGTTAGGACAAAGAGCTCTATAATCTTGCAAAGGCAAGAAGCTCTTGTGCGTGCGTTTGCTCTGGGGTGCTATAGGTATGGCCCCAACAATGAAACTGTCTTGATTGACTCGTTGTTGCATGGCGAGAGCATATTGGCTTGCACCAAAAAAGCTAGTGTGTTGTTCTGTGGGCTCTGGAGGGAGTGCATCATCTCTGTCTTCTTTCTCATGAAGTCACAGGCTTTCCACATTGTGTCTGTTTTCACTGAAATGCCTGCATTGACTACATTTCTTCACATCCATAGAAGAAAAAGCCTTTGGGCTCTTCACGCTGCCTGGCAAGGGGCAAGTTGCATGGCAGGCTGGTGTCCTGGCAGTGCCAGCATCTCTGTTTGGGGGCATTTGGGAGGTGCTGGGCAGCAGAAAGCCACTGCTGACACTCTGCAGCATGACCTGGAGGACAGCCAGAGCCTGCAGCATGGGTACACGGGGCTCAAGCTCCCCAGCCTCCAGCCATGCTGCCAAGTACCACATCGTGCCCCCACATTCACCCAAAGGTGAATGCACATCCACTGGGCACACTGTGGAAGCAGAGCAGAGTATGAATCTCCTTTTTGGGGTAGTCCGGAAGATGGTGGCTGTTAGTTGCATATTTAAATATTGATACATGTGGCCACTAATCTCTTTAATGGGAAGTCTGAGTCCAATTTGATTGCATCCTGGGGTGGCTCTACATAAATCACTTCCTTTTAGAAAGGGTTATTTAGGATCAAATGAAACATTGTATTGCTGAGTTTTGCAGACTTTTGCTAACTTATATGAACATAATAGTTAGTTGGCATTTAATTATGCATGTGCCTAATCCAAAGCAATATGGGGTTTTTATATGGATAATTGGTAAGTTGTCATGTAGGTGGTTTCTCTAAATGGCTTCATAGCATTTAGAGAACAAAAGAAATTGCACATAAATAATAGGTTATTAGAAATAAATTGGTACACATTTATTCATGGCATCAGAAATGGACAATTCAGCTCACAATGGAATTCTTCAGAACACTACAGCTGCGGTATTTGCATAAAATAACATCTGAAATTTACAGTTGACTTTGTTTCCCATTTACAATGCCTTATGTAATTACTACAGCAGTCTTCTTGTGAAGAAATCCATTATAATCTGAGTTGTATTCATTCTGATGCTGTGAATAATTGTTGACGTATTCAGTAAAATGAGTTTGTTTTCTTGGTCCCTTAAATGCGAGTGAGCCATCCTATGGGGACACATGCTCAACATCTTTGGAGCCATCTTTTTCTGCTTCATCCTATAAAGTTGTTTGCATGAGAATGGCATAAAATTAATCCTCCAATTAGCAGCTAATTTGGGAATGAGGAGAAAGTTTAGACCTGTATTTTCCTTTGGAGATTCTCAGATGGGAAACAGCTGCTGTGGGGGCATCAGCATCCCTCTGTAGGGGATGAGTTGGACCTTTAAGAGCTCTCCCACAGGCACTGGAGTGTGCTCCCTGTCCCTTCCTATTGAGGGGAGCAGGTGAGGAATTTGTGTTGCTCTCTGGTTTTGTGCTGTGGGAATCAGATCATTGAGGGGCTGGCACTGCTTTATCATCAGGTATTAATTTGGTTCTATCCATCTGATTGCGAAGTTCAGTCCTTCAAATGCCCTTCAGCAAAACATGATGTGATCGTGCCCTGTAAGCATCAGGTCGCTGTTTGTATTGTGACAAGCCATTTCTCTGTACAGAGAGGAAGCAAAAAGCCTGATAGATTTTCACACAGTTACAGGACAGAGACGGTGAATGAGGGGAAATCCTGAGGGCTGATAAAGTACCTTTAGTTGTACGTAATTCTGTCACTTCTCACCTGAGTGCAATAGTCCTGGGAATGAAACCATCGACGTTTAGGTGTTATCGATATTTACAGGGCACAAGGGAAGTACTGGACTTCTCATTTGTTCTTTACAGTTGCTTTCCCTAAAATACAGACTCAGGTTCCCAGAGGATTTAGATGGTGCCCTGGAGCCAGACATTTTGCCATCCCCATTCCTGCTCCCCACCCCACAGAACAAAAATGAAGCAGGGGCTTCACCTTTCTGCTTGTTTAACCGGAGCGATGATGCTGGTGTCTCCCTCTTTTCTTTTTGAGGCAACCCTGGGGCAGGTCTTACTTGGAAGTTTAATTCCTTCTTCAGACAGAGGGATCAAAGCCGTGTCTCCCAAGACAGAATGGAAGTGCCGAGTTGCAGGCTCCTGTGATAAAAGGGGACCTTACTGACCTCTTGTACTTAGCTTAAAATGATGGAAATAAATTGGGTAAGACAGCAGGAACATGAGATCGACTGGGCCAATTTACATGCTGCAGGGAGATGGGATGTGAGGGGCAGGAACTTTAGCAGAGGAGAGGGAAATTACTGTGTCTCTTGGACTGTGTGTAGCACATTGGTTGCTGAACTCTGCCTCGTGCTGTGCCTGGTGTGGAGAGCAATCCCACGAGTGTGCATCAGGCAGGCGGGCAAGCTCAGAGGTCCTCAGGGAGGCTGAAGAATGTCCACATGCTAATTTTGGCAGGCTTAGACACAGGAGACTGAAAATATATGGGCATGAAAACCATATGATCTTCTGACTAACTGGAAATTTATATTCTCAGAGTAAAGCTTATTTGGGTGAGCTCATCTGTCTCTCTCTCCTAGAGAAGCTGGACTTGAGAGCAGTACCCTGTCGCTGTCACCTTGATGTCCCTCAGGACCAGCAACAGCACGGCTGGGAAATAAAAGGCAAAGAAGAGAGGCTGGATCAGCTTGGAAAAGAAAGGTTTCTGGCAAATGAACAGTGGCAAAACCTAGCTGAGGGTTGCTAAAAAATTCTGTACAACCTTGCACATTTTGTCCATCTGTCCTCCTGGAGCTGTCAACTTTCATGGATGTTTATCTATGCTGTATCCTACCCACATCTGAAACAAAACATTCTGGCACATGTGTGACAGCAGTGTAGCATTACATTACTACTGCTTTGTCCCATGGACTCTGTCAGCTTGGATACCCCTAAAGCAGCACAGAAAATATAGGAGAAGAGGTCATTTGTTTGCTAGCACCTGGAAGGAGAACGTGTGGGTAATGTTAGAAATGGCTCAGTTTTCAAAATAATTTAAATAAAAAAAATAGGATTTATTAAAAGAATAGAAGTAAGCAAACAGCGCTGGGTGCACCAGGAGTCTCCGCTCCACCAGGACGCACACCAGTTACATCAAGCAGCTGATTTTTATTCTCCTAGACTAATACATATTCATTACTACTTCTAAAAAAAACCAGGTTATTATAATTAGCTCCCGGGGTCCAGTCCCTCCTACTGGAGCATGCTCATCAGTCTCCTCTGGGGGTCTCTAGGGGTCTTTCATGCTGAAGGCTCGTAGTCTTCCTCTCCAAGTTTTTTTCTCGTCCTTCCCCTTTGTACTCCTTTGGCACCGTATCAAGTTTATAGAACATCTCCTGCAGGTCTTGTCTCCCAGCCGTCCTTCAGCTTCTTTTTTTCTTCTTCTTAATCTCTTGGCCACCTGGCCAGATATCAGAGGCCTGCATAGTATCCCATAACAGTCACTAGTTGTTATCAGTTCTTCTGAAACCCCCAGACATCAAAGACTTAATACAAACACAAATAGCTTTCTTATTGACACTTCACGAGTAATTAAAACATTCTTCACCAGCCAGTCACAGGGACAGTCACACCTATAGCAGTGTTAAATTAATCTTGAAGAAGACAGAAAAAAGGCTGTAACTGTTAGAAATAGAAGTCCAGAATAACAAAAGCAAACAGGTTCATAAATTTGAGGAGTATTTTCTGAAGACTTGATAAATTGACTAGAATGAGGGGGAGACTGGGACACACTGCATCTGTGGTTCAAGAATTAAAATGCCAGTGCAGGGCCCAGAGGCAGACAGGACTGTTCTTTATGGACACGAATTGTTAAAACATTCCTAACAGTAATCTCTAGTTCACAGCATAATTTCTACTGTGTGCTGTCTCTGCAAGGTGTTTTGGACAGAAGAGCTCCGAGACATGCCGGCGTTACATGAAGATCTTGGCATTCATCATCTCTGGCAACACCAATATCCCAGTTCTCAATTTCTAGACTCTTTTTGTTCCTACTGTTATTTCTGGGGAACGCATTCAATGCCACAAGCCCTCCTTGCCTCTGATTACTAGGGAACACCTGCTGAAGATGCAATCTACAGCTGTTAAAGATTTGTTAATCACCTTAAACAGGCTGCTTAGGAAGGGACAGCTAGAGGCAGCAGCAAGATGGAGAAGAGGAAAGAGGTAGTAGGTAAGAGAACAAAATTGGGTGGGTAGTCAGTGTCTGTGAGTTAAAAATATACTTTAAAAACAAACAAGAAAAAAAATGAAGTTAGGTGTATCAGCACTTTATAACCAATTAATTCACACTACAGAAGACTTTCACTGTAGCCAGATGTTGTTCCAAGACTGTATGTATTCAGGACACATGTACTAGTGCAGTTACTACTATTTTTACACAGAAGTACATTAAGAAACAATTTGTGCAGGATTATTACTCTTGTAAACTTCTCATTATCAGTCCTACTAATCCCCAAACAAAAGCTGGAACTGCTGTAGTTACTGTTTATTGACCAGCTGAATAACAGTCTATCTCCAGCATTGAGGTTACTGATTTTTTGGCTTTATGACTAATGAAATTTGACAATGTTTTAGCTGTAGGGGGATTTTAAGATTTACAATGGTGTCGAAAGATTGGTGCTAAGAATTAGCTAATTATATTACACAACTTTCTGTTACGGATTCATTTGAAATTCTGCATGCATAAAAGGACGCTCTCTGAACTCTAGTTTGCCCCCAATGTTCGTTTTGAATCAAAAGTTACTGATCTTTATTTTCTCCTGATAAATGCTGCTATTGATTTCTCTAGTACCTAAAGTCCTGCTTTAAGAAAAAGCACTTAAACACTTGTTTAAATCAATCCCTATTCAGAAAAGCATGTGAGAGCAGGCTTAGTTTCAGGTCCTCTGTGGACCTCGTGGAGCTTCCTGCATTATAAGAGAGTTTAGGTTTTTACGAGAGTGTTTAGTCCATTAGGCATGGTGTCAATTATCCTTCATCCACCACTCTCCTTGGGCTCAGATTATGATAAAAGTACTCCCTCCAGATGGGTTTGTGGTTCAAAGGTGGGTTAACCCCCAAGGCTTCTGGGAGACTGCTGTTTGGACTGTCCTCCTAAAAGGTAAGTGTGTCTTTTCCCCTTCTTTACTCTGCCTCCCTTGTTCCAGGCAGAGGGCTGCAGCTGTTCTGGTGCTCCTGGATGGAAGTACTCACTGCTGTTCCTGGCCCAGTGATGGCACTGCAGAGCAGGATGAAGGCAAAAGGTTTGTTGCCCTGGAATGCCTCTTGTGTCTCACAACACCCTGTAAGAATGCTGAATGTTCTGCACACAAGGCATTACTGATTCGAGGTCATACCATTAGATTTCAAAACCGTATTCTGTCTGTGATTTAACGTTACCTGAATTGTAATGTACTAGATGCCTGTTTGGAAAAGAAGTTTGGATGCTAAATTTCTGAAGATGCAGATACATTTATATCTGGGAATTGGTCCGTCCTGTTTTAGAGAGCATGACCAGCTGGAAAATGTAGATCCAGAGTTTTAACCACACTCCCTCTAACAAAGTCTGTTAGTCATTAGGTTTCAGTTTTGGGCTCAGGTTCCTCAAGAGCCACTCTGACAGTGCATGGTATTGCTAGACTGATTGTTTCTCTGATCTGACAAACATTTAGTAATGAGACATTTAGTAAAATAACGTGTATCTTTATATAAGCATTTTTCATATGGGGCATTGCAGAACATTAATAGGAGTGCCTGGAGGTGAATACAAGGTTTACAGACTGATGTCAGTCCACAGCAGAAGAGTGTTTGGTACAGGGGATATCAGCTTTCTTCTAAGACCTTCAGGTGAAACTACAGTGTAACTAAAAAGAGGCAAAGAAGATTGTTAATTAATTCCTCCTTCCTTCACTGGATTATTATAAGACATTGCTCACCAGCCTTTTATGTGAAATGCCAAGATCCACCTTCTGCAAGGTTTTCCGCACCATATGTGCCACAGTGGGAAGCAAAAACTCATGTCCTGCATTCTCATATCTGCATTAGCTGCTCATAGAGTAAGCTTGACTTGTACTGAATTTTATCTATTTATTTATTTACTGAAGGCCCTACACAGCACATGGTATATTTCAGACTGAGATTTGGGACCAAACTCTCATCTGACTGCAGATCTAATCAAGAAACTGTCTTTTTACAGTCCTGGAGCTCTAACATTGTGTGAGACTTAATGTTCACAGGGACAGAAGCTTCCATTTCTGTTCTTTATCTTCAGAAGATACCTGTTCTTACACTATTTCAGAAACATAAGAATTGCCTCTAAAGGACTACACCTGGGATTGGGTTACCCTATCTGGGCAATTTATAAGACCTGCAGGAGAGAGTTTGTTCTGATTAAAAGTTGGTCTAACCCCTAAAAGCGTAATGAGCTGAAGATGGGTTTTATGTCACTAAAACAAGCCAGATTATTTGTTTCTATCAGTTTATATAGTTCAAATTGTCCTTCTTTAAGGCAAGCACAGGTGGGCTTCACTTCGGATGGCTTATGTGGGTACTTCATAGGTCTGCAAAAGTATTTGCTGTTCTTCTGACTTAAGAGATCAACTATTGCTCAGGGCTCAAATGTAGTTTTGTGTATACAGCCTTTGTGTGTGCTGCTAAAGGTCAAGGATTACAAAAAGCTGTTTTTAACACATGTATAGAATGATATATATTTTTTTCAGACAAGATAAAGATCCCAAGAACAGTTAATTTGCTGGTGCAGTGTAAAAGCCTTGGTGACCTTTTGAAATTGAATGTAACTGAATTCCGATCTTCACTGAAATTTCCAAATACCTCAGTGCTTTGTGAGGTGCTCTTGCCTTCTGGCATTACGTGATGTATTAAACAACATTAAGTATTTTGGTTATGTATTTCAAAACATCTGTGACAAAATGTGGAATATAGGAATATGTTTCTATGGATTTTTGTGGTGTTCTGTGAGCTCTCTAAGTGGTTATGCCAGGCTGCAAACTTCCTTTTGGTTGCAGGGTCAGCCCTCGTCTTCTTCCCCTCTGTTTACCTCCCCTGTGGGCTCTAATTTGATGGCCTGGCTGTACAGGGCTGCCAGGATAAAGGCTGTCAAAACCTGACTTGTTTCTCTGTATGTACCGTGCTGAGCAAGATGAAGTGGGTGATGTGTATCCTGTATCGGTGAATTACAGGATAGAGTTATCACAGTTGTCTGCCGCTCAAAAAATGAGTGACACCTCTATATGTGGTACAGTGAAAAGGTGTAGGAAGCTGAATTGGGATGTTTTTTGTCTTAAATCCTCAAAGCTGCTTTAAGATTAGGGATTCACATCGAAGTCCGCCACTTCTAGGTAGTCCGTAAGAACCCACTAAAATAAAAGATGGGTTTTCTTTTTCAGGGTACCCTGCCATGAGGAGCCACAGAACCCTCTTACAGGCCCGTGTCACGTTGTTGTTGGCCTCATGACTTTGTCAAGTTGTGTCCTTGATTCAAGTAGCTTGTAATGCTTCTTGTGTATGCTTTCTTGAACGTTTCTTGTGGATGCATTCACACTCTGCCAGCGTTTTGTGGCCACCATACAGTGTGTGGCATTGCTGGAGGTCTTAAAACTTGTGCCTGCCCCTCTCATGGATGCTGCTGCCTTGTGGACAGTCCTTGGAGCTCTGCCATCTTCTCCAAATAAGAGCGAATGGATTAGATTTTCAATACTAATACTGTAAGATGCCTGCAACAGAAAATCTACAGATCTCCTCTCCTTTCTCCCATATCTATTTTTTTTTTTTTTTCATAGCTACATGGTTTCATTTAGAAACTTTAACGTTGGTATTGGAAATGCTTTTGGTTGAGATCATGGGAGGTATCAGTAGTGCTTATTCAGCCAGCTCTCCTGCACTAGGACTTCAGCAGGCCACTGGGGTGGAGCGTGGCTGATTCAGGACCAGTTCCATAACCTCCCACCATGTTATTTTTGAGACAAAACAATAAGAGGCAGTCTTAGGCCTCTGCAGAGATTGCAAGTAATGTATTTTGCAAATAAAAATGACACACCTGTATTTGCAGCTATCTTAACTTTCCAAACGTGTGTACTTTAATTGCACTAGAATATCCTAGCTAGGTTCTTGCTAGAAAGTGGGTGTTTCACACACATCTATGTATCCTGAGGAGATACAGGTACAGATTATATATATCCCATTGTAAGTTTCCCATTGTGTGGGGGATCTATAATGTCACATTTAGAAGGATCATATAAAAAGTTATGTTAACTTGTATCCAATGACTTCTCTTTTCCTTTCCAAGTGGTGTCAAGGCCAGTGTCTTACTTTATCTTATGAAAAGTTTAAGAAGTCATCATTTCTGGTTAAATTGGTTCCCCCCTCTTGTGAGTAATAAACAAGAAAGGTGGACTAGAGGCTATACTTCCAGTGCGCTATGTCTGTGGCTAAAATGGAAGTTGATGGATGGTAATGAAAATATCTGCTTTGAGAGTCTTTATAGCAACCCTTCATCAAATTGAAATCACTGCTCTTTTCTCAGAAAGAAACTTTAGCATTGTATCATGGCCACAGCCCTACACTTGATGCTGAGTTCAATTAAAAAAAAAAAAAAAAGGTAAATTGATGAAGTAGGATCCACCAGCTAAAGTTAGGTGGATCTCCTTGGGAATATTGCTTCAAGAAGTGCTGAGGGCTACTACAGACTTCAGATGTGCAATCTGTCTTTAGTAAGGCATTTTGCTATTTGTTCAGATTAGTAGCAAAATATGAAGTAGACTCTGAAAACTGTCTTTTAACAGTATATTCCTCAATATTTTTTCTTCTCTGTATCAAAATCTGTCTAAAACAGTAGGATCTAAGTCTCATTTTGCACGATATTTAACATTTTGGTTAATATAAGTCACATGTACTTTGTCCATAGCTACCATGTGATTCTGAGCCACCTTTCTTTATTATTTCTTTGCTTTGATGTTTTGAGATGCCTGCAAGCTGTTATGGCTAATTTGCCCATGGAGAAGGTTTATGAAGAAACAGAGTAAAGGCAGGTCCTAGGGAAAGTTATGCACACTCTCGGCCAACATTATAAAAGTTTATTCCCTATTGGAAGTGTATATTGTGTGTAATTATGCTTCGTGTATAACTTTCAGTCGATCTCACAGCAGAGAAATTGCATCCCTTTCAAACCTCTGGTACAGTAACCTTAATATGGGCTATTACTCTTCTGAATTCCCCACCAGATGTTCAGGTTGATGAATGCCTCAAAAGGCTTTTTTTTTTTTTATTTTTTTTTTATTATAATTGCTGACACGCCAGCATTTGTTCCATGTTTGAGAAAATTGGTGGATGCTTAACAGATCAATGTAAGCAGGTTTCATCCTTGCAGATTAGCATGGGTAAACCGTAATTGCCATTTGCTTTATTATTTTTTTTTTCCCCTTAGACAACCAAGGGATCCAACTAATAGCAGAGGATACCTGCTAGGATACAGGTGGTGCTGCCTTTGGAGGGCTTTTTGACTTGCACGTGGGTAGCCTTTCTTCACAGGTACACCTGCTCAGGAGAGCTACCAGGCTTGCCTTCTCTTCCTTGCAAAGAGCAAGTTTAATTTCTGTTCATCTCAGGAAGGCCTGCTTTCCCTGCACTAGTGCTAGCTATAGACCTGGGATAAGTGCAAAGAGTTCCAATACAGGAGGCAGATGGTCTGGGTTAGGAGATGAGCCAAGAGAAGTGGGTTTGAACAACATATATAGTAATTCTGACTTTGTTATGTGACCTTAAGCAAATTGTTTCTTCTTTTGCACTATAATTTTCTCTGAGCTGCAGGCGGACTGTTTCTTGTTCAGAGGCACTTAGCCCAACAGGTCCAGCTTTATTAAAGCTTTTATCCTCTAGGCAAAGCCTCTACATAGGCTTCTGGAAGCTCCTCTAACTCATTGGGTAAGCTAATCTGTGGCTCCTGAGCTGCTTCTGTCAAGCCAGGGCAGCTCTGTCTTGTTAAACACTGTATGCCTGCAGGGTTTCAGGTTTGATCCAAAACCCTATGGGTCTCTTTTCAGTAATTCCACTGAGCTTTGGATCAGGAATTTAATGCTTTGTGGGATGTTTTTGGCGTGGGAAGCATGCATTCATTCCTGGTGTTTCAGTGCACTTTCAAGCTTCTGACTGATTGCTATTTACAGGCTTTGCATTCTAATGATTTATAAATTTGTAAAATGCAAGTAGAATTATTTAGGTTTCCTGGGGATGCAATTCTAGACACACCTGGTCTAATTAGAGGTTTAATTTCTCTCCCGAGTTAAAGACTAAATCCTTTTAACTCTCTAGGGAGAAAGAACAAAAATGGCTGTGAAGTATTGAGCAGAGCCAACAACAAAAAGAAAAAGGTATTGTAGAATGGCCATTAAAATCTGCAGAACACTGCCATGGATACAGAGTAAGATGGCTCAGAGGTTCTGTATCAATCTATTTCCATAGCAGGCTTGTTAGAGCAGGAGAAATAATTTTGACTCATGCAGTTTTGCAGACTTAGCTGTAGGTTAATAACTTCTGCATGTGACTTGTTTTGTTTTCCTGTTGCTGGAGGGCTGTTCCAGTTCCCTCTCTCTCTGAGTGATCCAACTGCAGCTCTTGACCATAGTTACTGTGTTAGTGGTCCCATGGGTTTAGGAACCCCCCGTTACAGCTCAAGGCTCTTTGTATGGAGACACAGCAGGGACAAGGCCAGGTGTAGGTCAGATTTTGTGCTTGAGGTTGCACTTGGCATAAATTCAGGTCCTTCAATCCTAAATTACAACCCCAAAACACTTGTATAACTAGTGTTTAAACCCTGAAGGCTCCTAACCTGCACAGGGGCATTCCTGATTGACTGAAGTTTCCCAAGTGTCATAACTGTCCCTGTGCACATGTCAGGAGTTATCCTTGCCTTGACAAGTGAAGCAACTTGGCTTTTAAATAATGTCTGAACCCTTTTCAGGCTCAGAAATCAAGTTGTTCTGCCTCTGGCTTGCGGGCTGCTTGATTCTCTTAAGTGCTCATGGAGTGGGTCTGTGGTAGCAGATTGCCTACAAAATGCAATTTTGTGTTATTGAGTTCATTTTAATCAGATTAGAGGAGGGTCATGTTGCTACTGAATGTGGTATATTAAAGGTCTGTCCTGAGAGTGTTTGACTGTGGTCTAGTGGTAAGATAGGTAGCTGGGAGGAGGCAGGCTTGGTTCTCTTTATCTTCTAGTTGCAGTTTATTCAGTGTTGAAACCAAAATATGGACTTGGTTTGTCTGAAAAATCAGCTTGAAAGGAAGAGTCCACTCAGTTACAAGAACTAAAAAGGTAGTAAATTGAGAGTAAAGTGCAGTTGAAAACCAATTCTACTTCGTGTTCGGAAACAGCAAGCCATAAGCAATATAGTCAATCTTTGTTGTGTATTTTGGATTAAGCCCTTAGCCAATGGCACTTGGCAGTGTTCTGAAGCTTTCTCTTACGGCACCAAAATGCACAAAAAAGCTGAACTTGAACATTACCAATAAAACAGCATTCAGTGGAGCA
The DNA here is from genome assembly GCF_964211825.1 of Aythya ferina. Lineage (NCBI taxonomy): Eukaryota > Metazoa > Chordata > Aves > Anseriformes > Anatidae > Aythya > Aythya ferina. The sequence goes on from NC_140298.1 coordinate 30,267,787, forward strand.
GAAAACCAAGAGGAAGGGGTATGAAGTTCGGTTCTAAATTAATTTATTTCTTCAGATCAGTAGGACAGACAGTACACTCACCAGCTCATAGTCTGTGTTTGGCTAAAATTATTCCTGAGAAGTTTTTTGTATTTACAATGGAGGGAGAGAGTAACCTAAGTATCCACAGCTGTTGCTGTGCTATCTTCAGAGTACTTGACTTTGTGAGTCTTCTCAGGTGATAATTATAGGTTTTTCACTACTTCTTTGTTGAAAAGGCAGACGGATGATCATTTTGCTTCTGCAGATTTTTATTTTTATTTTACTTTTGCTCTGTATTTATTTCTGAAGAATACTTACGCTCTTGCTAAAGTGCTCAAGTTATGGGGAGGAAGGATAACAAATTAGAAGCTTGCATGGAAGGAGCTGTATGCACATTGAACTGACCCTCTAAATGGATTTTCCGCCGAGTGCTTACATAAAGCTCATTAGTTATTCTTGACATTCTGGTGTGATGAGCTTCCTCAAAAGGATGAAAAATTAGACCTCATTGCCTGGAAGACATGGGAGAGTGCTGAATGCTGACAGTAATTGCCTTGTCAAATAGTCAAGAATAACAAGACTTCAGGTAAACAACTTTTCATTGTTTCATCTATATTATCGTAATATTACGCTCACTTGCTGCCTTTCCTTTTGAGGCTTTTCATTCTGATGGCTCAGACTTGACGCTGCTGGTTCTGTTGGTGATTTGGCCTTTCTAGTTCTGACTTCCCATATATTTTAAGCCATGTCTAATGGTCAGGAGTAAAACCTTACTACCTAACTTTCTCTCACTTGCATTTTTCAATTCCATTACATCTTCAACAGCGCTTTGTGGTGTGGCTTCCACTCAATCTGGTCTTCCTTCAGTTCTGTTCAACATTGTAGTTAAGGCAGTATAATACTTTGGACTTGCAGAGCGACAGTGCATTGGCCACATTCTGCTGCCATTAAAGCCAATTATGAAATTCCTTAAATTTGTTTGACTCTTAGTGAGATCTTCCAAAACCTTGGTACACCTGGAAAACAAAACAGAATCTGGCATCTTTAGGCAGTGTTTAGTGGTTTGTAGCAAGTGGAAGAGAATCACCAGGGTAACAACCCCTATGAAGAATTTTCGGCAGGGATTAATATTTTCTAGCCATCATGCATCTCTGAAACTGACTTCTACTTTTGATGGTAAATCAGTTTTGAGAGAAGTGTTTTTTTTTTTTTTTTTTTTTTTTTTTCTCTTTTAAAGAAGCTGCTGTATGCCAGCAACCTAGGGTTTGGCAGAGGGGCAGTACGTAGGTCAGTGACTCCTTTTTTGTTTTTTCCCTGTGAAGCTACTTGTGCTTGCTGTCTGCCCAGGCACAGCAGAGGTTTAGATTAGCAGTAAATTTTTGGAGAGGCCCATCTGGGGTCTCCCAAACTCCCACCATCTGAGTCAGACGCAGTCAGACTGCAGGGTAAATATTGTCATTATATGCCTCTCAAGATATCCTGCGACTTGGGTACACAGCCAGTACTGCACAAATATTGCCACTCAGGCTTCCCAGTGCTGGCACTGCTGGATATTTCAAAGCTCTTCTCAATGAGTGGATTCTGATGTGCTCTTATACTTAAAAGCTTTTCCCTGGCTATTTTTTCTCCACTTGGTATTTTTTTTGGATGTGGATGGGGGGATTGATGCTTATTGTTGTCTCTGCCCCCATGTCTCAGATATCTGTATTATTCTGGTCATTGAAAAATGCTTTTTAGCCAAAGTTATTAATGATTTAAAAATGATTATTTGCTGAGTTTTCAAATCTGAATATGGAAAGAGTGAAAATATTCACTTTTCTGGTATCTGGTAGTTTCACTTTTGACTTCCAGCTGATGTTGCCTATTATCCCTCTCTTTACACAACGCCATTTAACTTAAGGAGAATAACCTGTTTACATCAGCAGACTGGAAGCCAGCATTTGGCTTGTATCTATTTGCTCTGAACATATATACATATACATATATATGTGTGTATATATATATATGTGTGTATATGACAGATACAGAAGAGGTATCCCTCCAACATTGCCTGGTACAAATTGATTTGACTTCTGTCAGTCGGGGCAGGGCTGCAGGTGTGAGGTTTGCAGGTGAATCCGGACGGGGCCGGGAGACTTGAAGAGCGGTGGGTGCCCTGGTGTGTTATATCTAAAGATGGTCACTAGATGGCAACGTTACATAGCTGAAAGGCACCGTACCATCTTGTTTGAAAGGAAATTGTTTGCCTTGTCGCTATCATCAGCAGATGAAATGGTCTTTTTCACTCAGGTTATTCAGCCGGGGTGGAAGATTTCCATCAGCCTGCTGCAGCTTGCGCAGCCGATCGCAGAAATTGGGTAACTGTTTAGAGACCTCCTGTTGGGCTTTCTCGGGTAGTTTAAGGACAGGCCATTCTGCACCAACAAAAATCAGTGGCAAGTTCTGCTATACTTACTGCTCCTCAGGCAATGGGCTGCGTTTTGAATAAAGATCCTTTTAGATTGCTATTTAAGTAAGACTATTATTGCTCTGTTTTGTAGCTAAAATATGCATTTGAAGTTGTAATGACACCTGACAGCCCTGAGCTTGGTTTGAGAAAGTTTCCTTATGCACTGCCACAGTTTTGTCCACTGTGGTGGTAGAACAAAGGGTGATTATTATTATTTTTTTTTTAACGTGACCTTTTTAGAGCAGAGTGTTTTCCAGGTTCTGTAGAAGTAAACAATCTGAACCTGAGCATTGCATGCTTCCGACTCACACTCTCATGTGATAATGCAATGTACTTATTGCAAGTGTCAGAGTAAACAAGCCTTGTGCCAAAAGCAGAGCGATGTGGATTCCCTGGAAGGTGTGGGCTGGAGGGATTAGAGACAGAGTGTGCACTGAGATCTTGTCATGGAGTTCTGGGAGGTTTGGGTCAGAGGTTCCTGAGCATCACCGGTTGTGCCAGAAGGGAACTTAGTGGGGCCAGAAGTCCCTCCCTGAGTTTTTCCTCCCTGATATTTCTCAGGGTAGTGGGTATCTTCAGCTCCTGCCTTGGCTGTTTCCAGAGATGAGGACGTAATCTCTTTGAAGTGTAAAAATACAGTATTAGAGGGATAGATTTCTTAATTATAACAGATCCAAACAAGATTAATCATTTGTGGGTTAAAGAAAGATATTCCTTTAAATATAATATGAAGGCTGAAGGCTCACCAGTAGCAAATGAATACTGTAAAATGATGATTTCGGTAAATTTCATGAGGACACCGACTCCAAAGACACGGAGCTGTTTGTTCCAGATTCACCATATTGCACAAGAATTTCTTTTGCAAGTTGGAAATTATGGACAGGGAGAAGACCATGTATATACATCAGGATATAAGTAACCATCAGATCATGGGGGCAAAAGTAAGTGTAGAATGTTTCTGATAAGATATTTCCACTAGAGACAGAAGAGGGTTAATGCTCTGTGGATGCTCATCTCTGATGCTGTATATACTTCTGGTCACCCTGTCTTTAAGGAAGATAAACTCAGGCTAAACCAGGTGTTAATGCAGCCCCAGGATGTACAAGAGAAGACTAAGACAACTTTTCTTGTTTAACTAGGGAAATGAAACTGAGTGTTTAGGGAGACAGTGGCAGGGGGAGAAGGGAAGAGAGAAGCTAAAGGGTCATTTTAGTAAAAGAGCAAATTGGATGTGAATTAGGCATACATTCTGGCTAGAAAATGTTATTTGCTATTGGAGCAGGAAGGTCTAAATGAACTTCTGAGACATAGTGCACTACAGAGAAACCTGACTGTTCTTCTTCGGGGGTTGTATGTCCTGATCAAGTGTTGAGGACAGATCTTGTCACCTCTCTTCATTCCTCAAACACATGAAACTGAAATATTTGGTGTTCTAGTGAATTATCATGCAACTGTGGACTGCTCTGTGAATCTGCTTTGGAAGGGATTGCATGTTGGATAGCTCAAAATGGGGCTGTGCTTGAGACACTTGCTGTTTGCAGGATTGTTCTGGGAATGTTTAATAATAGCTATGTTTAATAATATATAAAGTTTATGAATGTAAATATATATGTTTAATAATAACTATCAACTGACTCTTGATATGGGGATTTCAGAAACTGAACACTACCTATTTCTTGATTCTCCTACTGGACTTAATCTTTCTTCACATCTCTGCCAAGCTGAAAAGCTCTGCCAGCAGAAGACTTTTCTTCTTCCATTTATTTATTTATTTTAAAAATAGATTAAAAGGGAAAGGTTTAAAATCTCCATTCATTTTCACGCTGCTCCTGTGGTCTGGTTTCTCCAGACAGAAATTGGTCTGAAAGATGCAGGGTGGAATGCAGGCTGCCAAGACTGTTGTATCTCCTACACAAATCTTCAGGTATGTGTGGCAGCCATCCACGTGTTTTCTCCTTTCGCTTCTACACATGAGAAGACAAGGTATGGTCTCGTTCTGTATAGAACACGATGGTAATGTCAAATGGCTGCTGCTGTGTTACCTTTCCAGTGCTCTGATCTTCAGCTCTACGGAGAAAGAGGGGAGACATTCTGCATTTGCATCTTTGTAGTATAACCACTGTAGGCAGTGGAAATTCCAGGATTATTGATGCACGACTTCGCTTTCTTTTGTCTTTTCATGGAAATCGGTGCAGAACGCACGGTTTTGCAGAGACATCCACAAGGAGGAGCCCCGCACTTGCTAAAGCTCCAGCTCTGTCCTGTTTCACTGCTGCATCCACCGAGGGCAGCCTTGTCTTGAAGCGTAATTAGTTCTGAGGAAGAATTTTATCAGCCTAGTCTTTGGGGAGCAGTAGCATGTAAACACTTATTAAAATGTTATTTTGGGGTCATAATTCTGTCATGAGTCAAACTTGACAGAAGCAGATAGAAGAAGAGGTTATCTCTCCACAGGGACTGTTTGTGTTTCCTTCTGAAGATTTACATCAAATGATGCATTTCCCTTTGGTCTGTGAGATCGTAGGAGGAGAGAGGACGTTTTCATATATTAAGGAAGTGCGTTGCCTTGTAGAGTGAGAAGGACATAGCATAGATTCTTGTAAGCAAGATTTTCCTTCTGGTCAATTCAGAAAGAGAAGTAATAGTCATTAATTGACACAGACACCAGGTCTCTTTTTATTTCTTCTGTTTATTTTTATTTTTCCTCCCCTCCTTGAAAGCTGCCACTCAGGGGCTTTTAATTTAAGGTATTAGAAGGGACAAAGAAAATAGTTTTTCAGCTTTGTGATCTTCCAAAGAATCTCTGTGGATTCTAACTGGATTGATTGCTTCATCTCTGGAGGTCTTCAGAAACCATGTGGATATGGAACTTAGTGACGTGGCTTAGTGGTGGACTTGGCAATGCTACATTAAAGGTTGGATCAGATGGTCTTAGAGGGCTTTTCCAATCTGAATGATTGTGTGATCTCTGTGTCATGGTTTCCTTTTGGTAGAAAGAGGACCACAATTGTCCTTGCTTTCTCAGTGGAAAGGTTCCTCCTGTACTGCCTCATGTGAGAGGGGCATGGTTACCTGTGGGTTTTCTGGGAGAATACCTTAGGATGTGTTGGCTGTCCTTCAGTTTTGTAGCTGGGCAATGACTCCACTGGTACTACAGACACAACCTACTGTGGCAAAGGCAGATTGGTGGTGCCTTTGGGGCTCTCTGTCACTGACTGTGGATGCAGTGAAGGGGATGCTGTGTGACACCATTCTGTTACCCGTTGCTGAGCATGTACTTGCTTGGGCAGCGTTGTGTGGGAAAGTGGCAGGGTTAGAGCTGTGTACCTTCCTGCCTTCTCACTGAACTTTGATTTTGGGGCAGCCCTAGTAGCCACGCTTTGATTTTGCTTATATAGGTTTTACAACAGTGTGCCTGCACTGGCAGCAGTGATACTTCTCCTAATTTGGAGGGATGGCTGAGCTGACCCCAGGAGATCCTCATGTTCAGAGCACCTGCTGATATCAGTGTTGTCATTCCTGGACACGGGTGCCTGCCTCTGAGGGAAGGCTGTACAACTGTTCATCACTGCTAAGTGAACACATACAGTTTCCATCGCTTTCATTTATACCTACTTAAAACTGTGTTTAGTTCCTTAGTGCTCATTAGCAGTGATAACATCATCTGATTGTCCCAGCATGATCTGGTCTTTTGTGATTGATTAAATGCAGAGGTAAATTTGAGACATTAAATTGGCTGCAGAAGTGGTTTCTTGCAAGTGGACCATGGAAAGGAGGCGTAATTGCTATTCTACGGTAAACCACAGGGGTCTTCGTCCTCTCTCTCAATAGAGGTTTAGATGTGTTGTGGCATTTTGTTTTCTCCGTGGCTCTGTAATGAAGAAGGATTAGTTTGTGGTTATCGAAAGGAGCAGCGTCTGGGTAGGTGTCAAGAGATTTGCGTTGTACCTTGGCTGCTTCTATCAGACTCCCTGCTTGTGTCGAGGTAAGCATCTTTGCCTCAGCGCTCGATACATAAAATGAAGCTAATGTGACTTTGCAGTTGTCTGGGGACATCAGAAGGTTCAGTACAATGTTAAAAGATGATAATGACCACCAGCAAGGAACCTCTGGAGGGTGATTATACCGAACAGTTTGTTCAGCTCAGTAGAAGAGGGAAACAAAACAAAACAAACCAATGCTGTAGTCCCTCTATATTCTTAAAGTCAGGCAGGAGTTGTGGAGCTCATGCCTCAAGGATTATGGAGGGTTTTGAGTGCTGAAGAAATGCAGGACCAGGTTTTTGAAGGCTGTTTCCCTTTGCATATCTAGGTTGCTCAGGAGCTAGATGCAAAGACCAGGCTCTTCTGTAGAGCCTTGACCCCAAAATCAGTCTTCCAGTTCCTCTTAAGAGTTTGCAGAAGAAAAAACGTGCCCAGGACTTACTTGAGAGAGCACCTACTGGGTGTTTCTATTGAATTTAGGGGAATCTTGGTAACTAAGCGGAATGGAAAATGAATGGCTTGGAGGCAATGTGAAATCTCTTCTAGGGATAAATAAAGAACTTCAGCTGTTGTATTTTTAATCAATGTCATTGTCTTGTGACTGGTGGAAGAAGGCCACCTTGTGAGGGCTAGGTCTTTGTCCTCCTTCTCCCTGCCAGGTCCCCTGTGATCATCTGAGCCATCATGCACATGCAGCATTTGAGCTATGCTCTAATGTGTAGAAGTCTGCGGTGGAAATGAGATTAAATTTCCTCTTCCCTTCCCTTTTCTCTCTCTGTCTGGCTTCTGACAATGTGGTATTTCCTTCAAGGCCTGATTCTGCTTTGCATAGGCATCCAAAATGTCTGCTGCTGTGCTGTGCAAGGTAAATAGGAGTGGATCCTCTGGTCCTGAAGCCTTTTCCAGACTGTAGTGCTTGTGCTCTTTGCAAGTACAATTCATTTCAGTTCCTTCTGGAAAAACTCAGTAGGATAAGATAGTGTCCTGTAGTGTTCAGTTGTATTTCCTTAGTGACATCCCTGCCATGTAGTCCAGATGAATAACAAAATCAGATTTGTTGTTTTGTCTTGAAAGGCAATAAAATGAACTCAAGCTGTCTTTGTTCTGCTGTGTCAATTGGTAGTCTCCCTGCTTGCTCCAGAATCAGATTTTTTCTCTTTTCTGGCTATTGGTGGTGCTGATGCATGGGAGAAATGGAACAACTTGCATTTTGTAAGCAACGTTGATAGTGTGGAGCGGAGACTAATAGAAATGTGGCTATTCAAGTACACAATAAATTAGGCAATGCTGACATGGATGTGATAAGATACAAATAGGTAGCGTAGCTTTGCTGTGCTTACTAGGGCAGTTTCTCCAGAAACATAATCAAGCAGCTGATTCGCATGCTATTTCACTCTTCTTTCTCTCCCTCTCTCCCTCCTGTGTACTTTTGTCTTCTCTCCAACTTAATTTTTGTGTGTGCTTCCTCCTGCTATGTCAGCCTTAAATTCTAAAGAGCAGCATTCTGAGGAGGGATTATTTCTTTTGAAAGAAGGAATAACAGTAGAAATTGGACATGACTTATTTTTCCAAACGCAGTCCCAAAGAAGCCATGCTAAGGATCTACAGCTGAAAGTCCACCTGAGCTACTTCTGCTTCATGTCAAACACCTTCCAAGGGAGAACTGTCTGCATGTTAGTGGAATGGGATATTATGGACACTAAAGTGCTCTTGGGAGAGATCTGTTTGAAACCTGACTATTTTGAAGGTGATTTTGAAGCACGTGCTTCTTCCCAGCTGGGGCAGGGAGATGGGACAGAGGGATGAAGCTCCAGCTGTCCTTCAGCCAGTACACCTCTGCCAGCCGGCAGCTGCCATCTGCTTAGGAGGCAGCAAGGGCATAAAACACTCTTTGCTTTGGGGTGGAGTTGTATGGGGAAGGCTCATCTTGTATCCACGTGCTTTCTGAGCCTGGTGTGCCATAACAGGAGAACAAGGAAGCGCAGCTGAGAGCGTAATGCCAGATTTGTTAGGAATCCACTCTAATCCTTGAGGCTGTGAGAAAAAAGGCAGCATGCTTCTGTTTCATTATAGGCTTCTGAGTCCAAAAGACTCTGTCATTTATTGCTTGGTGTGAATATTAGGGTTTTAGTATGGTGGAGGACAGCTATCTGTGACTATGGCTTTGCCTAATTGTAAGTCACACCCACTCACACCCCCTGCTTGCTTTAAAAAAAAAAAAAAAAGGTTACAATTTAGAGCCTGAGATTTTTTTTTTCCTCCCTCTTTTAAGAGCAGTCATGTCTTCCCTCTAAGGAAACACCTGGAAAAATCAACATTTTATGGTGTGCCAAATAAGTTCCTTTGAAGTGGCAAGGTGAGGCAGGTTGTGAAGTCAGAGGCTTGCAGAGGATTTCTTCAGCTCAGTGAAATACCTGCATGGCCAGCAACAACCCCTTCCCTCTCCAGGTAGCTCTGAAGGCAAGATGAACATTCTGTTTTGTATTGATCACTTCTCCCCACCCACAAGACTTATTCTGGACTGATTTACAAGCCTGAATACCAACAATGAAATAAAGCCTTGAAAGGAATAATAGTGTAAAAAAGATTCATTGCTGTATGTGGAGACTATGGGCCGAATTTAGCTGTGGTGTTACTATTCTGGAGTTTTATCTGCAAACACGGGGAGTGATCTTGTGTGTATCTCTGCATATCCTTGTATATCTTGTTTCTGTCTGGTCTTAAGAGATAATAAGAAAGAGATATCTGCCCTCTAAATGTGTTTATATCAGCTCAGGTGTCAACTCTTTAAGGAAGGTTTGGGATCGGGAAATGATGTAAAACCCCAGATCTTGTGCTAATGTACTCCTCGAGAGATTTTACCACATCTGCGTGATATTCATGGCTCTTCCACAGGAGCCATGAACAGAAAATAAAGAAGATAACTGGAGAAGTTGCATGTGCTAACCTCCCAGAACACTGTCTCGAATAATTGCAGTTGATATTTAACTGGAACACAAACTGCTCTCATGAGCTTTTGTATTCCAAAGTGGGAGCCAGGAGAGAGAGGCTGGAGCAAGAGGCCACAACATCTCCAGAGCTGCTGTCACCTGATTTGGTCTTTGATTTATGATTTAAATGAATAAACAAAATCAAACCTTCTTGATGAGAAATATGATTAGTATTAAAGAGGTCATTAAGCAAGGCTATTACTGAAGTCCAGTTCATGATTTCGTATGAGGATTTGCCACACTATTCTTCCAGTACTGCGTTACCAGTTTGCATGTTTTAAAAGGCAAGATGCCATGCTGATTATGTCCATTCTGCTTCATCTTTTACTTGTTAAGAGTGACCTAGTGTGATGAGTAAGAAAATGGGTTGCTCAGTAAGCATGCTGTCTTCCAGTGCCCTTTTGATACTTTAGGCTGGAATTGGAGATGTTAAATTTGTGGCTTTGACAGGGCCCATAAGCTCCTGCATTGCCTGATCTGGGAGACTTTCATTCAGTCATCTGAAATTCCACAGCAGTGAAACTTAATATCTAGGTTGTCAGGCTAAATGTACATTTTTTTTTTTTTTTTTTTAAATATAAAAATGATTCTGATCTGTGAAGCTGGTCCTTGAGTTACAAAGTAAGAGTAGACTAACCTTTTTTTTTGAGCTGTAAGTTCTTAAAATGCAAAGCCTAAGCCCAAAATCAGCAGCCTTCCTGGGAGGTGTTTGGGAGTGCGTGAATTAGACAGATTTAACTGGTGTGTTTTATGTGTCAGTGTTTTATTGGGTGAGTTCTTTTCTTAGGACCTGTTCCTCCAAATGGAGCCTGGTACTGATGGAATGCTTGCTTGCACGGTGTCCAAGTGTGGTGGTTGTTTTGCAATTAGTCCCTGCTCCATCAGAAGTGCTGGGGAAGGTCCCTGGGGTTTATCACAGTTCAGGATAGTGACTGGGTGTTCTCAGTCTGGGATTTCCTGGTACGTTACCACTTCAGTAACTGAGGCTTCAGAAGGAGCAAACACCACCAGTGTTCACAGGGATGTCCTTGAATGGCTTTGTTGTGGGTTTTACAGGATGTTGAGCTGTTATATACGATTCTCAGCCCTCAGTTTTGGACTTGATCTCCCAATATGATACAGGGCAGCTCATAGGGGTTAAACCGCAAAGGAATGCATCTACTCTAAATTAACCAGATGGGAAGAAAGTTCTGTCCTCATTTTACAGAATCTCATGGTATTCTTCTCATCTTTATTGTAGGGAGAAGGAAAGGAAAAGCCCTGTAGGATTTGAACAGTGACATAAGTGTCAGCTCTCCTCTAATGAAGAGTCCAAGAGGATGGTTGCTTTGTGCTCTTGAAACCATGGCAGAAATAAGCCTAAGGAATGAGAATAACTTGTTTTATCACTGTCCTATACTGTCTCACAGCCACCCACAGAGAAACTGGTAGGCAGTGTCTCTTGATCACTAAGATGGATGGGCTCATGGCAAGACCTTAGTTACCAGATTTCAAATTCAGTGTCAGTATTGTCTTCTGGGTTTGAGCTATTTACAATGGGTTTTGGCCTGAAGTGCAAACTGATAGTTGTAGGGAAATGTGGCACTTTTCTGGTGAAAGGAAGTATACATGGAGACTGCATGAAATAGATGTGTTCTTCTAGCCACCGAAGCAAGTGGACTGAACAGTCCAGTTGCTGTGTATTCAAACGTAGGGCATCTAGCACAGTCACAATGGCAGGATATTTTCTGGGGAAGCTGTGCTTTATGGTATCTTAACTTCCACAGAAGATTAGAGGCAAGCTCTAAGTCTTGCAACCCTCAGTATTTTTCTTCAAATTGAAGAAGCTAATCTATTTTAATCTCACTACCTTCCTCACAGCCCTACTAATTCAAGTAGTTTGCATGCATCCTCAAAAGGTGAGAAGATATATTTGGTAGAATGAATTCTTATTTCTTGTTTTTCTTTGCATTTCCAGGTGTTTTTATTTTTGGTAGTCATTGGATCATTAGCTGCTTATCTTGCTTTGTTGCATAAGAAAGTATGTACTGCATCTGAAATCTGTGCAAAGTGCTCTAGTATATCACCAATAGCCTGAAAATTTTAATTTTAAAGGCTGAGTCTTGCTGCTAACCCTGTGTTTATGAATACCTCGTGTTTGCCAGCATTCTTTCTGGTTCCTGAAAGTTGCTGTAGAGCTGATAAAGCTGTCAGAAATATGCTTTGGGTTCATTTTATCTTAAAAAGAAAGCTGCACACGGAAAAGGTACAACAGAAATAGATCAGCTCTGCACCTGCAGAAAGGCTGGTACTCTGAGGCTGAAAATTGCATGAGATGTGGCCTTATTGTGCTAGGGATAAAACCTGGCCTCTTGGTTCTGCTCTTGTAATATTTCACTGACATCTTCAAGGTGTAAAGGAGTCCTTCTCAAGATGAACGTAATGGTTCAGCCTGAAAAATGCTGTTTCTCCTGGTGTCTGGTACTTCACGACCCAGGAAGAGATTCAAGCAGCTTTAGTGGTGACTGGTGTGATCGGAAGGAGAGTGGTTTTCAGTTCTTCTGTGGTTAGTGGCTGTACTCTGGTTTGTGATGGATTTTGTATCAGATAGGACTTAAATATGCAATGAATATAAGTAAAGATGTTGGCATGTAAAATCTTATGAATATTTTTCTTTTGTAATGCAACATTTCTGGAAAGGAATAATCTTCAGGAGCAAAGAGATAAAGGGGAAGTAATAGGCTGTGTGAAGGACGATTCGACTAAGAAATCTGTGGCATCTCTGAAGGCAAAAGTTTAGAAGAAGCAAAGTCAGGTGCTTTGTAATGTTCTCCCTTCCTTGTGTTTACTGTCTTAGTTCTAAAGCACACGACTGATGTCTTAATTCCTGCTGTAAGCACTATGTAAGTTTGTTCGAGTGCCCAAGTCTTGTGTGAATGACCAAGCAGCACATTCTGTCTCCACAGGGCATATTTTTAGTGCGGTGTTGAGGGAAACAAGGTGCAATTAGAACTAACCCATTAACTATAATAGCTCTTTATATACCATGCTGACTGCAGACCCCTGTGGGGGTCAAGGCATTGCCAATTAGCCTACATCTGTCCAGCAGCAAGGTTCTCTTTGATCCCTTAAGTCTAATCTCATTTTATTTGTAAGTAAAGCTGGAAAGCGTGGTCTGAAAGAGATAAATGAAAATGCTACAAAATGGCCCTTACATGGCCCTGAATTTGGTATTATAATTGTTGGAGAATATATTTTTGTTTATACTGCATTTTCTGCAATAAAGTGAGTTTAGCCTTGTCAGCCAAGGTGGCATAACTCAAGAGCTATTGGGTGCTAACAACTCTCTCAAGTAATAAAAGAAATGTGTTATGAAAGGGTGCATGTGTTATGACTTGGGGACAAGCATTTTGTATGGTAATGTCACAGTCTTTTATTCATGGCCAGACTAGTAAGGATGTTGATGGAATAAAACAAAGGGTAGGTCCTTCAGACTGAGCCAGAAAAACTGCTGTGCTGCCTGATGAAGACAGTAGGCAAACTCAGCACGCCTTAATCCTGGTCACTTAGCAGGCAGGTATTTACGTCTGCAAGTTGATTTATCTTCTAGAGAAAGTTCTTGCATTATCAACATCACAGAGTACCTAAATAACATTATTTAAAGATTGCATTATGCTCAGGGAAAAACCTGAAGAAAAAGAAAACTCTCTCCACCAAGTAATCTGCTGTTAACATAGCACGTCTGGTAGGGAAGCTATCCTCAATGGATATGTGGAGGTTGAACTGTTCAGCTGGACTCAAAGAGCAGTAAAATGAAGCAAACACTCTGAAACTCATCATCATTAGGGACCTGCATAAAAGTAAATCAATTTTTCCCGTGATTGTCATGCAAAAGACTGTTGAGGAAGGATTATTGCTCAGTGAGTTTCGCACCAAGAAATGGGTCAGAAAGATTGTTGTCGTTATTTATCTTTACAGAATAAGGGAATATCTGCACAGTCATAAAATCTTACAATGTTACTGGATTGGTTTGTGTAGATGGAAACTGTCTCTCTCTGATCATAAGGAATTATGAACCACACCAAAAAGATGGCTGATATAATAATATTTTAAGAGATGAGAAGCAGAAGATGATCATTTTCCCCATATTTGCCTGTTGTGAGACAACTGCTTTTTTTCCCCCCCTCCTGCCTAACAAAATAGACCATAGGGAATGGTTTTCCCTGTGAGTGGATTCCTGAATCTTTCTGACTAATATATTATGGTCCTTCTATGGACTGGAACTGTGAGCGCTCTGGGACTATAAGAAGCACTAGGGTAGTAGGATGAATATAGTCCTGGATTAGTTTCACCCACTTTCTTTTTTTTCCCCTGCCCTCCTTACTCATTTTATATGCTTTGGCTGGCATTATAGTCATGTCTTCTACTCTAAAGCCTTCACTTCAGTTAACAGCCTCTCCACTGTTACCATAGATTCCTGTTACCTTTGTTTCTGTTTACAGTGTGAATACACGTCCATCATTACATTGTTGACCATGACATGCATCAGTAACACAATAAATTGTCTGGGGAACTAGTGAGCTTCTAAGAAGAAATGTGCTGTGGCTGCTAATGGCCCCAAGGAAAAGGAATTTCATGAGGAGTGAAAACTCTGGTGAAGGACACAGCAGCCAGCACAGCGCATTAGAAAAAACAAAGCCTGCAAGGGACAAGAAAAACAACAGAAATGGGAGACTTTTCTCCCCCTCTTGTTAATTGAGTGAAGGTAACAAGGTTTAATGTAGAAACGAGGTGTTGAGGTGCTCATCGATGGCTGGTTCATGGAGCAGTTGATCAGAAAGCACACGAGGTGTGGCTGTGCTTGGCTTGGTGCCCAGTGGTGTGTGGGTCCTGAATCCTACAGACACTAATCAGGACTATAGTGTACTTTGGCTCAACATCTTTGTTAGAGCAAGGGAGGCTAAAACAACTCATTACAGCTGTTCTCAACATGGTGTAGGATAACCACATAAAAACAAGGGAACATGTTACCACTGTGCTGTCACAAAGACTTGGGGATGTTCCACCTATTAGAAGAGACTGCAAAGAAGTCATTTTGGTTTCTTTTGCTCCCCAAAGGCTAAGAGATTACCAAAAGCAAGAAGAACCTGTCTGGAAGCTGAAGTTATGTTAGAACAAAAATTAATAAAGCTCTGTCAGGTTGTATATTAGAAGTCAATGAAGTCTTTGTCCAAGTTTTGCTTTTGTTCTCTCAACTATCACAAGAGATCAAAACTTCAATGGTTAGCAAGCTCCTTCAAATATATCAAAAACATGAAGCCTGCCAAAAAATGTGAGGTACGAGAAGAATACTTAAAAAATAAGACCATTGCAAGGAAATTTAATGAGTTCTTTGTGGTGGTGGTGTTCTCTATGGAATAACCTGGGGGAATTTCCCATGCCAGAACCCTTCTCGTTGGGCGCTTCTGAGAGCGTGTGACCCCTAGCTGCAAGCTGCCCCTGTCGCTGAGAACTGGGGGTGATAAACGTTTTGACCAAATTCAAGAGGATTTCAGAGTGGCTTGGGAATTCTAGGCCTGTAAGTCTGATGTAAGTATATGGCAAATGGTAGAAACTATAATTAAAAAAAAAAGGAAGTAGAGGCTGTCTGGATAAGTGTCATGTACATGGGATGAGTTAAGGTGCGCATCTGCACTTGTGCAAAAATGCAAATGCGTCACTGTTCTTTGTAGGAGTCAATGGGCTTTTAGATAAAGGTGATCTGTGTGGTACAGTTGTCTTTGTCAGAAACATTTCAAAAAATCTCCTTCCTTGTTAGAGGATTTTAAGGAAGCTAAGCAGCTGTGACACCAGAGGGACCATTCTGGTATGGATGGATAATTGGCTGGAGGCTGGAAAACAAGATCAACGGTCAGTCCTTGCAGTGGAAGGAGATCAGAGGAACATGTGCTGGGACTGTGCTATTAGCTCTGCTCAGAAGTGACTGGGAGTAGCTGCTGCTGCTGGTATTGAGTTAGCATGGTAAGGGCAGCAAGGATGAAGGCTGGCTGGAAAACTGCAGAAAGACCTCATAAGTCTGTGTCTGGGTAATAAAATGTCAAAAGAAAAACCTATGTAGGCAATGATGAAGTGATCTGTGTGGGGAACAAAGAATCAACCCATTTTTAACCACTTAATTCTTTTTTTAATGGGTTGCTTTTTTCATCATTTCTTATTTTTTATTAAAAAAACAAAAACAAAACAACAACAAAACTAAGCTCATCCTGGAAAGTGTCTCTGGGGTGAGAACTTGGGGTTTTAGTGGATAAATCTGTGAAAAGGTCAATTCACTCACTGTTGGTCAAGAAACAAATCAAATGTTGGGGTTTATAAGGAAAGGAATATGGAACAAAACATGTCATTATACGTAAATATGTTCTTGTGCATCTTGAATAACATGTGAAACTCTTGTCTCCTTATTTCAAAATGAATGTAGTAGAGCTGGGAAGGTTTGGAAGGATGGCAAGAATGATAAAAGGCACGAAAATCTTTTGTAGGAGGCTGTGACAAAGTGAATCAGAACTCTTCAGTTTGGAAAGAGACAACTGAGGTGTCTCTGATATACGTGGCATGCAGAGAGCTGAATGTTCACTTTGAATATTCACTGTGCCTTCCAATTCAAGAACTGAGGGGCATCAAATGAAGCTAATGGGAGTCCAGCTTAAACAAAAGGAAAGCTGGTTCCTCAAGTGAAGGGTAGAGGACACACGGAACTTCCTGTAAAAGGACAGTGTGGTTTATAGTAGCTTGAGATCCAAGGAAAACCCCTCTTGAGGAAAGAGAAACTTGGTTGAGGGGTTACTACAGAAACCCCCATACCTTGAGAGGTCCCTGAGCTGAAGGAATTGGAGTTGGGAGAACTTGGGGGACACTGTGCTTGCTTGGTACTTGATTTTCTTTAATTATGAGTTTATGGCTTCTGCTGAAGACAGCTTATGTTACCGGGAGCTGGACTCCTGCTGCCATCCAGTACAGCACCTCTTTTGTCATGGAGTAGGACAGGGCCTCAGGTTTGAGCAGGAATGTGATCAGACCCCAGCCTTCTGCCCGGGGAGCTGCAGCAGCCCTGGTGACCCCTCTACAAAGCACAGAAGACTTCTGTAGTGCCCAGCCCCTTGGGGGGGCTTCACCCCAGGGCAGGATGGGTGCCAGCTGTGAGGGAGTAATTCAGCAATTGCTTCTGATGGATGTTCAGGACTGCACATAGCATGGCTACCTGAACAGCAGCTTACGTGGGCTTGGCTGGAGGGTTTTTGATCCTGCACTGAGTATGTTGGGACTTGGGGGATTCCTTGCAACATGCCCCCCGGTCTCCACATAGTACAGTGGTATTCAGTTTGCTGCATAACTTTCAGTTTGCTGCATAATGCTTTTGCAAGGTTTCTTTCAGTGTTACTGAACACAGTTTTTTTTATTTTTTTTTATTATTATTTTTTTTTCCTTCTCCCCTGCTATTTATTTTTATGCACATCTTCCTGAGCCTTGTCCAATCTCCCTGTAGTCAAGGTGAGCCTTTCCTCTGACCTCCCCAGCTTTGGAGCCAGGCCAAGAGCGTGCGCTCCTTGCTGGGCTCTGCTTTTCTTTCCGGTAACTGCAGGGAGGCAGTCCTGGAGAGCCAATTTAGCACAGCCTGCACCTGAAAGTTTTGATAGCTGAATGTGCTGGAGATGCAGGAAGCTGCACAGAGGGGGAAATGTGTTTTTATATATTTTTCCTGTAAATCGTTAGATCTGGTATATATTTCTATCTCTGATTTCTGGGCAGGGATCCTGGAAAAGAACAGAGTGAAGTGTATGCTCATCTAATTTTTTTCATCTTACAAAGAAAAACAAGTGCTGAGCTTGTACCTAGTAGGAATGAAGTAGTAGCATGTTTTCTGTGTTTTTCTTTTTTTTTTTTTTTTTTTAAAAAAAAAAAACAAAAAACAAAAAACTTTATTTTTAGATAAGAGGGAGCTGCAGTGGTACATGCGGGGTGTTCAGCCTGGAGCCGGATCTGTGCTGGAGCACCACAGACTGGGATAATCCAGCGTCTGACTGGGACACTGCTGTGCCACGCGACCTGCCAGCAGCTGTGCTGGGGACCCGCAGGGCTCTGGTTTGCCATACTTGTTCCCTGGCAGCAGGGAGAGGCACACTTCTGTTTCTGTGTGGCAAGAGACTGAGGTAATTTTGTGTCCACTTAAAGTTTTGGACAAAACAGCATCTGGAAGGAGGGCATCGAGTCAGCGTCCTGTGCTGTAGCATCACTGATCATCCTGGGAAACATCTGCTAACTGCATTTTGTTGCAGGTTGCTGCTGCCTAGCTCTGAGCTATTTCCTTTAATGCAGCTCAAGTCTGCAGCCAGTCTGTCTTACTGCCTTCACACCAGTTTGTGCTGGCCTCTGCTTGCCCCACACCAGCTGCAGTGCAGCTGAGCGGGGCTGTTCAGATGCCCTGTGGTGGTGGCTCGCAGCCCCGTCCTTGTGGCAAGCAGGGATCTGCAAGCCTTGTGGCTCTTTCTGCTGAGGTACTCCATGCTTAGGATACTGGGTTAGGGTTATAGTGACAGTGATGGGGAGGGATCTCTGTGAGTTACCTACTTTCAGGAAAACACAGTTTTCTGTCTTTTAGCTGGGCACTTTTAAAAATGATGGTGATTATTTAAATATACTTGTCTGACCTGCTCTTGGTGTGCCTTGAACGCTGGTGCTCTGACACCCAGAGAACTGCCAACTATTTGTCTGCTCCATCGTGGCTCTTGTCTGCACTTTCTACAAGAGGCCACTGAAGCACAGCTGATGTGAGAGGGTGCTTTGAGCCATATGTATGCCCCTATCTTTTGTTATCAGCCCGACAACCAGTTCCTCATCCTGG
The DNA here is from genome assembly GCF_964211825.1 of Aythya ferina. Lineage (NCBI taxonomy): Eukaryota > Metazoa > Chordata > Aves > Anseriformes > Anatidae > Aythya > Aythya ferina. Next base: position 30,286,105 of record NC_140298.1, read on the forward strand.
AAAGCTGCGGCTGGATGTGTGCAGTGCAGTCACTGGGGGCTTGCCTGTGCAGCTTCATTCAGAAGCGGCTGCTGGCAGGCCTCGGTAAGAAACCCACATCTCTATTCCTGGTCTCGAGCAGAGCCGCAGGTGTGACCGGCTGCAGGGAAACTGAGAGGAAGCCACCCAGTCATCACGGCCAACAAAAACACCAAAAAGCTAGGAAAGCATTCTGTGACACCAGCACAGAGTCAGAGGGCACAAATTAGGGGATCCCCAAATGGGTAAAATGGCGAATAAAACAATTACAGCAGGAAGAAGGGAAGTAGTAAGATTGGGCAGGAAAGCCAGATGTGTGGATGAAGTTACTTGCAAGATGGACTTTGGAGGCTGGGAGTAGGCATGAGCTTTTGGAAGTCTTGTCTTTGGACTTCATCTCTTCTTCAGACTTGTCTTATGGCTGTATGTTTTCCATGGTTTCAGCTGAGGAATGGATTTTTTGACCTGCTGGTTCATGCGCCTTCCTGTCTGGACGGCTCTACCTGGAATCCACAATTTTGCTGCCTGCGTGGGAGGCTCTGGCTGCTGAAGGGGCTGCCTGCAACTCTCTATTCCTTCTTTCAGGGTGCACCAAAATATTAAATACCATAAAAAACGTGTCTGCATCTCAAGCCCTTGATACTCGCCAGCTTGCTTTTTACTCATGTGTCCTGCTGCCAGTATGGCCCTGGCTGGTGTTTTGCCAGCTCGTGTCCTTCTGAGTGAATATTTCTTTCCTACACCGATCTGAAACAGTGTGCTTCTGTACAACAGAGCCCATTTGTTGAACCACCTAATAGGAACTAAATGTTACCAGATTCCTGTGCTAATGAGCAGCTTCTAGGTCTCAGTGCTAGCAATAAGGAGAACAAAACCCTTACGGACCTTTCCTGCTCAGTGCAGGCAGTGCTGTGCTGGGCTCGGTGGCCACTCCTGCTCTGTGGTCTCATGGGCCTCTGAGTGGGCTTGAGGCCAGGCTCGCTGACCTGCTGGGGCATGGGCAGGCTGCTTTATGGCAACTCCAGTAGTATTATATGGACGGGAAGCTGACGGATGTCTGCCTGTGCAGTGGAGGGCACTCGGATACACACTTGATGTTCACATGAATGCTCTATTGCTCTGCTTTGGTCACAAATCACTGTGAGAGCAGGGAGGATATCTCGCTGCTAATATTGACCCATCCCTCTACAATAGTCTTGAGACTGTGTGCCTGGGGGGAGATGGGGTTTTTAAGCAGCTTTAGTGCCTGGTTTCAGTGCAGATGTTGCCTGTGCCAGACCCGCTAAAGCCCCAGGTATTCTGCAGGAGCTGGGGGTGAAGGCAGGCTGCGTGCCAGGCAGGGGCTTGCAGGCATCCCTTCCTTCTGTGCTGTCCCAGGGCACTGCAGAGGCAAAACCAGCATGTGCTTGCTCTCCCTTTCCCTGCAGGGCTGCAAGGCATGGACTGGGAAAAGACAAAACACATACAGGATATGTCTTTAACTTTGTATTTTCTGCCAGCGTATGAGCCAGCACAATTCATACTTGGACTTGAGCATCGGAGTGGTTATTTACGGTCAGCTTACCGGTGTGCTTGCGGTAAATAACCACCAGACTGCAGGGCGATTCCCTCCTGTGGTGCCTCTGGAGCTGCTCCGGGCTGCACCGTCCTTTGTGAAGGATGCAGCACGGCACTAAAACAAGTAAATATAAATTGTTGTTTCGGTCAGCTTTCTGATGGCTTTGTGCAGTAAATGGGAGCGTGTGTGCTCTCCACAGGCGTCTGTGGAGACGGTTGGAGGAAGAGTGTGGAAAAAACAGACTGATAAAAGATCAGGAACGATACCAGCTGATAACAAAAATCTCTTCTGCAATGTAACATAGGAAATGCATCTGAGAAATATTTTGGAAAGTGTTTTAAAGTATTCATTATGTTTCCCAAGATAGACTGAGGAGAAATAGAATTATTTTTGATGAAACAAATTGATCTCTCATTGCTAGACATTTTTTTCCTCTGGAAACTGATGAATTTAACATCACGTTAGCTTTTGCAAATGTCACATGAAATAGATGAGGAGAGCAACTCGGGAGAAAAGCTGTAATCAATCACAAGGTGCCACAGTTCTCTCTTCTCTGATCATCTTCCCAGAAAGCAATTTGAGGAGGGGGAAGATTACAAGTATAAAGAAAATAAAAAACAAATACCCCTCCCCTTTGTGAAGGCGGATTAAGTGAGTCAACAGCCATCTTCCTCATGCAGAAGAAAACCCAGAGGCTGCAGGGTGGTCCAAGGTTTACAAAAAACACCTTTTAACTTATTTGAATACAAACAGAAATGATAGTGGTGCGTAAATGTCCTGTTCCGTGAGCTGCTGGTTGAGCTTCTAAAGTAAAAAAGAAGTAATGAGGAAAGGAGTGAAATGAGAGGGTGCTGTGAAAAGAACCCAAAATTTAAGCTAATGCCATGAGGTCAGACTAGATGATTGTAATAGCCTTGAAACCAACGGAAATCTTTTATGCTACTGAATTGTGCTCTCACTTTTTCCAGGAATGGCTCCATTGGCTCTCAGGATTTGTACCTTAGTTACGTGCAGCTCTTCAGTGTGTTATTCTCTGGTCATTTCTACTAAACCGCTGCTGCCTTTTCATATCATTCACACAGGTGGTCCCCTTCTCTCCACACTTCACAGCTGCCTGCCGAAGGCTAGGGCTTTCAAGGTGCTCGCAGCAGACACTGGAAGCACAGATGTGCCACCTCCCTGCCCTTTCGCAGGCTGTGTGCTTTGTGCTCTGCTCTGAAGGCACACTGGAGGAGAAATAATGCTTCTGTGCTGCACTTGGCCTTATTTTAGACATAGCCTATGGTGAGCTTTTCAGCTTGACATTTCAAGAATGAAACAAACTTCTGCTTAAAGATTTGGGCAAGTATTTCATGTAGACTTGCGCTCTGTAGTGGTTGATGTGGCCATAGCAGTTTGTTTTCACTTGCCCAGCTGTGAAGTAGGTCAGTATCTAAAGGAGTAGCACTGTTTCAAAATTTCAGTGACCTGAGTTTTGCAGTCAGAAGTCATGTGCCAAATGCCATGAGAAGAAAGGGAAAAGTCTTTAAGATCTTGCCTTCAAGAGTAAAGAAGAAAGATTTCTTATCCTTTTGGTGGCTAAAATTCCATACTTTAGGTTGCGTGTTTCAGAGACTCTCCATTTAAAACAAACAAAAACAAAACAAAAAACAACAAACAACAATGAAACAACAAATCATTTGTATGTGAGCCTGTGAATAATGGAGCTGGGTGGAGGGAATTAAAGAAAGAAATCATGTGAGGCTTGTTGTCTTTGCTGCTTGGTATCCTTAGCAGGTAACTCTGCTCTCACATCTGACCCAGGTGGCAGGCCAGCAGGGTGCCTGTGAGAGCCCTACTGCTGGGTTGGCCCTGGGGGTGCCCATTTTCTTCATCCAGTGCTGCCATAGCTATGTGTGGAACTGGCCTCGAGCTTTGATAGCTTCTGTTTCCTTGGGAAGGATGCTTTGTAAGCTTCTTTCAATTTCCCATCTCTTCTTCAGCTGCAGGCTCCTGGGCCCACAGAAGCCTCCTGTGGGATGGAGGGATGGGAAGGGTGCTGTGGTGAAGAGAGCAGCCTTCTGCATCTGTATGCAAACTGAGCTGTTGACTTGGCCATCAGTGTGGTTCATTAGATGATCTTTTCCCCGTGTTTCTGCATTGAGCATTAGGGCTGCTGTAATGCCTCTTTGACTGCTTTAGGCATACCAGAGTGCTGGGTCAATAAAGAAGTCAGAAAACATCTGTAAGAAAGGAAAATTCCAGTGAATGTTATTTTCTTAGCTCTGGCTGCTGACAGTGTTGTTGGGGGCTTGCTCTGTGTTCAGCTGTCGCTTGCAATGTGCTCAAATGTGTAAGGATCTTCATGTTCTGTAATGATCCAAGACCTTCTGTATCACTCTCCACTGATCTGAAAAATAAGCAATTTCAGAGGAGTTGTCATCAAAGCTGGAAAAAGCTTCTGAACAGTGGAGTTTCTTTTTTTAAAAAATCCTACATAACCCCTGTGTCTGAAGCACTGGGAGAGCGTGAGTTCAGTAGGCAACTTCAAACGATATCTCACCACGGCGTTGAGCTCTTCTACTGTGACCTTTCTTTTGAAAAAAGTTTTTCTTTTATTTTCTGGTTCAGATCACAATGTGGGCCTATGGAAGTGCCAAGGATAATGGTCAGCAAGGCTTCTAAATCTTAGATTTGTAGAAAGAGTGGAGTGCAGGAATTCAGCTGAAGCTGGAAGATGAGAAAGAAAATGGAGGTGTGGAGAAGTCATTTTCACCAGAAACTATGAAATGATCTTAGTTTTCATGACAAATACTTAACTAGCCTTTAGTCTGGCAAGGAGGATGGTCAGAAAGCACATAGTGGAGATGGCACTTTTTTTTTTTTTTTTTCCTCCTCCATGTTCTTCAATAAATTACAAGAAACAAACAATACTAGGAAGAGCTAAAAACTTTGTATATGCCTGACATCAAGATAACACTTGACCTATAGGCTTTGTATGTTGATCAGGACTGGTCCCGGAAGCCATCCTAGATCACCATGGTCTAGGAAACCAACTGTTTCATAAGACGGATCTGTAAGGTGTAAAGGCAGACATGTTCTGACCATAAATTAGATACAAAGGATGTTCTGTGGGCATAAGAAGTGGCTACAGTTTGTGTGTAGGTACGTTGTGTGTGTGTGTGTGATAGCTCCAGTGCCAGACGGGTGGCAGCACCTGCAGGACACCAGCCTTTGTGTTAGCCACCATTAGTGCCTTTTGTGAGTCTGTTGCACTGGACTTGCTGCAGTGCTGCCACTTCTGGCTGGGAGCGTACTCTCAGCAGCTGTCTCTGCATGTGGCTAGGCTGCTGCAGCTCCATCTTCCCAGATGCAGCCAGGTACATGTACAAGAGTGAGCACCTATTCCTATGTGTAGAGCTATACATATGTACACACAGGGCTGGTCCCACAGATCAGCACAGCCAGGAAACACAGTGCTCATGCAAAAGTAAATGGCATCTGGGGTCCATTTTTGTTCCCCTCTGGCTAGTCAGAATGGAAATCCCTTAGGGTAAAGTATGTGTGTGTATATATATATATACACATATACATGTATATACATATATGTGTGTATATAGAATGTGGCTCCTTCCAGCAGCTGGTTTTAGACTCGCTGTGCCCAGGAGGTAGCCCCTGGCCCCCAGGTCTCCTAGCTGCTGGCACCTGGCACACCAGCCCCACTCCAGGTGCTGGTACGTAGACCCCTGAGCACAAACCGGCACAGACATGCAGCGAGGATGCTCTGTGCACTCTATCCATTAGCCTGGGATGCTTTTGTCTTCAGTTGCCTCATGCACGGAGGCCTACATGGGTGAACGGTCTCTCAGCTGAGCCCAGGCCTCACGGTCTCTCCAGTGACTTGTCTGTACTTCTCAGTTCCTCCAGTGGCCAGCACTCAGACCCTGTGCTCTTTCCAGACCTGTGGCTATTTTTTTTTTTTTTTTTAATCTGGCTCCCAATCCTCTTACCCTTCTCAGCAGCTAGTTCAGCTTGATACTTCTAACAATGATATAGTGACGTATGTACAGCCCAATACGTGCATACTCTGTCCAGTCTCTCCAGTTGCTGGTATCATGGACACGGGTATCTATGACTTGTGGGCTCTGCTCCAGTTGCAGGCACTTTAGACCACTCATGCACTCCCATCTCTCCACTTACTGGTACTGTAGGTACACTTGGACTTGGTTTGAAATCAATAAATACATTTTAAAACTCAGACTGGACTGATAGAGCAGATGCTGAGGAAAAAGAGAATTATTTCTGGAAGGAGTCAGTCACCAAAACAATTAGTAAGCTGTATCGTGAACTGTTCTCTGATCTTATATAATGAATGGCTGGCATAGCTTCCTTGTAGTTTGTATTCCTGTTTGTAGTAACTTGAGCAGATAGAGCTGAGATTTTATCACTTCAGAAACTTTATATTCCCATACAGAGTAATGTATTTGTATAAATATTCTACCTGACTGATGTTTCAATGACATTCATGTACCTCCACTAACCTACTGGTTTAGTCTCCGCATGTTTCTTGACCTTTTTCCTCCTCGTTATCTGTTTTTCTCTTCTGTGTGTTCCAGTATTTATCTACCTCTTTGAGGAGTCCCAGGCATGAATAGCACTCTTTCTTCAGGTGATTATTTTCATGATCCCTTTTGTTCATATCTGTGCCTCTCCTCTTCCTTTGATTTTATCCAAAAGTATCAGCATCTTCAAACCTGTTACCCACATTTCCCTCTAAATAACAGCTTACTGCTTCAAAAAGGGCACTTTGATATGACTTTTCCTGCTGTTATCCTACTCTAATTACTTTCTCTACAGGCTTCTTTCTTTCGCCTGGAAAGTCTCCCTCTCTTGTTCTCAGTGTTGCTGTGACCTGCTTGCCTGCTCTGGCCATCCTCTGGCTGCACTAGGAAGGTAGTGATACCCACTCAGAAGTGTCTGACAGATATGTATGTATCCACATATACACATACATCCATAGCATTACGTACACAGAACTGCTTCCTACAAACTGTTCATCTTCTCTGAGCATCTGCTATGCAGCTTTTTCCACTGAAGCCTCATTAGCTTTAGTCCCTCAAGTTCCTTTCCACTTTCCCTGGTTCTGATTTTTTTTTTCTTTAAGTGAGCTTCCAGTCTTCCTTCTTTTCCTTTTCACAGCTTCCTTTTGAATTCCCTTATGTCTTGATGCTCATCTCCTTATCTCTTGCTGTCCAATCCATGTTCTAGAGATGCTGTTAGCTTTCCCGTTCCTGCCAAATGCTGTATGTGTTTTTTATTGATGATGGTGTCTTACTATACCCATGATGTCACCTGGAAAGACTTTGATGGTTATGTTTGTCTGCTCTCCCTTTTTATGTGCATTCTGCCAATAAAATGACTTTATCTCTCTCTGCTCTTTAACACACTGACTCTGCCGTTATCAAATAATCTCAGCAGTGCAGCATCAAGAGCCTGTCTCTTATTTAGGGTTTCAGCAACTGGGAACTGCCTTTCTATAGCTCTAGCTCACTTCATTGTGCTTCATCTTGATTATCTTTTCCTTCTTACCTCCTTTCTCATCTTAGCCTATGATCTATCTTAGTTTATGATTTTCTCTAACCAGTTTTTAATCTTGTAAATCCATTTGAGATTAAAACTGTTAGACTGTACTTAAACCCTCTTCAAATATATTCCTATATAACATCTGAAATATCTTTGTTCCTGTAAAACAAGGAAGTACAGCACACATGCAAGGATCCTATATGTGCAGTCACCTCCAGAGGGAAATACTATGACTGTCAAACAGCCCGCAAATACCCTGCACAAAACAACAGTATACATGAGTGCAATGTATAATAATAATACCCTCTTGACAATGGAGAGGGAATTGTAGTGGAAAGTATTTATCTACGTACAGTGGAGCTGCTAAATTCCTCCAAAGTGCCAAGATGTACAATAGTGACCCTGTCTGTGCCTATTATCTGCTTTGTAGAGATAATATTTTCTGTTATGAGTACTGGGGGGATAAAACCTTTGAACTCTAAGTTGAGAAAAATTGATCTGATGAAAAGTTAAATGTAGGTTTATAAGACACTTCTTGAATTAAATTAGATGCAGAACATAAAGCTAGACTTTAATGATGCTTCTTCATGTGCTAATCAGTCCCACACTGGTCGTCTGATGATACTGATGAGAGCTGAAAAACAGAGGAACTGAAGAGTAATTTAGAAGAACAAAAGCATTAAAGGAGGAAACCACGTATCACTGAAGTTTTAGATGAAGTTTTAGACCCTGGTCTTATGAAGCGTTACTCATATAACTACAGTGAGTTCCTTCAGCCACACTGAAGTTACTCATGATGCTAAAAATTAAGCATGCTTGAAAACCTTTGTGTGGCCAGGGCTGATTAAAATAGGATGTGAAGATCTAGTTTTAGGACAGAACAAAGAAAGAGTAAAGGGCAGTCAGGTATCCTGGAATATTTTATATATAGATAGATTCTACACCTCTGTCCTCATTATAAAACTTACGGTTTAGGATCTCATTAACCAATATTGAAAGTCTTTCTACAAACACAGTGCTGCTGGGTTCCACCCTGATGAGTTTTACATTTTACATTTTGAATAAACACAATAGACAGAAGGTGGGTGATGGAGCACGGTAAATTAACTAAGCTTTTAACCTCAGGACCCTGTAGACCATTTGCCCCCCAGTTGAAGATGTGCTGCTGGTTCTGTAATGCTCGGTAGGGACTTAACCTCTGCTGTCACGAAAGGTCCTTGGATACCATGGCAAGATTAACTTGAAAGAGTAGGAAAGAAGCAGAGGCAAGGAGGTTGAACAGATCAGTACCAAAGCCAGGACACAGGTTCCAATGCTCAGGTCCTAATAATTAAATCATGTTTGTTCTCTGTAAGTATAAAAACACCACATAGAGGAAGGCAGTAATTTTTGGCTTTTGAAAACTTTGGGGCTCTCTCATACCTTCAGAAGTGCTTCTTCTCTGGCATGATGCTACTCAATTTTGTTCTGGATATTTCTGTTTTGCAGAAGGGAAGACTTCTCATTCAGAAAGGTCCAGTATGTGTTTTTCACTTCTTTAAAGCAGTTGCTAGTATGCTCTTGTTTATTTAAAAGTAAAGTGAACATTTCTTAAAAACAAGCTATTGACAGTCCAGGGGAAATTTTATACCATCCAAATTCATGTATTTGGAGAACAAGATAATTGAAAATCTGTGCAAGTGTAGCGAACAGTTAAGACAGACAGCAGCACAGGGTTGCAAAAAATTCACCAAAAGGGATCTGAACTGTAAACACTTGATAAACAATGAATGAAGTGAGACACAGTAAATACAAACAGCACCTGGAGGACTGCATACTTAAAGAATCACAAGAAGGAAAACAGACAAGATGATGAATTTTAATAGCATTCTCAGATTACTGGATATTTTCCCCCCATGTTTTGATTTTTATGTTTTCATATTGTGAATTAAATCTGAGCTGAGAATACTCAGATTTTGTAGGATTACACTCCTCCAGGTATGCATTTAGGATCCCACTGATAAGGATCTTATTTAAAGCAATAATGACCTGAAATCCTGAGCCATTTAATAGGCTCATTTCTTACTGAACCAAATAGAAATTGCAAGTTTTCAGCACCTGTTTGTGCAGCAAATCCGAAGATTATACTTGTCTTTCTTTGGTCCTTGCATGGAAAAATCCCCAGAGAAATTGACTGTATGAGAATGGATGGCTGAGACAGGCTGTTAAGAAAGAAATGCAAAAGGCCCAACACAAAACTGGCACGCATTTAAGGGCTCAAATGAAAAGGAGAAATGAGAACTGGTGGAGAAGGAATTTAAATTATTCTAAATATGATAAAAGTGTGAATCTGAAAAAAGTGGAAAAGATGAGGGAATGGTTAGACTCAGAGGCTTGGAGAAGAGTTTAAGAAGCAAAGAGGTTATGAGAACAGACAAGCATGTAGGGACAGAGGCTGTAGCTCAGCTCAGATAGTATGAATCCTTATCCTTAGATATCCTTAGAATTCACTGAGCCAGGAAAACAAATAACCTGTGCTACCAAAGAAGAGGGAGGGGAAAGGAATTTTAGTGCTAAAAATTGTTTGTCTGTGAATCAGCGGAGTTTGGGGAATGTGGAGGCAGCATAATTGGCATCTTCAGTTGCAGGAGTAACCTAAGCCAAATTTCTTGAAAATTGCATGCTGGCCACTGCCTTGTGTTGCACCAGAGAGACCCTACTGGATTTGACTTGTGCTTTAGGCATGTTTTATGAAGGTAGGTGTTTAGAAATGTTTTAATAATGACTGTTTCTCTGGTCACCAACAGTCAGGAAAGTCTCTCAGGTAAAAAGCCATGAGGAGCTGTGCCAGAAAGGCCTGCTCTCTCTGCGGGGTGTTGATTTTTGTAGTTTAGGCAAGGGAACAGACAGACTTTCATGGGTAGGCCTGGATTTACAAGCCCTAACATTGCTGAATATGAAGGGAAGTCTGCAGAAATCTCTGGTAGATAGGCTTATACTTCTCTGGATAAGCTGTCTAATGGAGATGCTTTCATGCTGTGCATCTAAATGCTGCTTTAATATTAGCAAGGCAGGAAATAAGCTTCTTGCCCACAGCATAAAACTTATATCTTGCTGCAGCACAGGCATGGTTGATATAAGAAAATACTTTCTTTAAAAGAAAGAAGATTGAGCTTACAACTAATTATCTTACTTACATTTAAAATATAATGCTGGCTGAACTGTTTTCTATTTCTCATTGGGGAAAAAAAAAAATCCAAAAACCAGAACCCTAGTAGCTTTCATTCTCAGACTGATTTCCCTTTCACCTTCTCTGATGGACTGAGGCAAAACGTTTAGGTTTTGGGCTACTGGAAACAAAACAGCTTTGTTTTTTGATAGTAAGTTGAACTTCTGCATGGATCAGTTTACTGGAAATATTTTTTTTTTACCCTCCTTATTACAGAAGTCTCAATGCTGCAAAGCATCCAAATATTTTCTGGCCACCTCTGATCAAAATTTCTGCCTGTACAAACAGAGCATGTAGTACCTCAGCCTGCATTTCTCTCACAGGAGGGAGAAGCTTGGGTAATGATAGTGTTTTCCTGCTTTCCTAGTGTCCTAAAAGTCTTTAGCTGAGCTCTCATCAGGTGTAAACTTTTGTGGATTCAGCCTGTTGTGTGTCTAACCAAAAGAAACACATTGATAGAAAATCATGCACGGCTGCTTTTAAAAAAAATCCTGGCACGTTATTGAATCAAAAGCAACATTTTGACAATTCTAGACTTTTTTTTTTGTTTTGTTTTTAACTTGAAGTTTCCTTTTTTCATGTGTCTGAACTTTCCCCATGGCTCCTCATTACGTTTGCTGGTAGCAGTGTCTACTTGTTAAAGTCTGAGCTTTATCCCTGTTGCAGAGTTATGGAAAGCACTCACTTCTGGCTAGAAAATACTGTGAGTCTTGTATATTTAATCAAACAGGGAGCAGGCTGAGGCTGTAATAACTTGCCACCTACGCTGTTCTGTTAACATCTGAGGATTTTCCATTTTGTGAACGTACAGCGGTCCTCAGAGCCGACCAAGAGTACTATAAACACATGATGCACAACAGTGACACAGAGTAGCTTACCTTGATGTTAGAACAAAATGGCGAAGTACATCTGCTACTAGGGTAAAGATTTACCCACTTAAAATTTCCAGGCTGACAGTTAGCAAGGTGCTCTCTCCATATACTCCAAAATGGTTTAGTTTAGAACCCACTTTCTATTTGGTTTTCATGCTGCCATCGCTTTATCAGGATGTCTCTGTCCCAAGTGCCTAATCTCTCAAGGTTTTCAAATGGCTTTGGGCATTGAAAATTGTGAGCCTGTCTTAGTGGTACTCGGAATTTTGCCAAAGTAGATGGTGGATGGACATATAAAATGGACATTGATGCACCTGCATTCCCCTGGAAGAACACCAAATTTCAGGATACTTACATTCAGCATATTAAGTCCACTACCAAGAGTCACATGTGGAATTGCTGTCTGCTCTTAAAAGCAGACTGAAAAATCACCAAATTATTTACAGGCATAACAAATAAGCCTTGTATTTGCTGCAAATGTGTTCATCAGCACTACCCTTGACATGCATAAGACAGTCAGTGGTTAAAATTTTTTTGAAAAGCTGGGAAAGCATCTGGGAGACATCTGCTGGATTCATATCCATTTGTGGTGCCACAAGTTTGCAAGAGTTTTAGGGAAATACATGTTGAATTTTTCAAGAGTGTAGTTGGGACTGAGGAACAGGGTTACCCCTCCCCTTAGTGCACTAGGGAATGTCCAATACTGTCATGCTGTCTATGAGAAATCTAAAAAGTGGAGCTGACTGTGTAGAAAACACTTTGTTTATTGAGAGCATTCCTCATGATAACTTTCCTGGCTACTCTGTTCACAGGAATAATAATCCCATATGGCTGGTAGCATTCCTACAGGCCATCACAAAGAAACAACAACAACAAAACCACTCATACGTTTGAGTGATATACTTTCTACAGGCACCTGGGTAAGACAGAGAGATTCAGTAAAGCAAACGAAGGGCAAAAGTGACCAAATGAGGAGCTGAGAAGGTCCCCCTTGACTAAATGCTTTGCAAACTTAGAGGGCAAGTTTGTTGTTTCACAATAAACATTTTTCGGCAACAGAAACACAAGAGTCAGTGCAAAAGAACTGATTGACTGGGGATGCCACTGTTTACCTAGAAAGCTCAGGCTGGCCGAAGCAGTGGAAGTGAACTCTGTAGGCTGTAGCCTATGTACTTGTATTCTGGAGCTGCTTTTATCTGAAAATGTCATTTTTGATAAATAGTGCCCATTGTATATTGGGAACAATCATGATAGTTGGGGAAATCGAAGGCTGTGAGCATTGGAGAGGAAAAAAAGAATATTGAAAAGAAACTTTAATTATGTTGGATTCAGTTTTTGGGATGGAAAATAGCGGCATTATCCATCAGATAGTCGACCATCCATCATTCGCATTCATCCACCCTCGCCACTGGAACATTTGAAATGCATGGTCAAAGTGCCAAAGAGGCACAGTTACAAATATCCCTTGGAAAGTTTAGGAAATTAAGAAAGTGGGTTATATATCTTTAACTCAATTCTAAGAACAGCTAAAACAAATGGCTTCTTATTAGATCCAGTTAGTATTGTACTGCTACTTTTAAGTTGCCCAAACTTTGTGTCTTGAGGTATAGCTAGACTTTTGCTTTAGGTAGAGGAATGCTTTGTAATGAAAGATTTAGACCTTTAGAGAGTTTAGATGTTATTCATTGGCCCTGGGTCTGAAAACATGCCCAACACTGCTCTGTGATTTAGTGTTAATTACAAATTTTTAAATAGCCACATTTTAGCTTGAGATGGGTGGGAGTTAAGACAGTTTCCAATTTGATAATGCATTCCTAGTCTTCTGTATTTAATTATTTTTCTCCAAAACCAAGATGATTTGTCATCATGAATATATGGGAATTAGATACTTCTTTGCAAAGAATAACCTTAGCCAATGGTAGATCCTACCCTGCCCCCTTCCCCTGCAAAGAATTTAATAGCCATTAGGATACAAATTTAATGCACTGTGCACTGATGAGCACAAGAAACATCTGTAGACACTATTGAGTATTAAAAACAGAGAATACTGATTACCCTAGGAATATTCAGATTTGAATTACTAATCTGCCCATTGAGGATGTGGGTGGAAGAAAAAGCCATTTCTTACAAAATGCAGAATACCCTGGATCTGTGTCTAAAAGGTTTTATCAAACTATTAGAAACATGGAAGCTTGGTAAAAATAACCGAATGGTCAGCCCAGTTTAAACACAGCTCTAGGGAATAATTAAAAACATAGCTCTAAACTGTAGCGTTTTTAATGAAAATAAAATATAGAAGGCACAATGCTTCTACTGTGGATATTCTGATAGTTGCTGTTCTGTAAAACTGTCAGACAGGAGCAGAAATGAAAAACGAGAGAGGGATTGAGTGGCACAAACAACCCACTTAGAACTCACCTGGTTAATAACCTTGAAAAAGTTGTCAGAAGCAAAATTGAGATTCAATTTTATTTAATGAGTAAGGAATGACTATAGACGTTCATTGTTCTTTGGGTCTAGAGAATGGGGTGATTTGTTGACTGTGAAAATAAATAATTTCATGATTAGAACAGATATTACCCACAATACAATCTGAGCAGTGCAAATCTATTAGCACGTTTTCCTTTTGTCGCTGAAGTGTTGTGAGCAGTACCTAAGTGTTTGGATGTCAGTCCTGGGACTGTGACAAAGCGTTGGTGATTTAGCCTTGAGTAAGTCCTTCTGTAAATGTTAACGTTTCCCTGAGTGATGGAAAAGAACATTAATGCTTATTTATTTACTTATTATGAGAGAACAGACTGTTTGGTGCTCTAAAAACCTTGAAGGTCACTTAGAAGCTAGGTCAGATGCAAGTTAATCATAAATGCACAGCCTTGTTCAATTTTACAGTGGTACTGTTATTTTTTGGAATCATCCTTGAAAGGGCATCTGCTGCAGTCATGTAGCATCTGGTATTAGTCTGATCATCTTGGTCTCAGCCATGCTAGTTCAGCCTTCGTTGTCAGGCAGAAGGTAACAATAATCTTATATGGCTCTCTTGATCTTTGATTCTGTGTTCCTTATGGTTTGTAAATCTGAGGAACTGTTCAACACTAAAGTTAATACACTGGTCATATTTTCATACCAAATGCCTTGCAAATAAAATACTAACTTTGAGTCCAAAGTTTCATTCTTCTGGGAAAGGTACTGGCAAATAGAGACCTCTGGAGTTTTATTCCAGTTAGATTACTACATTCCATATTCAAAAATATATAGCAACCAATGTTCACTAAATATCAGATGTTAAAGAAATTGATTTAATTTGATTCGTTGTCAGGGAAATCTCACTGCTACTTGTTCATACTATTAAGGCCCTTATTTTGTTAGATAAAGCAGGGAGAGACAAAACAACTTGTACACACCTTAAGAAAGCTGGAAATAGAATGGATTAGAACTTGCCTCTTTACAGGTCTCTCTTTGATCTGTCCTGCTTTTGCAGTCTCAGATAAACAAAAACAATTATATCAATAGTATGGGAAATTAGTATTACTGTCTGCTCACTTTCCAAATAATAATATCATAAAATTACAGAATCATAGAATATCCCAAGTTGGCAGGGACCAACAAAGAACATTGAGTCCAACTCCTGGCTCTGCATAGGACCACCCAAAAGTCAGACCCTGTGTCTGCGAGTGTTGTCCAAACACTTCTTGGACTCTGATAGTCTCAGGGCCGTGACCATGGCCCTGGGGAGCCTGTCCCAGTGCTGACCACCCTCTGTGTGCCGAACCTTTCCCTAACCCCCAGCCTGACTCTCCCCTGTCCCAGCTCCATGCCGTTCCCTTGGGTCCTGTTGCTGTCCCCAGAGAGCAGAGCTCAGCACCTGCCCCTCTGCTCCCCTCGTGAGGGAGCTGCAGGCTGCCATGAGGCCTCCCCTCAGCCTGCTCTGCTGGGGGCTGAACAAACCAAGGGACCTCTGTCACTCTTCATGCATCTTGCCCTCCAGACCCTTCACCATCCCTCCTTTGGGCACTCTCTAATAGTTTTATGTCTTTTTAATAGTGTGGTGCCCCAAACTGCACACAGGACTTGAGGTGAGGCCACACCAGTGCAGAGCAGAGCTGGGCAATCCCTTACCTCGACCAGCTAGCAATGGCATGCCTGATGCATCCCAGGATACGGTTGGCCCCGCTGGCTGTCAGGGCACGCTATTGACTCGTATTCAACTTGCCGTTGACCAAAACACCTAAATCCCTTTCCATGGGGCTGCTACTCAGTCTCTCATCCCTCAGTCTGTATGTATAGCCATGGTTGTTCTGTCCCAGGTGCAGAATCTGGCACTTGTGCTTGTTAAACTTCATAGAGTTGGTGATTGCCTGGTCTGTCAAGATTTCTCTGAGAGTCCTCTCTGCCCTCCAAGAAATCAACAGTTCCTCCTAACTTAGTATGGTCTGCAAACTTACTTAGTGTGCATTTGAGTCCTGTGTTCAGATTGTTTATAAAAATATGAAAGAGAACTGTTCCTAAAATGGAGCCATGGGGAATCCTACTAGTGACTGGCTGACAGCCTGATGTAACCCAATTTACTACAATCCTCTGAGTCTGACTCATCAGCTGGTTGTGTACCCATTGTCTTTTGTGTTTGTCTAGCTGTATGCTGGACGTTCCATCTGAAAAAAAAAAAGAGAGGGTCATTTAGA
Organism: Aythya ferina; assembly: GCF_964211825.1. Taxonomy (NCBI): domain Eukaryota; kingdom Metazoa; phylum Chordata; class Aves; order Anseriformes; family Anatidae; genus Aythya; species Aythya ferina. The sequence goes on from NC_140298.1 coordinate 30,302,002, forward strand.
ACAACCTTGGTCACACAATCACCATTAAAACATTGACATGAGAAAGAGGCTGCTTTCGTTTGCGCTGTTATTTTCTCCCAAGCAACATGCTACTTTGCTTCCTTAGGAGAGTCAGTGCATATTTAAAGCTTTCTATGTTGCTGTTTCAGTTAATGACCTCTGCACTTCACCATAGCATTTCTCAGAGAGGTCACGACTGAAGACAAGGTATTTTGTTTTAAGTGTTTTGTAGGAGTAGTGGAAGGGCAAGAAAAAACAAGTGGGTTCATTGACAGCATTAGTGCCTCCACTTCAAGTACAAATTGCTTATAATCCATCTATGCCTCTTGTGTCAATGAATGATTTGTTCCAGATGCAGAAGTTTAAGGACCTGATACTGGGAGGTACAGGTACAGAAAGACTGAAGATAAAATATGAATGGAAATGGAAATGTGACTGAAGTCTTGGTGAGCCTTTCATTTTTTCATTTTCTTCTGGTGATATTGGAAGACTTGATTTTATGATGCAGTTTTCACCATTGGCAGTGGTGTATAGCAAAATGTTTTGAGTTAATGCCTATAAAAGCCATCCTGTGACATAATGCCACTTAGGAAATATCTGTGGCTTAATTGTTTGCTTAAAATATTTTTGTCTATGCGGAGATGATAAATTTGTCTTCATAAATATACAGGGTTGAGTTTCATCCAGAGACTACTCATTTTTTAAGCTAAATCTAGCTGCATGATGAATTGGATTAAATTTGGCATAAGAAAATCTAGATCACATTTAGAGGGAAAATAAACTCATACAACAGTTTTGCTTGGAAGTTGTCTACAGTGATTGTATAGTCTGACTTTTTGCTCAAAAGAAGGCTAATTTCAGAATTTAAACCAGGTGTTTTCTGATCGAATTTTGGAAATCTTGAATGGCTGGAGATTCCACAACCTTTGTGGGAAGTCTTTTCAAATGTGCAGCCACTCCTGTGGTGGAGAATTTTTGCCTTTGTCCAACCAGAATTTCCCTTGTTGCAACTGATGACCATTGTCTCTTGTTCTTTCATTGTACGTCTCTGATGAAACACTGTCTTTTCTGTAACATTTTTCCAGAAGCCTGCTAACAGCTTTTATATGCCGTATGTGTCCAATCCCACAGCTTTTGTTGCTGGCCCTGTTCTGGACTCATTTCAGTTTGTTGACATCTCTCTTGTACTGAGGAGCCCCAAAATGGACACAGTATGCCAAAGATGGTCTGAGTGCTGAGTAGAGGTGAATAGCCATTTTCCTTGACCTTCAGGCTACTCTCTTACTAATGCAACCTAGGACACGGTTAGTCTTTTTGCTGCAAAGGTGCACTGTTGACTCATGATCAACTTGTTCAAAAGTACACACAGATCTTTTCCATAGAGCTCCTTCTCCACATATCAGTTCCCAGATTGTACTGCTACTTTATGTTTTTCAGTCCCAGATACAGGACTTTGAGTTTCTTGTCAGCCCATTTTTCCAGCTTGTTGAAATCACTCCTGAGTGGAGTCCTTCCCTTTGGCTTATCAACCACTCCATCCAGTTTAGTATCATTCACAAAATTCCTGAGAGTGCATTCTGTCCCATCATCCAGGCTGTTTTAAAGACATTAACTGATATTTCCTGTTGTGTTAATCCGCAAGAGTACTGCTCATATCCTGCCCTCAATTTAAACCTTTAACTATTGGCTTCTACCATTTAGGTGTGGTAGTCTGTCTTGCATTCTTCTTATCCAGGTCATATCTCCCCAGATTGGTTATGAGAATTCTTTGGGAGTCTCTAATAACAAAAGTCTTGATAAAGTCAAGGTGAACAAAATCTTGTTCACCAGTGGTTAATCTTCCCTTGTCCATGGAGCCAGTCATTTAATTATAGAAGACAATCAGCTTGGTCAAAATCCATGCTGGCTGTTCCCAATCACCTTGTTGTTCATGTGCTTCCATAAGGACTTGCTCCAAATTTTTCCTAGGGACCAAGGTGAGGCTGACCAGCCTGTAGTTCTCCAGATCATCTTTCTTTTTCAAAGTTGATAATTTGTTATTTTTATTTTATTTTACTTTCCAGTTCCTTATTTAGATATGACTTTTCTTATGACAAGATCTCCTGGGAAAGATATCAATAGTTATCGATTGATATCAAAGACGTTTTATTTGTGTGATATGGTGGTAGTGTAAGCTACAGCACTGAGATGTGGTATTGAGACCTTACCTTGGAGTAATGCTTGATTTGAACTTCATTAGACTCCTTATTTAGATGATGCCACTGGTCATGACCAAGAAACCATCTTCTCATAACAGTCCAAAGAAAACAAATCCACAGAGAAACTGAGAAATGTTGAAATTCTTGAGTATGTATGTTGTGGCAATGTTACTTGTCTTTTCATCTTTTCATTCTTTAGAAGTAAAATAGTTATTCTTTGACTCAGTTCACAAATCATTTAACCTCTGGTTCCAAACATTTAATTTTATTCTCTGCCAAAGTGTTGATAATCTCATTTTAATTACATACTCTTTATGCTTTGCCTTTTTTGTTTGTTTTTAATAAATATTTTCCAGTTTGTAGTTCTCTTGTCTACTGTGAACCCTTGACTTTATGGTGACAGCTACTATCAATACATTGGAAGTTCAAACCAATAATGATAAAATACTAGCCTTACGGGGCCTGCCAGAGCCACGTCTAATTACATCATTAAAATTGCCGACTGTTGCTAGGAGATTATAGACAAATATTTTCCAATATAACATTTGAAGAGCTTAGCTCTAAGTAAGAGCTTCCCATTTTATAGCTAACAAAAGTACAGTGTCTTGCAATCTTTATGAACTGTCCAGCGACATCATAAGTAAAAAATAGAAATGGCAAAACCCAAAAAATCTTGTATTCCCTTCTTGTTTAAACATAAAATCTATCTTTTCTAAGAATCTGTGAGGCTTCCTTTCACAGCAGCAAACTCCTCATCATTTCCAGTCATGTCAATGGAAATTTGGCTCAGTTATATTTTAGCACATATTAACAAATTCTCAGTATAGCATTTGCATCTAAAATGTTTCTGATGGATTAGGTTAGACTCATTAGAAGGTAAGCAGGTTTGTAGCTCTTCTTTTTAAACAGAGGCACCATGTTTTTTTTTTTCCTTTCTTCATGCTTCTGTCTTCCTTAGCTTCTGTCTTCCTTGCCACATGAATTTTCATCATGTTCTAATTTTTGATCATCACAGAGTACCCTAAGGCATGTGTCAACCAAAGTGTAGGTACTATAGATAATGTCATGTACCTGAACCTGATAATTAAAAAATTTATGGTTTCTTAGATGAAATGGTACAGAAGGATTTGTCCCAGTAATTTTGGAAAGTACAGTTAGTGCACCTGGATCCCCTGAGAACAGGAAAAGAAGTGATCAAAGAGAGAGTTTGAGAGCCCTGTGAGGGTTTTGGCAGTGGACTGAGAAATGGTGAGATAGATGGATGAGAGAAAACGTGAACAGAAAGTAGCTGAGAGTCAGGTCAAGTAGGATGGATAAAAAGCCAAGAGATGAAAAGGGAGCAGGCAGTAACCCAGAGTTCCCACTGGAGATGTGTTTGTAGCCATCCTACTGCTGTGTCCCTTCACTGAGTCAGAGAGACAAGAGTAGCAGTACAGATTTTTCTGTTGTAACCAAAAAGCCTCCTGGTCTCAATCACTTCTTCATTCCAGCTTTAAGAAATCTCTAGCCTTAGTAGACATGCATGATGATTATTGACTGAGCTTGTTGCTTGGAATACCTGCATTTCTTTCCATTAATCTCGTAATGTATAGAATAATGTGTTGCTAGAAAATTTGTTTTCTTACATGAAGTCTTTCTTTTTGTTGTCCTGTTGGGCAAAAAATGATAAAAAAAAAAAAAAAAAAAAAAAAAAAAACTGAGATGAAAAGTGCAATGTGAGCTGTGGTAGCCCAGCAGACTGTGATAATAGTGGGAAAGCTAGCTAAGCAAACTGGAGCCCAGGAAAGCTGTCAGGCTAAAAGTGGTAGGTTTCCAGGCTGTAGGAGTAGGAAGGCTGTGTCTGCAGGCAGACTATAAGGCTGCTTGCCCTGTCTGCCTGGAAACATTATCAGCTATACTGATGTGTCCTTGCAGAGCTTTTCAGCTCTGTAAAACCACATTTCCTAAAGGCGAAACATTGTCAGAAAGATTTCTACCAGTTCCACGTGTGCCAAGGGATGTTTGTTCATCCAGAGAGAAATCACACAGCTGGTTTTCTGTTTGGACTCTGGTGCTTGTTCTGCAACAGAGAAATAAGATGATGTGTCATGTTGCACTCGGGGGTTAGAGACTTCAAAAGGAAGCCAGGAATGAGGAAAACCTGAGAGACTCCATAGGGACTACATAGTCCTGAATCAGCATTTGGGACCATCTCTTCAAAACCTGGGGAACCCAGGGAACTGAAAAGACCCCAGGAGATGCCATGAGACTGCCTGGCATGGCACCCCATTTTTTTGCCAGACGCATCATTTCTTCTGCTGGAGAGGAAGGTTGTATAAGGAACTTTGATACCAATTCACTCACTTTTCTCCCTCATTGCACCTTCTTTTCCCATGGCACAGGGAGTTCTTCTAGTTGGTTAGCTGCATGTGTCTAAGATTAAAGAGCTTTAGTATCCAAAGCTGTTTAGTCTCCACAACGTCAATTGGTCTTGAGCCATTACAAGTGAATAAAGTATTACCCACATAGCATGTAGGTAAAGCAAAGGGACTACAATTTTATGAGAAAATAACAGATCATTCAACATGTCAGTCACTGGCACACAGCAAGTCCTTACACCAGCATGGGAACTTGCGTAGATCCTGTTAGGTGGGAGAGAGTTTGAACAAAAACGTTCTCGTAGAGTCCCTTCATGTTATATGACAGGGCTGTTTCCAGTCTGTACTCCAAATAAATATTTTTTTCACATGTTCTACTACTTAGTGCATTTAAGGACTGTGTATCCCTCATCCTCTACTTTGTAGAACAGACCAGTGAGTATCTCATCGCCAGTGATAGCTGACAGATGTCTGAACTTTGCTAGCACAATAAAACCAGAAACATGCATAATGGACTTCTGGACTGCCCCCTCTCAATGGCAGCTGTGAGATACTCTATAAAAGGCCCAGCTGCCAGTCTGCCAGAGAAGAAAAGCTATAGCTTGGAGCACACCAGAAAAATGGTACCACAACTGATTCCCTTGCCAGCCTATAACTAGATTCCCAGATGTACTGCAAGAAAACACAGACTAGAATTGTAACCAGAAGAGTAGGTTATTGGGAGGGAAGCCATGGGGTGAGTAGCCAGGGACAGGAAAGTCCATTTTCTGTGTTATTTGCTGTTTTACAGTCCTATATACCACGGCATAAAAAAAAAATGGGAAGGAAGACTCATTTGACTGACTAGCAACATTCTAATTTTTAATGGCATGAAAACATCCCCAACCAAGTTGAAAAAAATATACATTTAAAGTGAGGTTTCAGAACTGGCTGATATAAAAGCAAAAGAAAGAATGCCAAGGCTCATTTTTTCTCTTTGTGGTTCATCATTAAGATATAGAGAGTTCCTGCAAACATTGAAATGAAGGGAACGCTGACCGCATTCAGCAAAGGGGCAGGCTTGAATCGAACCTTAAGTCCTAGAACCTGAAAGCATGGGAGAATTTTTTCTTCAAAATCCAATCTAATCTAGCCATATAGTTTGGATTTATAGCTAATTGAAGCAATAAGTAATCAAGTCCTTGACATGCTGTGCAAGAGAAAGATGACGTTAAAGCCACTATGATAAATTGTAAGAAAAGATGTCTGAATCTTGTGATATGCAGCTTTAACCTTCAAAACGTTAGCACAGCTACTATTGTAAAGGCAGACATTTTCTTCTTCAGAATGGACACAACTGAAAGGTTAAAGGTGGGGAAAGCTTCCTCCCACTCTAACAGAAAGTGTAGAAACACAACAGAGTTTAGCACATTGCTCAAAGAGATTTGACATTGGTGGCAAACAGTGAATGAGCTCAGAGGGACGTGGGGAGGGATTCATCTGAAAAGGGTGAAATTTGATGCGACTTTCCACAGCGGAGTACTTCTGGAGGAAGAAACATTTCCTTAGAGATACGTTGCTGCCAGAAGGTATCCTTAGCTGGGCCTGTTCCTTATTTGGATGCCCTGTTCCTATTTACATCCTTTACGCAGGAATAAAACGACACATTCTCAGATTTAAGGAAGTGCCACTGTGCACGTTACCTGTCCATAGATTCATGTAAGGAGCTAATTTTGTCAAGCACTGGAAAGCATTTGGATAACAGCAGAGACTCAAAAGAAAAACCCATGATAGAGATCTGTCTGTGAATATGACTGAAGTATTATTGGCAGCTGCACACATTCCCTTTGGTATTTGTTCAGAGTGCTGTGGCAGGTCAGTGTTTGGAACTGGATTAGTACCTTACCACTACAGTACTCAAAAACAGATAAGGAGCCAAGTCCGAAGGGGATGAAAAGTCAGACAAGCTGTGATTTGGGTCAAAATAATGATGAGCAAAGCCTAATTTCCCCCCCCCAGGTTTACGCACATGGTTTCCAACCAATAGAGGTTAGGAGTTGAGATCTGGTATGAACCAAACAGGCTTAAGTTTCTGTTTGATTTCACCTGAGCTGGTGGAGTAATCTATGTGCTGAGAATTGTTATGCTGGAAGGGCACAAGGGCACTGTTGTTCTGTTAGGGTTGATTTTTATTTGCTTTTTTTTTTTTTTTTTCTTTAACAGATCCTTTGTGCTCAGACCAGATCATTTGAGTCATTCGAGCATCTTCATGCCTCTCTGTCCTGGATGGGGCAGACGTTTGGCTGTTGCTGTAATAGCATACCTGTTCTTCAGTGAAAGTGTTTCCTTTGATTTGTGGTGCAGCAAATACCTTAATAATGCCTGGCTCAGAACTGTTATCTCCTTGTAGATGTGTGTCCCTTCTAAGCCTAATGGATATTTCAAATCAGTGAGTACTAACATAGTTTGACAAAATAAACCGAGTATCATATTAAAAAATGTTTGTGACTAGCAAGACCATTATAACATTAGTCACCTTCTACCTTCTGATGTTTTAGTGTCGCTTTCAAAGATAGATAATGAGGAATGGGAGAAAATAACATGTTGCTGCCAACAGAGTTCAGTGGTTATCTGATCCCAATATTAACAACTGTAATCAGACCATTTGTATCAGTATTTTTCCACAGCTCCATTGGTGGTAAGGCAGCCACGGCATTGCCAATTCTTTTTTTTATAGTGATAACTGCAGCTAGATTCAGCTTCTCAAATCCTCCCGTGGAACATTGAGTTGTTAGAGATGACTTTAAAGATGACTGATGTACCCAGGAACTGCACTCTGTATCCCTCATAATAGTTTTGTTCTTTTCAGCAGTAACATGTTATAGGAAAGTGAAACTGGAATTTTTCTGGATTTGCATCTCACAATTATAAGTTCTGCTTGAAGGGTCATATAAAATCCTCTCCGTGGTAATTTGTTGGATTCTGATTTAAGATATTACCTAATGATTCTTTTAAGAGAAAAAGAATTACAGGAAATTTGATGCTCAGTAATTATTGGTAATTTTAACTTGGGGCCAACCTGAATTTCTCAATGTGGTTAAGTCGTTATAAAATGTATAGTCATTATAAAATATGAAGGAGAGTCTTGGGGATGTATAATCTGTAAATCTGTAAATGGCCATAGGGGATGGCCATGGCAGCAGCAAGCCAGAAAGTTTCCAGGCTATCTACAGAGAGAGGCGAGCCCACCAAGCAGATAAGCAGCACCTTCCTGCTGCAAGGCTCTGTGTGCCCCAGCTCTTGAAAGATAGTGCCTATTGTAATGTCAAAGCAATAATGAAATAGTACGTTTGTTATCCTACTCTCTCAGCCCTTACATACCCACTTGCTAAGCGTATACTTAGGAACCAAATAGGCAAACTGATTTTGTAGAAGGTAATTAAAATTAAAACCTGAACTTCTAACTGTATTTGCCTGACTGTCTCTAGGCCGTGGATATGATTAATCAGGATTTGGTAGCATGTTGAATAGTCTTCATTTCCTGCTGTGTATCTTGTTTGGGGATCATTATGGATCCCCTGCTACCAGCAGATAACCTGGATTTCCTGCATTAGTCAGGGAGAAACACTGATCTGCCTTATCAGATAGCTTGGAGGGAGGGTAAGATTTTTTTCTTTTCTGTTTTTGCTTTCCTGGCAGTCTGGAGAAGCAACACAAACTTTGATTCTACTTCTTAAAGGAATTAAAGTTTATGTATTCTCACAAGTAAGATACATGGAGATTCTTAAGACCATGATGGTTACTTCTTTCTATTTTGTGTTTTTAGCACATCTGTTGGACTCTTTTATCTTGTATCCACTTGTGCTTCTGTTTCAGAATAGGTTATCTATAATGCAGTAACATTTAGCTTTTTAATTCCCTTTTATATACAGTCATTTGGGAAGCATCTCCTGTTGTACTTGGGGAAGTATGTGCTGTGTAAGTTTGTAGGAAGCTTTCTGCCCAGCAGTCACTACACTTTTTTCCAAAGTTTAATTAAAGTGTTTGATCTTCTGTGTATGATGTTTCACTTCCCCAGAAAAAGTTTCAGATTCTACAAGGGTGAATTGTGATCCATTATTGGATACTAAGTCTTCTGGGCTCCACTCTGCAGGAAACTGTGGACAGGAAAGTAATTACAGTAGCAGGTGTGACTTGTGACGTAAATGCTGTTTCTGGCCATTTATTGAAGCAATCTCTCAGGATGATGGCAAAGCAGAAGTCAGTGGTGCATGAACAAATAGGTCTTTGATATCAGTAGCAAACCTTTCCCACAATGAATCAAGTAAAGGGACAGGCTGCTATGGTAATGCATAAGTCACTGCTCCCTTGCTCGGCTCTTTGCCCTTTACAGATTCTAGGCACTTGTTTGTTCTGACAATCCATTGGTGTGAATCATAATCCAGATGTATAAATGACCATAGTACTTTTGTAAATTCTCTGGAATAAGAAATTGCTGACCAACTTGCGTCACAGCTTTCTGGTGGGGAGGGATTATACTGCAGTGGAAACAGCAGGTAGAGCTGGACAACAGGGACTGGAATTACCAGGTCTTGTGGTCAAGATGCCGTGTCATTTTTGTTGGACTGGACACATTAAGCAAGGAGTACTGAGTGGAACTTTCACAGGTGCCGATTAATAACCTTATTATTTGTGCAGCCATGTCTGTATCTATGTCTGTGAAGGCATGGCACATGTAATATACACCGAGTAATAACATTTCTAGTTCTAGGTCTGTACTCCATATTCACAGAATGGTTTGGGTTGGAAGGGACCTTAAAGACGACCTGGTTCCACCCCCCTGCCACAGGCAGGGACACCTCCCACCAGACCAGGTTGCCCAAAGCCCCATCCAGCCTGGCCTTGAACACCTCCAGGAATGGGGCATCCACAGCTTCTCTGGGCAGCCTGTGCCAGTCCCTCACCACCCTCTTGAGTGGAGAATTTCTTCCTTATATCTAATCTAAATCTACCTTTTTTTTGGTGTAAAACCATTACTCCTTGCATTATTGTGTTATTGAATTATCGGAATATTGTACATACGTATAAACTTGTGGACTACAGGATGATTTGCATTAGTATTGGTTTGAATCCATGTTTAGTGCCTTAATAGAGCACTAGACTCTAAATCTGTAATCCTAAATTAAGTTCTCTTTTGTAGCTGTGTGGAAATATGTTTTTGTTCCACAATTTAGGACTTTCCCTCAGTTTCAAATGGTCTATGCACAAATGCAGTGGTCTTCTCAGCAGTGTGCCATAGGTTGCAAGTCTGAGTCCAGAACCATGATTGGAGGCAGTGACAGACACAGCGGTGTGTAGCATGGGGTAGAATGATACAAATACATACAAATACTTGGCAAATCAGCATTTTACTACTTCAGATCTTTGGAGTTTTGCTCGGAATGATTGTGGAACAGATGCGCAGAGAATAAGAAACATACCACATTGTACAAATCAGGCCAGAACATATTGGTGAAACTTCTGAAATCATATTTGCTTGTTTTGAAATTTCTCTCCTGTTGGAGACGTTATGCACCAAGAGAAGGCCATTCTGCCAGCATGAAGTGGTAACTGGCAAAGTTCAGATCCCACCTCGCTGTGCACATTGCTCTGCAATGCATTTCTAAGGCTGTACTACAGGAACCTTTCCCAATAAAATGCCATGATTTTGATATTGGGGTTTACACTGACTATTGAGAAACATGACTGTCATTCTTTAAAAAGCTCTGGGCACAGAAGACAGTCTGTACCATGTACTCATTTGAAATGGAGAAATCCACCAAGTGCACTAAATGCCGTGCAGTTCAGGCTGTCCTTGCATGCTGTGATGTAGCCATACATGACCTCAGGGGTAAATGACATCTTTGTGCATCTTGGAGATATATGAATTCTGTTTTTTATAGAAATGTGTGAAGGGCAGTTGCTTGGCTTTGCTCGGCTTCCTTCAAACATGAAAAGATGATCTTTGGTTAGAGTCAGAAAAGATGATTTTTGGCTTCTGAAATGCACTGCAGACAGGTGTCTGTGTTGCATGTACATACACAATATTATTCATAGCATACTTTTATGCAAAATACAGAATTCAGCAATTGTGCTGTCTGGGTCAAAAGCCATGTTCATGTATAGTAAGCCAAGCACAGAAATTGGTTCCCTAGATCACTCACTGCATTTAAGTGAGGGTCAGCAAGTGACAAACCTCTAGAGCAGTGCTGGTGAACCCAGATAATACAGAGCCACTATTGTACATTAATTAATCACCTGTGTCTGTCCTCCCAACGTAGCAGAAGTATTACTAAGTTACTAATACAATGTGCATTGGAATATTTATGTACGAAGTTAAGAGTCATGCTTGGAGCAGTAATTGTATTTATCTTCTTCCTAGAGGAAGGAACACAGCATGCACTAGAAAAGTGGTTTTTTTTTTTTTTTTTCTGCAGCGTTAATGCCAGAATTTCTTTGCAGGACATCCACAGTCAAATGCAATGCATCATGCAGATCAGAGCAGTAAACTGGGTTTCCTTGTAAGTGATGCATTTTGCAGAGCTCGTGTTTTGATGTTTGTGGTGTTGGAATTTTCCATAGGCTGTTTTCCACCCTGGCTTCTGTCTGACTGCCCAGCTTGAGCAATGCCTCATATTCCTTTCCCTTCTGCTGTTGCTGACTCAGCCTGACTAGCAAGGATTTTAGTCTTCTGTGACTAAGCAGTTTTAAATGTAAATTGTAATTTGAAGTTAATTTTTAAAGTATTTCATTTTTTATGCTTTCTATGCAACCTTGTATATGACGGTGATGTTGGCAAAATAGCAGTGCCTTGTTTTTCTAATTTACTCAGTTTCTCCCTGGGTAGATTAAATGTATAGTGCCTGGCTATAATATTTATCTTGCAAATGAAATGTCCTTGAATGTACACGTATGGCAGGAAAAAATGCATACAATGTATGTTAAGCTTTGGTTTCCAAACAGTCTAGGCAGAGCATGTTTTCTTTCCTCAGAGAGATGATTATCACTAAATTTAAGTACATAGCTTTGCACAGATTTCATCTGAAGCAGTAGAAAGAAATTGTAGATTGTCTGAATTTGCAGATCTGACCCAGACAAATGCACAAGCAAAGCAAAGCAGGTACACCTGAGCTGTCCACAAAGAGATGGTCTGCACAGCTCTCCATTTCTGCTTCCCTTCTCAAATCTGAGCAGTGCCCCTTAATGTCTGAAGTATCTCAGAATACCTGGAATTACCTGGAGTACTCTGCTGCTTCAAGGCAAAGATAAATGGAAAGGTCACTTTTGGAGATAAACTAAACTGACAATGGTTTAATCTCTGAAATACAAGCAAGTGGGAGAGGAGATACCAATGCAAAGAAATGTGTTCATACCTAAGTAAATAGGGGCTTCTTGATTAATAGGCTTTTGATTTGGAAAAAAGATTGCTGCTTCCTCAGTTACTTTGGAGACAGTCAGCAACCTGCATCTAAAATGCTTCACAAATGCGTTAGAAGATTCATTTCTACTCTGTGAACAACTTTTCATTGCATGAAAATGATGGATACCTTCACAGAGCATGTACAAAGAAAGAAATTACTATGGATGACTTGCTTGAACATTGCTTCTTGTAATCAATGTTAATTTAGTAAGATTGGAAAACAAAAACTGCTACAGCTCATTCTGATGAAAAACAAACCTGCTAGGCTGAAGAACTGTATCAATCACAGTTCTTTATTCTTCTACTCAGTAGAAAACAAAATATGAAAGCACAGCAGAATTTCTTGGATCACATTCCCATGTTCAAATATGTTGATGTTGGAATTAAATCCTTTTGAAAGCTTCCCGCTTACCCTCCCTGCACCCTCTCCCCTCCCCCCCAAAAAAGCTTTTAAAATTTTATATTGCTGACTTGCATTTTCTTGTGGCACTCTTGAACTTTATGATTTTCATTTGTGCTTTGAAGCAGCAATACAAAGAAGCAGAATAGCCGTGCTTACATCTATGCGTACACCACAGAACTACCTTCCTCCCTCATCCGTGGGATTCTGTCATCTTCTGAAATGTGAAAGACATTAACAAAATGAGTTTTCTGGAAAGTGGTGTAAAGCCGTCCAATCTTCAATACAGTAAATATACCTGACAGGATTCCAATGAAAATAATCAGAAAATTACCAATTCAACTACAATTTCCAAATGCATTTATAGATTTCTCAGTTGCTATATGCAGTAGTGGGTCTGAAAGATGCTGCAACACATTGAAAGCTAGGGTCTCGTTTGCGTGAAGAATGTATGTAGAGTTAGATAGAAAAAAATACTGCATTCATGAAATATGTAGCAGCTTACAGTAAAATGATCACCATTTCAAAAAATAAAAATAAAAATTCATGGGGTAGAATCCTGATTGTTTTGAACTTGATTTGCCAAACTGTCAGAGGTCAAACCAAGACAATGACTCCAGGTATTAAAAGGCCAACAAAGCAGAAAACATGCAGGGAGGGCAGTTAATGTTCTTTAGTTTTAAAGTGCCAATTATTGCTATTAATGCAAAATCTAGTTTGCACTTTGATCACTGTTTATGTTCAAATGTGGGCCTCATGGCAATGCAGTATGCAAGGGTAGTTGTTTGTTGCCTCATAATCTAGGAATGAAGTTTCCTGCCTCTTCCTCCTTCCCCGAAGTACTTTGCTGAAGGAGTAATGACATGAAAATCAGTAGGATTTCTCACCGAGGCAGTACTCAACATAAGCAGCGTTGGCAGAGCTGAACTAAATTAAATTGATGTCCTCATTTTTCTGCCCATTTCCTCTCCTAGTGTTGTTCCACTGACAGGCTAATAGTATCAAACCTGCATGACTGCTACAACTTCTAGTTCTCATATTGCTGGAAGGATGAAAAAAAATTTTTTAAAACCCACAGAGTCTTTTTGCCATTCCTTAAGAAGCAAGAATTAAGTAAATAGATTTTCAAAAAGGAAAAATCTATTTCCACATCATAAAAAAAGGAGGAAGGAGAGGTAGGACTACAATATGTCTGTCAGAAGACCAGTTATTTTATTATTCTGTGAGTTCTTCATCATTACCATTACTCTCATTCCTGCTAGTGTGATAATATGAACACCATCCTGCACAGCAGTAATGACAAACCACGAGAAATTTCTGTACAGTTCCAGGGTGATTTTGGTGGTGATTATGTGTTGGTTGTCATCTCGGGCATGAAGATGACTTAGGAAGAACAGAGTCTAATCTGCGTCATGCTACCTACCTAGTGCTCCTTCCCTTGCACTCGGCAATAATAGGATGTGCTAGCAGAAATGTGTGTATTTGTGGTACATAATCACTAAACGATGCATGAGAAAGCTCACCTTTCTGGTGTTCCAGTAGAAGCAAGCTCCATATTGCCCAGGTAAATGGGTTAATGGGTAAATGCTGTCCATTCGAGTTTGTCCTCAACTACATGTATCTGATGGGAAGTGTTTGCAGGACTGAGCTCTTACTTTTATCTACCCTGCTTTAGTGTGCTTAAAGTATCATAAAGAAATTGCCTGAATGCTGCTGTCTCTTAGGACATAGCTACTGGACCAGGTTTTTACAATACAAATTAATGGAAATTTGCAGAGAGATGAGCATCGCTGGATTAGATGGAAGCCATCAACACTTTTGATCTGGCTGAAATCTGTTCCCTTAACGTTTAAACTTGACAGTGTCAAACCCACTGCAAGGTCTGACAGGTTGTGCAAAGGCAGGAAGGGCAGAGACAGGTCAGCTTTGCTCCAGTGCCTGTATGTTTGGGGATCCTAACCAGGAGCCAAACAAAACACTGATTAATACTTTTTATTGCCAACATCGAAGTTAACACCCCTAGAAAGCTAAGTCTGTTAGCATTCTGTTGTCTTTAGCAAACTCAGCTCGACTTTGTGTTGCTGGACAGAATATATATCTTGAGACCTATATTTTACATAATTTTAGAAACCACTTTTAGTGCTTTGTTTCACATTGCTCATACTGCACTGGGGGGTTTATTCTGTTGATTAAACTTTTACTCATTTACATTTATATCACTTCTGCAGTAACAGCTTTATCATGGTTATGTTATTACTATTATAATTTAAACATAGGTTAAGAAAAATCTCCTCTGTGCTCTTTTCTACCTAAGAAATCCAATGATCATGGCTTTATATTCTCTGCAGCAGTTAATACAAAGCTAGTTCCTATTTTCCAGTTAATACTGACTGGGATCGCCTCTTCTGAGTCAAAACCAAACCACCTCATGGATCGTCCTGCCCATTATTAATTTTGCAATGCCAAAAGGCAGAACTTCTAATTAAATGGGGCACTTCTGATTTTTCTGCTTGCAGTACACAGAGCATTAATAAAATCAGCACTTCCTGCCATGAACAGTTTGGCCTTGCTGCCATACCTGAAAAGGGGCTGTTCTTGTTTAGAAATGAATGAAGGGCTGAAGACAGGAGAGCACAACGTGCCACAGGCTGTTTTTCCATTAATCACATCAGAAGGACCAGCGGTTCCTGGCTTCTTTGTTAGGCTCTGGACATCCTCTGGGCATACATCAGGTGTACACCTGATCTTGATGGAGTTAAGTTTTCTTTTCCTAAAAATACCTTAACAAATAAGAAAGCTCTAGTCTTACAGCATCGCCATGGTTTGGAAAACACATTCTAAGTCAGAACTGCTCACTGAGCTCTTCACAGCTGGTGATGAAGAACATGAGTCTCTCTTCTCCATCCTGGCTTTTAATTTGTTAGTTGTTAGGTGTCTACCCATGCAAGCCTGAATATTTCACCTTAGGAGTGACCATTCTTACTCCTATTGGCTTTTTCCAGTGGCTTCAGAGTCAGGCTCTGATTCATTAAATTGTCAAATCATCAAGAAAAAGGTTTAGTATTCACATGGTAATTGACAGCAAAATTTTACCAAAAAAAAAAAAAAAAAAAAGAATGTAAAAATTGAATGAGTGGGTCTTATAAAAAAAGAATAGCTGAATAACTGCTAAATGTGGCTAATCTGAAAACAGGCTGAAACAAGTGAAAATAATTGCCGAATAACAGCTTCTTTTAGAAGCTCATTAACTAATGTTAAATTAATTTGGAACTCCCTAATAAGCAAGATAGGCAAGCCATGTAATTAATGAGGTCTCATTCTGATCTTATTTGCCTCTTGGAAAATAAAGGTGCTCCCTCTACTGAAACCAATCATACTGTAATAGCCACATCAGGAGCTTTTACCCTTGCAGGTGAAAGCCTCCTCTATCAACCACCAAAAATCAGTGGAGCTACTCCTGAGTGAACAAATGTTGAGTTTGTCCGGGGGTCAGTGATCTTGGTCAATATGTCACTGCATGTTTGCAGGTACTAAATTTTACTGGCACTTTGCCTGTGCAGATTTTTTTTTTTTCCAGCTTGGTATTCATAGTTATGTAAGAAATCGTTAGACCTCAGATGATGGAAAGATGATATAAAGTCTAATCCACTCATCAGTTCCAGAGAGGGACAATGCTGAGCACATGCAGCTGGTGAGAGGGTTTGGCTACTACGTATTATGGGAACAGAGAGCAGCAGTGAAAACTTGCTAAGCTCCTGTGAGCTCCACAACTAGAAAACAACAAGAACGCAGTGATTTAATTTGTATAAAATGCCACAAGAAAGTGATGGAGTTAACCCTTGTTTATGTCACCTGAGTCAAAAAGATTTATGGTTAAAATGAATGTAATGGTTAAATTATTAACCATTACAGAATTGATGAAGCATTGATCATCTAAAGAATATAATTTAGAATCATCTGACAGGCTATTCTCCTGTTCAACCGTTCTTAACAGTTGTTGTATCTATTGCTGGGTAAATATTTACCCTTAAGAGATGATGATACAGAAAAATATGTAAGTTTAGAAGCAGGTCTTAACCAATTCCTACCGTTATTATTATTTTTAACTGCCTCTTCCTTACCACCTGACCATTCTGCTCCACTTCAGATAGAAAGTACCTGCAGGGAATTTTCACCTTGTTTTGAAGAACAATGTTGCACTATCAGAAAATGGAAAACATCAGGAAATGAAGTGCAGCAACATTTAATTTTGAACAGAAGTGATGACCAAAATACCCCCAGTGTTATTTATTTATTTATTTATTTATTTATTTTTGGTCAAGGTTTTGAAGTAAAAAACAACCGAGCCTAGCTATTCTTGTGTAAGTCAGTGTTTGGCATTAGAAAACCTAGCAGGTAGAATTCAATGTCTCAGAGAGGTAAGAAACAGATCCACTTTCTAAGGAGTGACTTTATCTGAGCCAAATTTATGATATTCTGCTAGTAAGTAATTTTGTGTGCAGGTCTGCTGCATCTGCAGCTCCTATGTCAGCCTTGTACTGGCTTTCTGTGACAGCAGACCCCAGAGTACACCTCATTGCAGGCTTGCTCTTGCTTAGCATATTTTTGCAGTAGTGAATCCTTTAAATGCAAGAATGGAAGTAGTCTGCAGAGCACTCATTGACAGAAGTAATCCAGAAAGATTATGTTACTTCCTCTGGTGGCTGCTTATCTTTTGCTTTCACCTGTTGATCCAGACGCTGATTTTTGATGAGGGTAGTGTATGGCATTCAGAGACATCAGCTGCAGGACAGTCGGTCTGTGAATTTGCAATGGTCTCCTGTTTTCTCTCTTTCAAGAGAGAGAGAGAGGCTGCACCCTCACAGGCAGTCTTTCTCCGGTAATTATCCACCTTCCACTCCCCTTCATCTTACTTCATTTTGCCCTGTCCTCGAGCAGAACTAAATCAATACATAGAGCTGAAGTTTATTAATTCACCACAGTATAATTCTCTATCTGTAATATCCTACCCTTTCTTAGGCATAATTTCAAAACACAGTGCTGTAGAAGGTCTTACCCTATTGAGACCTTATTATAGTTCAATCAACTTTAGAAATCCATCTGTCATACAAAATATAATAAACATGGTTAGAACTGAACTATGGTAAAAATCAATGTGCAAAATACTTAACAGTTATAAATAAAAAAGTTTTTTTTTTTTTTTTTATTTGTTCTTTAATCAAGTTAATTTACTTTGTTATTAACAAGTTAATTACAAAAATCCAGTCTCTTTTGCTGGGTATTTTTAAGGAAACCTATTCAAACACAGCTGCATACATTGCTCTTAAAAGTTTAGGATTTTATGTTACACTAAAACCAAGCACAAACCTCAGAGGTGGAAATTTAACTATGTATCGAATGGTATCACACATGTGCTACTGAAGAAATGAAAAATACCGGAGTGATAGCTCATTAATCACTGATTTCTAGGAAGCTATACTTTTATAACCATGAAGTTGCAATAGGAACCAGAAGCATGTTGGTGGTCTACTAATAATGAAGTTCAATATTATATCTTATTGATGTATAATCTTTTCAAGTTTTATGAGAAGAAATACCAGGCATTTATTTTAATCCAGATATTGCAACAGAGCCACACATTCTTACAAACTGTATCAGAGTATCTCAGAGGGAAATGTCTGCTTTTGCAGTTTAAAAATGGGTGTCATGTTTTACACAGACTATACTGCAGGCTTTCCTTTTGAGCTGCTAATATCTTGTCCAAAAAACCCCACGAGCCTCTTTTGGCATTAGAACAATTCAGTAGGACCCCAAGGGCTTGGTATAGCAAAAACATTTTGCGCTGCTCTGTTGCTTCTCACTCAGCAGTGTTAGGAAGCACTTCTAACTTCTAGTATGTGACACGGCGCCTCTCCCACAGCAATGCAGTGTTTTGTTGTTCACTAATGTTCAGGTAGTGTGGTTTGCAAATTCCAAGAGAAAATTCTATAAAACTCAGCCCTGCTTGACAGTGTCCAGTGAAATTTGTTCCCAGACAGTCTTAAGCACTATTTGGTTTTGGAACTGGTATGGGCATGCCACAGCGCAACATAGTTCTAACTATATCTGTAAAGATTTTATGTGCTTATGATGCCAATATTATGATAGAATTAAAAAAAAACAAAAAACAAAGAAACCAGCAACCAAACAAAAAGGCCTAATATAGTTCTAACTATACCTGCAAAGATTTTATGTGCTTATGATAGCTATATTATGACAGAACTAAAAATCCAAACAAACCCAAAACAACAAAGACTTACAGTGAGTTTGTTACCTTTTTTTTTTTTTTTTTTTTTTTTTTTGAGGAAAAAGAGAGTAATTTTGAATTAAAATATGTTTGAAGGGCACAGCATGTGAAATAGTGCTTCACTGAAGCATTGTTTCTGAAGTAACAGCTTGTTTTATAATGAAACACCTGCAAGAAAGATATGTTTAATCTTTCTGCTTTTCTCTTCTGTAAAGATAAGAAGAAAGTTTTTAATTTTCCCAATTACACATTTCAAAGTTTATACAATGCAAGAGAATAATATATTTTGCTTCTTTTTAATCATCTAAAACTAATACTGACTGATATACAAGTTAAGTGTTTGGAATAAAAATGCATTGTTTCACACGGAGTAATACATTACACTAAAATGAGATTATTTTTCTTCTTTTATATTTATAGAATAGAAAAAAACCACCTAGCTATCCTCAATTTCAGGCTTTTTTAATGCTAATGTAAAAGCTGTGTATGACATTACTCTTATAATCATAAAAAGAGAAGCTATTAAAATGAAATTAGAAATGCTGATGAATAGTATTTGGATAAAATGAGAAACTCTACTAATGGATTTTTGTAAAATTTTAATGAGTTAAACATTTTATAAGGAGCAAGTTCTTTTATAAAAGTCAAAAGTTGAAATAAGACAGAATTACCTTCGTATGCTTGATTTTAAATACAGAATAATGGAATGCATATGTATTGTATTTGGTATATTAAAAGAAGTATCATTATCAACAGAGAATGGGATTTCATATGTCATTAAAAGGCTAAAAGGGAAATTGCCATACATTTGATTTTAAACATGACGATGAAATGATATTGTGATGCTGTAGAGACTCAAAGTCATTTACAAAAAGCAAAGCAATGAATAAATGCCTTGACCAATAAATGAATACAAGTTATTGGAAAATTAGGAAGTGAACTTTAGATATAGATTAACTATTATAAAATATAATGCAATTTTATGGACAAAAAATAATTTCTTTGATATTTGGCTAGCAACGTATAGATTTTTTTTTTTTTTTTCCATTACAAAGACTCTATCAAAGTCATGATATATTTGCAAATATAATACTTCAGGAACATTAGGAACCAACACACTGACAGATGCCTTAGAGAACTCATTTTGGAAGCCAGGTCATCCACAGTCTTACTAGAATGGCAGGCTGACCTACCACTACAGCCTACCAGAAATGTCTGGCTGTTAACAGACAGGTAAACTTACAACTCAAAATCTCCAGAAAGAAAAGCATTTACACAGTATCTCCTTATTGCCACAGCTCAAGATACTGCATAAGAAGTGTCTTAAATCTTAGGGTGCTTGAAATGCTAAAGAAGTGTGTGTAGATACTACCTGAACAGTGTGAAAGGTACAAACTTGGAGAAAGCAGGAGAGAGGAACGGTTGCCCTGTCTTCACTGTTAAATCAGTATCTGTCAATGACGAAGGCAGAAAAACTGGTAAACTCTCCCAGCATGATCATCAGTTTCAGAAAACTTCCATAGACTTGGGAAAAATACTGATGGTCTATTCGTCCTTAAGTAAGGAATTAGATAGACCATTTACAAAAAACGTACAAAACCAAAGTTTTGTAATGAGTAATAAATATACTCCTGATGTCTGTGTTTACACTGATCATCTCAACAGACAGAAAGAGTTGATGGAATTCTGAATGGAATGAATTTGGTAGTGCTTGGTGTACCAAGAACTGAGCAACTGTCATGATTTTATTGGGAAAACAATGTATGCAGTGCCACAGCAAGTCAAAGCATTTGTAAAAAGCACTTGGAATAAGGAATAAACAAACTACTAGCTACTGTAGTATCTTTACAGGTGGACCAATGAAATGCACATGTCACTGGCTATCAGTTTTTTTCATCATGGGCCTTCGTGTCTTAATTTACATTATATACGGATGTGTTACCCTGATATGCACTGAAAATTTTTGTAGGCTAAATACATCTAAATAATGTTCTCCAGCAACTGTCATTTAATGGTATATTCTGACAGGTATCTCTGCTTGAGATTCATACTTTTATAAACGCAGAGCTAGAAGGTAAAAAAAACTGACTTTTGTTCATGCTGTAATGAAGTTAATCATATTACTAGTATTTGTGTCATCGATTAAGTCACTGTTATCACCACAAGAGATAACCTGTTGTAATAAAATTTAGCATGCCCCATATAAGGGCTGAAGCTAGGATGAAATGCAATTAAAGATGTGTATTGTGTCTGGTACCAACTGTGCATGCAAAGGAACCTCTTGCATTTTGTGAGTTTTTTATGGGAGTGTTAGGCTGTATCCTGTGCACATGACTGCAAAGGGGGACTTTACCATTTTTGTCTGCTCAAATACTATGCATTTTTTCTTCAGAACTGGAGCACAATAGCTAGGCACTCAGTGTTTTGTCTAAGAGGTTTGGATGAGTAGTGTATGCACTGAATACTTCTGAAAAGGTGATTTTGCATCACCCTCCACATACAAATTATTCTACCCTTTGATTTGTCCTTTGTTTTTAGATGAAATAAACCTCTGTCAAATGAAAGTCTTATGCACAAATCAGAATCAGGTCAGTTTGAATAAGAAGCGGGAGCTCCCCAGTATTTTTTTCCTCGTGTTTTTTATCACCAATAAGGTTCAGAATATAAACAGTGAGTATTTGGGATTCTCTCCAGTACTTACTGAGTGTGCAATGAGAAAAGAGGCTTTGTGACTGGGAACAGGACTGTGATAAGAGCCATATTTGGCTTCTAGCTTGATATTAATTTCCTCTGTAATCCCTATCTTACTTCCTTGTCACTCCGTGTTTCCTGATTATACTTCATTTCTGCCACTCTTTTTTCCGCTCCCCCTACTGAAATGGTAAGCTCTTTTGTCCTCTTACAATATGCCCGTCCAATGTAGGATATTGAGCTGTCAGGAAGAGCAGCACAATCGTATTTTGACTGAGCTCATTGGAACTGTTGTGCTAAGTACACATTTATTTGCTGTGCTGAGTTGGGACTTTATAACATTGTTCATTACAGGGGGCCTTCTCTTGTTCCCACTGAACCATTATCTTTAGTCATAGTTTTGAAGGCTTGACCATTGTAAAAAACTAACCTAACCTCCTGCAAAATGAAGGGCGTGCTACTTCATCCATACAGACAACAGCATGTTTTTGAAGGCATCCAAACTTAATATAAAGACTTTAAATGATGGAAGAATCTGCAGTGTATCTGAAGTTAATTATGTTTTGTTAATAACCTGTTAAAATTATTTGTTGCTTCTGTGTGCTGCTATGCCTTTCTCTGAAAGATTAAAGTAAGCCCTGTTTTCCATTTTAAAACTTCTCTCTGTGTAAATGCTGTCTCCATGTAAGACTGTGATCTCATCTTGTCTTTACATCTCAGGGGAAAATGAAACAGTCAAAGCTTATGTCAGTCACTAATTTTTCAAATAAGGTTTTACATTCTTTGAATAATTCTTTTGTGTCTTACCAGTGTCCAAGACTCTTTCTCAACCTCTACCTTAAAAAATTGGGCATCCAGACCAGACATAATGTTTCAACAGCTCGTGGGTGCTTGATTGACATAGCAAGAACAATGCTGTAATTGATCTGATAAAAGTTTAGGCTGAAGAATCACAAGTCTCAAAATACTCAACTGTACACGACTTTCCCAGTGTGCACTTCATGTCATTGTTTCTGGTATTGCTAATATCTTTTTTTTTACCGTATTACATTTTTTTTATCATTTTTGCTGATCATCCATGGATGTCATAGTGGGGACTTTTCTGAGCATTCTAGCATCTGCCTTGCTGGACAACCAAAGTGATTTGTATGTAGTATAACTGTTAAAAACATCAAATAGCTTAGCAACTCCACTGGAGAACTAATTTCTTATTGAAAAAGAAGACAGAAAGAAAGGAAAAAAAAATACCAGGAGGACAAACATAATAAAAGAAAAAGGGTGAGGAGATAAGATGAAGCATATCAAAAAGAGATGAATTCCTCTTTAGCTACAACAAATTTTTTCCTCTATCCTCCCTTCTTATTTTCCCACCTCCTCAATTTATTCCTCATTTCTCTTCTATCCTGTCACCTTTATTTTTTTTCCATGTTCCCTTATCAGTTGGAGTTCTCAGTGCAGAAACATTAAATCTTTCTAGCATTTAAGAAAAAGTGTAATGTTGTTTTAAAACCTCTGTAAGTAAATTACACTGCTTCCCCCACACCTCTAGCTACCAGTGCTTCCAACTTTCTTTATCGAAGCTGATTCCTTTTGGAAAATATTCAGGAGCAATCAATAACTGGAGGTACATCTGCCAATCACTGTTTAACTTAGTAGGAAACTAGGTGAAGAAAAACATTAGAAACAGTATTAGAAGAAAGGTTTAAAGGCCAAACCTCAGGCATCGGTCTGCAGAAAAGTAGCTCCTGAGTTTTGCACAATGCTAAACAGTGAGGGTAAGAGCTTTTCACAAGTATTTAAGGCTAGATACTGCTGGAGACAAACAGGAATGTCTATCGATTCCAAAGTAACAATTACACTGTCCCATGAAAGCGTGATATGAAAAGACATCCTGCATTTGTTTCTTCTGTTGGCTGCTGTATAAAATCCTGCATTAGTTTCAAGCTGTGCCCGAATGCTGACCAGGACATGGATCCAGGCCAGTAGGGTCCTAATCCTGCTTTCCTGGCCAGTGCCAGCAAATACGTAAGTTTTACCTGAAATCTTGCTAGATTCGATCCCAGATTTGTGACTGTAATCACAATGTCCACTGACAAGCTATTAAAAAAATCCTTTTTGAACTCTTTAAAGATCTGCCTCAAGCTTGCAAGCCAAAGCATTCAACTAGCCATCTGATAAAAGCAGACATCATGCTGAAGTAGGTAGGTATGGATGAGTAAATATTGACTGTAAAATAAGCTGCCTAAAGACTATGTTCTGATACATTTATTCATGTTAATGCAAGAGTGTTTTTCTGGCTGAGGAAGGCCAATGAAACCAGCATGTTTACTCAAGATGTAAGGCACTATTTGAAGTTAGTGATCCAGGACCAAATCTTGTGAACAATTAGTTTTTTTCTCAACTCCCATTTTTACTGTCATAACTCTATTATTTTCATGGAGCTATCGGTATAAGTGAGATGAAATCCAGCCCTCCTACTTCTTAATATACTATGAAAATTATTTCCTTTAATATAGTAGCATGCGAAAAGAAAACCCCGCAAGTTTTAATTAGATTGTATTCCACTGTTTTGCAAGGCATTAATATTCCTGGAATTAGAAGTCAGCAAGAGCAGTTATTTTGCAGGGAACAGAAAGAAACTATTTATGCCCTGAGTGCCTCCGTCAATATAAATCAGAAACATGAACAGTGAACAAATACTACCAGACTACTGCTCTGTGTAAAAAACAAACAAACAAAACACACACACACAAACAACAACAAAACAAAACAAAACAAACAAACAAAAAAAACCTTCCCTGCATTAATTTTATACATATTTATATATTAGCTCCTACTATGCAAGTACTGCTTTCATAAATGCTTTACTGTAATAGGATTTTGAAGATGGAGAACTTCTTCTCAAAGAGGATTTATGGCTGTCTCTCCAGAGTTACTAGATAGATTTTGAACGCTCACTGTAAGAAACAATTTGATTTTCTCCCTAAAGCAATGCACTAAATTATCACAAAACACTTGGTTACATTGATTTTGAACTTATTTTAAAGAAGCACTTAGCTGTACTCTGGCTATTGAGTTTCTGAAAGTAGTATGCTGTTGAGAGAATCCAAAGGATATCTCATGAGCACATGAAATTAGCTTACTTTGTGACAGCAATTGAAATACCATACAACAACAAGGCATAATATAGATAAATAGAGATAAGTGGAAAAGAACATCAGGAACTAGCATAAATCATGCAAAGGCATTCCTCTCTGTGAAGTGTTTTTCACCTGGCTTCCATTATGAAAACAGTCCTCTCAAACACAGATTTATTCCTTTGTTCTACACACATTTCTTCTGATGGTTTCCTGCTTTTTCCCCACTAGCCTTTCCTACCTGCCTAAAAGTCCTTTTTTTATTTTATTTTATTTTATTTTATTTTATTTTGTTTTATTTTATTTTATTTTATTTTATTTTATTTTATTTTATTTTATTTTATTTTATTTATTTTATTTATTTTATTTTTATTTTATTTGATTTTATTTGATTTTATTATTATTTTATTATTATTTTATTATTATTATTATTTTATTTTTCCCAGTTATTTTTTGCATGCCTCTGCGTCAGAGCCAGTTGTGGGGAGGGACAACCATGGTAGTTGCTGGGAGTCCATAAAGAGACAGTAAGAAGCAGTTCAAGTCGTCTTCTCTGTGAAAGCTGCTAAGGCTAGCAGTTGTCAGGGTTTTCCTGAACATGTCATCTTCCAGTCAGAAACTATGCACAGTTGGACTTTGAGAACATTTTAAATTATTAGAAGATTTGAGAATGTCTTCCAGTCGGGCCAAGCCCTGCACTTCCAGAAATGACCTTTGTGTGTGTGCATGTGTATGTTACACACTGCAGCCGCTCAGTGCTCACACATTTGTGCACAGACAGGTTGGCTTGCTGTGGCTACTATCTTGACACTGTTTAGGGAGCACTGCACTTACTGCATGTATGTTGCCCACATGTTCTCAGCTTTTCAGTAAATTCATTGCCTCTGCTCATGTTCCCTTTCCCTTCACGTTGGATTTATTGCATGAATTCAGAACGTGTTCTGTATCTGAAATTGTCTGGGAATATGAGATTTGTTGTGCTCAAAGCATGCAGCACATGCACAAATACTTCTGACTGGGAATTATGGATGAAAGTGTGCAAACCCAGTCAGGATCCCCTCTTCCTGCCAGGGTGTCTTGTAACTCTGGGTCTTGCTTGCCACATTGCCTGAAACCATTCCCTTTGTCTTTCAGGTTTTCCAGTAAGTTCAGTGTTTTTGGCTTTGCTTTTAGAAATTAAGGTTGCTAAATAATGGCAATGCAGTTATCTATTGTCCAGCTACTTAGATGAAGGCTCTGGATAGCTGACTCCCTAGTAAGTAAGCTCAAAGAACTTGATATTCCTTGCCTAATCCGTTCAGGAGTAGCAATAATACCCTGTGATTGGAGTTGTCTTTAATGAGCAGTTATGAGAACAGTTTGATAAAGACCAGAAATACATTGGATATTCATGGGTAACATTTCTCTCTCAGAAATAAGCTTTGATTTCTGAACACAGAGTGAAGAGGAAAAGTGATAAATGGAACAGATAATTTTGTTTGCTGCTAATAATTTATCAGCTCTAATCAGGGTGAAACCTATCCATTAAAATGTATGCGGAAATGTGATGATAGTATTAGGAGTGCCTCATTATTGTTAATTCATTTAGTACTCAGTGTAATAGCACTAATCATAATTAACTCCTCTGGTATTAATGTGGTTGTCATACAATACGTACAGTATTTGCATGAGAATTCCACTCTAGATTCTCATTAATTAAAACACCATAAAAATGTCAGCTCTTTAATTTGCCTTATGTTAAGTACTATGAGGCTTCCAAATTTTTCCTATTAGAATTTATCAAAATGCTGCTTCTACATTAATTTTAGCCAGAAATAATAGTTTGTAGCCATCTATTTATCAGCTTATTACATTAATATTTAAAGCTCTTTCATTTGTCAGGGGATTGCATTTGTTAATGGACAGAAGAGGAACAGTAGCTTAATATACCAATGTTGGAGGCTTTATTAGGCCAAATCTCCTTTATTTTCTGAATAGATTTTTCAACATAGCTCATAACAAAATGTCTGGTGTTAGGGCTTCACCCAGCAGGGCTGGCAACTTCCTGGGCCCAGGGGGCTGGCAGTGGGGGCTCTGGGCATCAGGAACCTCCCTGGGGACAGGGACAGGCCAAGGGTAGGATGGCCAAGGCGCTGACCCAGAGGTTTTTGGAAGTGAAGAACAAAGGCAACTTATTCATGGCTGTTGCACCAGTGGCTTAATGCTCTGTACAGTTACACCTCTGCAGAAAGTTATTACGAGCTCTGTGAAGGTCTTTTCACTGCCTCCTGGTTTCTCCCAAGCCCATGCTGCATTGCTTTAGTGAATCCTTTCAGCTGGCTTATGCAAATCTTCCTTCAGAGCAATGGCACTGAAATTGTTGATTTCTTTGACCTTTGGGCGTAGGTTTCAGTGTTTTATATGTGAAAACTGATGGCTACAAGATGAAAATTATGCTGTTCACAAATTCATACATACTCTGGATGTGGTGACAGCAGCACACAAAAGCTAGCTACAAAGCTAGTGGCTGTGTGCTTTGTGTTATCATCAGTGTACATCAGACTACCAGATTTGCACAACTGACCAGTTAGTCTCCTTGTACTTGTATTTGTAGCTCCTTGTACAACTGAAGTAGAGAGACAGGTTCTCTGAAGGGTGTCTAAGAAACACAGGTTCCCCCTGTGTCTCGAAGTCATCTTTGGTGATATCAAAGTCCTTGATGTGGTTCCCTCTCTGAAGTAATCCAGCTTCTTCTACTCACTCTACAGGGACTGTACCTGAAGGAAATACCTTAAGTTACATCTTGTGAATGTGGTGTTAATAACAATGGTCTTGTTGGCGCAACACTGGGAAGGCTGAGCAAGTATGATCTTGGTGTGGCACATGTGAAATCAGTTTGTGGGCAGCTAAAGGAGATGATATGATTAATGTTCCTACAGTTCAAGCCTGATTATTTTCTATATATTCATTCTATATTTTATTTTCTATTCATTCAGTCTATACATTCATCAATATTATTAGCATTCAAGACATAAAAAATCATTACCTGGATCCTAGTTCCTCAGCCCAAATACAAGAATATCTTAAAAAAAAAAAAAAAGATTTTAATCGATTTTCCTTCTCTTTGCAATTTAGTTCTTCAGAATATGCTGTCTCTGCCACCCTCAGATATGAAAGCTAGATGTTTCCAAGTTATCAGATGAATCCTAAGACTGAAAATAAAGCACTAAACAGCCTGTGGCCACACAGTAAGATACTTCATGGCAGGATTATAATATAAAGTTCAGAGTGAGAGATTTAAACCTGATGTGGTAAAGAAGCAGTTGTGAAAGCTGGAGTTGCATCTTGAGTGGACTTAAAGGATTGGCATGCAGTACATGGTTTGAGCTGCTATTGTTGATCCAGGAGTTTGTAGCTCCATAAAGTACCAGAGAAGTTACATCTCTATACTTTCCTAATCTACAAATGTCCTGTGGTGGTGTTTTAATAGATTTGATACTTATTGCTATAGAAGCACATAAGTTGAATGTATATCGTAGAAGCTCTTTGTTTTCAGACTGAACAATTCAGGATCTGCCAACCATCACAGGGTTAATTAAAATTCATGTTTCTTTTATTTTCATGCTGCCTCATTTATATTCAGGGCATGTCCTGAGCAGGTTTATTTTGATAGATTGTTATCCACAATAAATTGAAATACCTTTCACAGTGCTTTCTGTAAGATAAGAAAAAATTACTCGAGTTATATTCGTAAATCCTAGGTGAATATGCCAGTAGATTGATTTGTGCTGTAGGTTTCCACCTTAATTTAAACATGCTGAAATGAGCCTGAAGCTTAATCGTTTTTATTAGCCCTCTAAGAAAATATTGGAAATTATTAATTGATCACACATATTAAAATATTTATACAACAGTAAATCATCATTCTTATCACTGACACACACTACAGTCCAAAATCCATCCGTCAGTTCAGGCATTTTCTATTCTCTTTTGTTTTCTTCTACCACAGGGCAGCTTGTGACATGATTGTGTTATGTCTGTGGTATAGTATTATATAATGAATACACTTTTGATGCCAGCACTATTAAGGTAGCTGTATATTTGTGTTGACATTTGTGTCAGACCATGGGGCTGAATGGATGGCAGCTCCCATAACCAGGCCCCAAATTTTGTACAATGAAAGGTGAAAGAGAGG
This sequence comes from Aythya ferina, assembly GCF_964211825.1. NCBI lineage: Eukaryota > Metazoa > Chordata > Aves > Anseriformes > Anatidae > Aythya > Aythya ferina. The sequence goes on from NC_140298.1 coordinate 30,330,683, forward strand.
ATCTATGGACCTTGTCCAAGTAAGTGTAATTTTTCTAAATATAAAGGAATGCACAGGGAAAAATCTTATTCTCATTCATATGTCCACGGTATTTCTATGCAATTAGGATTTAATTTGCGGTATTTTTCCTTAAGAAGTTACTGTTTGCAAAGGCAAACCATATTAAGGTAGGTAAAGGAAAAAAATGTGGCCAGAACTTACATATATGTTTAAATATATAAAATCTCCTCTCTCTCTTTCTGTATACTTAGATATAAGATACATTTTTGCATGCATTAGGGTATTTGTTTTAGGGGAGCATCTTCTGGTAATGGAAAATATAAGGACCTCACAGCCCTTTTCCTGTGATTACTTGGTGTTGGTGTGGCAGAAACACAATCTATCACTAGCATCTGAATTCCAAGCTAAAGATGGTAAAATGTTTTATTCCACTAGAGCAAAAAGCTCTTCAGGGACTGACAGCAGTCTGATCTGATTCAGGTCATCCAAGGTGTGAACTGTCTTCTGGAAGATCTCTTCTCCCTCTGCAGGCTACCAGAGTGCCCAAACAGTTACCCTAACATGGATGTATTTAAGTGTCTGAGTAAGGTGACATAGGAGTGAGCCTACATCTCCGGAACATAACAGTAACTTTTTAAAGACTTGTAAAAAATGTTAAAGCTTTTGAGGGAAAGGTCATTTCCCAGTGGCTGGTGAGCTAGATAAGGAGTTGGGTCTAGACCTGGCTGACCCTGTTACTCACTTGCTGGGTGAACTTTGAACAGCTTTTTATTTCCATCAGGACTTCCTCCAGAAGTTTTCCTCCTTCCTGTATCATCTCTGTACAACATCTAGTACAATGGGATTCTAAGCATAGTGAGAGTGTTTGTACACTGTTATAGAAACACTAACAATTACACATTTAGAATTCCCTTTCTTTGCAAAAGTGTGTTTTGAAGTTGTCTTAGCAGCGTGTGATCTCATCTGTCTTCTCACTGCAGCGGGAGAGGCAAAGCCATGCAATTTTTACACAGTTCCTTGTGAAGGAGGAACTTGTAACACATCAACTTGAGAGTGCTGAAATGCTAGACAACTTTGCAAGAATCCAGAAAGAAAAATTATGTATTTTGAATTCTTCCTACTGTTTTTAATGCCAGCCAACTCATATTCATTTGTGAAAAGTCTGTTTTCTAACTTGGCATAATGTTAATGATTGGCAGAGATGAGGAAGGCTTCTTGCTTAAAATGTGTGTCGATGAGGAAGGCTTCTTGCTTAAAATGTGTGTCAATGAGGAAGAGACCCTTCAATATCCTGTGCCAAACAGGAATTTTCCTCTTTTGAGGGAGGGGAATGTGAGACATGGAAACTTGGTTTGTATTCAAAAAGCAACTCTCTGAGTGTGACATGTTTTTATATTTTTGTGCTCTGATGTATTTTCTGAGTTCCTATCTGCTTAGAGCCATTGCTGAGAAAATAAAATATTGCTGCTGCAGAGCTTATGTAATGGCAGAAGGGCAAAAGACACCACACTTTGCTTTTTGCAGTGTCAGTACAGCTGCAACCAAGCCCAGAGCCTTTTTCTGTTTGTGTTGAGAAGTGAAAAAAATACAGTTAATGAAACTTGTTTTCTCTTCTATTTCCTCTTGCCCCAGTAATGAAATAATCTTGGCTGCCTGGCAGGTCCCTACTTGTCTTTTTGAATTCCACAGTGATCAGATCTCATGGGGAAGACCCTTACGGAGAGCTGCATAACAAACTGAGATGCTGTATTTCCTCTCTGATGTGCAGTTTTGAAGAGGTGCCACCAAGTGTGGCAGGTCAAGCTCACTTTTATATATTTTTCCCATTTACAAACTTTATGCAGACTTTATGTGCTTGTATTGTGCTTTCAGGCTCAAAGAAGAGCTTGTGAGACCGATGGCTTATTTATTTCTCTCCTATCAGCAGGTCTAAAGGATTTGTAACCTCTGCTCATCAGCCTTGCCTATATCTTTGTACTGCCATAAGTAAGTGGCTAAATCTTGTAAGAGTTTTTTGCAATTAAAAATTGCTTTACTTTTGCAGTGTGTCCCATTTATCAATGCACCATTATAAAAACTGGGAGTAAGCAGTTTTTGTTTTCCTTATTAAAACTATGATTTATTTATTTATTTAATATATATATATATATATATTTACATAATGTAGCAGAGCACTGTTTAGTTGTGGACCTGATATAGGTTACTGGTTGAGAATCTATCTCCTGTGTTTTTGAAATGTTGAAAGATGAATGTGCTGGTTTCCTCTGACCAGTTTTTCAGACTCAGAAAAAATTATGATGTGATCGAAGTCTCATTGTACTCTTCTTGTTATCAGCTTTTAAAGGTATTTGTGTCTATCTGCCTGGACACTTACTTTGCTGAATTTTGTATGACCAATTCTTTGTACGAGTGCAGTGATATTGGGGGATACCACTTGACTCTTTCATTGTACAGCTGTCAAAAGCACTATAACGATAATATCAAGTATTGGGAGCCTGTTATTCTTTTAAGTACTTCAGAGAGAGATGAAATGCAGGGTTGGGCTGTCTGTCTCCTCACGACCCCTTCTTTTCTGAGATAATCAGATCTTAATGGGGGTTCATGTTTCTGATGACGTGTTTCTGGTGCACCTCAGTTCATGGGGTAGTCTGAAACAGCTCTTCCAGGCCCCTTTCCCATATGGTCCACTTCCACAGGTGTCTTCTGCAGAGCTCCGTGTGTCACAGCCCTGCTTTGCCATTCTGCTGTGAGAAGGCAGGAACACTGCTGGAGATAGGGGCAGAGGAACCGGGTAGAGTGTCTGTAAACTAACAGAGTAGCTGTTTTACTTGGTCATGTCTAAATCATTTATGACCTGTTGCATAGTTGGGTCCTCTCCATAACTTGAAGAAATTCCCAGCACAGAACTGTGTGCTGGGGTTTGCACCACTGCCTTAGGCACTAGTGAAATTCTGTAATGTAGTCGACAGAGTTGGCCACCCACGTCCAACAGCGTGTACAGAACAAGAGATTTTAAGAGGAACAGAGGTCTGCAGTACTGCTTCACAAGCAGAGGATCCAAAATCTTGCCTTGTCTGGAAAATGCAAACTGGGAGGTGATATGGTAACAATTCATAACTATGTTAGCAGACATTACAACTCTTCTCTCTATCCCCTATTTAATCTCAAAGCACTATTGGCACCAACAGAAAGGGAGACTGTTTCTAACCTACAAAACAGTGAGTTTCTGGGACATTTTCCCCATGCATTGGGGAAAAAAATAGAAAATACTTTGAGATGGATGTCAATAGATTTAGTATGTACAATAGCAGAAGACTAGACAGTAACTCAGGAGGCCTTTGCTGTACTGTATTTCTGTGGAGAGCTTAATCCTCTTCTGTATAAATCACTCAGTACTTGCCACCCCAAGAAGTAGGTTATGAAGCAGCGTCTCTTCCTGAGCTCTGAATTTCTTGATCCTCTGCTCAGCTCCATACCATGATAGCTGCTTGTCTAATGCTTTGGTTATTTTTGTGAGCAAATTGGCTGGGAGGAGAAGGGGAAGGAAAGGGGCAGGAAGGATCTGATCTGGCCCCATTTGCTTGTCATTACAACTGCTCACATAGTTTTGACTTCCAATAATGAAATGTTATTTTAAAGTCCATCTTTACAGATAAAATTGATTTTCACCTACATTTCTTGGTTGTAAGTAAAACCTGGATTTTTTTTTTTTTAATGTTACTGTCCTTTTTTTTTGTCCTTCCATCTATCCAGTTCTGAATATCAAAAGTGAAAAAAACAAAATCAAAAACAAAAATCCAACACAACAGAATGCCCCAACTCCTTAAACTATATATTGATGAAACAAGTAAAGGGTACTTTGTTAATTTGGGGATGTTTTGGGAAAAGAAGCCACTTTTTGAGAAAAGGAAATGAAGTTCTATTTCTTCTCAAAACTTGTAGAACAGTTAACTAATTTCTGAAGAGTTATAAAATCTGTACTTCATTGAGACAGGTTGCATCCTTTATGCAATTGCTGACATTGTCTGTACAGAAAAGTCAATAGCATCCTATAGAAAAGGAGGTAATTCATCCCTTTTTCACAACAAGAAGGCCAAGGGAAGGTGTAAGAGTTTTGAGCAGTTTATCATGTGCAAATAAGAAGAGTGCCTTCTCTACAGACCTGGTTCTGTAGGCTAGGGACCACAGCTTGAAAGCCTTCATCTTCTGATGTTCTCTTGGGAAAATTTGAGAACAGAGATGAAATCCTGATCATATTGAAATCAGTGAAAAGTTTTGGCATTGACATCAATGAGGCTAAAATTTTATCCCTTTTATTTTACAATTGTTCAATGATCATAAAGTGCAAGGTATGTACTTTTTACTATGGCTGCACATGAAAGCAGGGCTAGAGAGTTATGTGTGTACCTACTGAAAAAAAGGTGTATGGTTTCTCAGTTAATATGCCATAGGATTTGTTGATGGGATTTGAGCTAAGGAATAAATTATTAAGAGACTACTGGCACAGGGGTACTGCAAATGGAAAAATACGTATAGTTAGGACCAGATGTTAAATTGGAGTTTCAAAATTAATATTCTGAATGTAGGGTGGCTATGGAAGCTGAAAGGCTTAAGCAAAATGCAAGCCTTCCAGGGGAGAAGAAAAACTCACCTTACTACTGAAAACTGGAAACTCTTCTCTCAGAGAAGGCTCTCAATCTGTGACATAAAGATAACAGCATTCCCTTTCTTCTTTCTTTTCTTTATTAGTCTGTTCTGGCCAAAACCTATTAGTAATAATGTATTTACGTAGTCTGTGTTGGGAAGATCTGTTTGTGAGAGTTTATAATAGTACAAGAATTCACTGATAGAATGAAGACAGAAGTTCTCTCTAATGTATTTCTCAAAAAAAAAATTAAAGTGACTATTTTTGAAGTAGAGTAAATTGGTCAGATGTTTTTTCGTGTCTTACAGTGCTTCATCCAGTATTTTAATGAAACAGTAGTGTATTTCTGTGACAAAACCACAGACTTGAAAAAAGTGAGTTGCTGTTTTTACAGGAACAAAGGTTTAGCAAACTGCTTATGTTCAGTTGTTTTGAAACAGAACTGGCTTCTTTCATGAATGCTGCCTATGTGGGTTATCACTCTAGTCCCAGGATTGCCTATTGCCTGCACTAGTGATGATGTTTGTGCATTTGCCATGTCGTTGTCATCTGTTCTTTCAGTCATTCCTTCTCTAGGTTTTCCCTTATTTCCTTTGTTGCTGATTATACTTTAATTTGACATCCATTTCTGTATTTTCATTCCCTACTATTGCCTCCAACATCTGAGCTTTGGTTGAAATGAATGAATGGGTTGTGTGTGGACAGAACAGTTATCTATCCCTCTCTCTCATGCAAATGCCCAGACACAGAATAAGAGGAAGGTGAATTGAAAGTCCTGATTCCTTACTTCAGAAAATTTCAATTATTAAAACTAGAAGACAGTCCCTTCTTACCTGCTTCTGCTGATGGATCCTATATCTTTCCCACATTAATTACAGAGGATCACAGAACCACAGAATGCCTTGGGTTGGAAAGGATCACCTGGTTCCAGCCCTCTGCCACGGGCAGGGATACCTCCCACCAGACCAGGTTGCCCAAAGCCCCATCCAGCCTGGCCTTGAACACCTCCAGGGATGGGGCACCCACAGCTTCTCTGGGCAACCTGTGCCTCACCACCATTACAGTAAAGAATTTCTTTCTTATACCTAATCTAAATCTCCCGTCTTTTAGTTTAAAGCCATTACTCCTTGTCCTATCTCTACAATCCCTGATAAAGTATAGTATTAAAACACTTCCTAGTACACCAATACTTATGCATACATGTCCAATGGTGCCCGTGAAAAAAAAGAAAAAAAGAAAACAATCCCAAAACAAACCCTTTTACAAATTTGTGTGCCAGCCATACAAACTGTGGCTGCCCTAAGGTCAGCCAATTAGTTTGTGGTGATGATGTAATGCTCATAACTTAATATCTTTGTCTGAGATTCTGATTGTGACTTAAGAACTGATTTCTCTACTGTACAGAGCACTTAAACTCCTTAGCTTGATCATGCTCTTGAATTAATGTCATATTAAAAATGCTTCATTTCTGTTAATACCAAAGTTTGCAAGTTGATAATGTTGTCTTCTCTGTCATCTTCTCTGTCTCCTATTCAGAGCACCTAAGTGAGGTGGCCAGAATGTCCAAACTGTGCAGCAGTCAGAAGCTCCAAAAGGACAACACTTTTTGAAAAAGGAAGGGCAATAGGCAGTTTCTCTTTAATTGGGACAGCAACTCTCTTCTCCTCAAATGTCAGCACCCTAGCACTGTGAGGAGGCCAGAAATAATGGGGTTACCATACACTAAATAACCATGTCTGATATTACAGTTTTTCAGAGCAAGAAATACTTTGCTTGTGATTCACTTAGCTTTTGCTTTATGAGACAATAAAGTCCTCTGGCAAATAAATGCAAGGACCTCAGCCCAAGGGAGTGGTGATGCTTCTTAGAAGACTTCTGCAGGGCTTGCTTATTACCTCATAAACTCAAAGCCAAATGAAGTTGTTATAATGTTACTTTGCATATATATTATACCTCCCCTGTCCATCTGCAGTTATGCATACTTCTTAACGGCTGTGTTTCTGTCCCCTCTGTCTGCTCTCCTTTACTTTTCTAGTTGCAGATGTTGTGCTGGGTGGGACTGCTAGACCCAAAATATATGGGAAATGTCACTACTGCTAACTCTAGGTATTTACAAGTCAGAACACAGGCACCAAACTCATAAGTTGCAAACAGAAACCAGTGCATACTGGATATGCCTTCTGGGATCTGAGCTGGGATGTTGTATCTAGGACACATTTTTAATTTTTTTCTCTCAAGCTGTGTGGGCTTACAAATATGCAGTGTGGAAAAAATAAGAAAATGAAAATGGAGACTTTTACTTAACCAAGTAACGCTCAGGCTTCAAATATACTGCGAGAGTTGGTAACATTAAACATGTCTTCCTCACTTCTGACAATGAAAGAGGACCTTCCAGGAGCAGATGGTTTCTCCTTTCTGAGTATTGCAAAACCAAACAGAGCTCTCCCTGTCACTGTTAAAACACTTAACAGATGCAAGAAATTAGAAAGTAGACACAATTATTTCAGGTCCATAATTGTGACGAGTGGTAATGAAATCATGGGATAATTCAGGCCGGCAGGGGACCTTAGGAGCTTTGTAGTCAACACCCTGCTGAAGGCCATGCCAGACAAGGCAGGGTGCTCAGCTGGGTCTTCGAACTCTCCAAGTACGCAGGCTGCCCAGCCATATGAGGCAGCCTGTTCTGGCTGTCCTTGGGGTGAGAAGATTTTCACCTATACCTACTTTGAACTTCTCTTCTTTCAATTTACATCCATTGTCTCTCATCCTCCTGACGCACATCTTCAGATGGAGTCTTGGCTGCTTCTTCTTGATTACAGCTTCATAGGTATCAAAGGGGTTGCTAGCGAGAGATGAATCCAAGCAAAGGAAATGTAAGACCATTTCTGCTTTTTTCCTGTTTATCTCAGGGGCCACGAAGCTCTGGATTCTATTATCAGACTAATTTAAAACCACTGAGAATAGGCTGTAAGAAATAATTCTGCATTGACACCGGAGGGGAGGAGACAATTCCTTGTTATGTCCTTGATACCTCATAATCCAATTAACATTTTAGAGGGTGTGACCTGGTGGAATTATATCCTGTGAAGATTAGAAGCAGTTCTTTATCCACTCATGCTAGCTTGTTTCTAAACCTCTCCTGGTCAGTAGACTGCAATTATATTAATGCTATTTATGAAGATTTCATTATGGGGACTCTTACCAACTGTGGAGTAGAGACCTTCATATTCCATTTTATTAGCAAACTCATTGAGAGGAGATGAAATGCAAATGCTTTTGTTCCCTTTGCTACTCAGCTGTCCCCGGTCCTCTTTAATGTTCCACATAGTTACAGTTCAAATTCAATGCTTATTGTCTTCATAGATGATGATATATAGTAAATGTGGAAAAAGTGGGCATTATTTTATTACTGTTACAGGTGTACTAGTTTGTTTTATTGTATTTATGTCGAGGTGCTGGTATGGTGCAGAGGGGCTCAGTAGCCAGTGCATTGCAGGAAGGGCCCTCCCTGCCCTGGCTTCCACAGGTGTTTGTATTTGCTGAGCCTGATTGAGCGTGAGGTAAAACAGGCAAGTGTGCACTCCTTGCTGAATGATAACCTGTATCCTATTACTCCTTGATTTCCTTTGTTGAGATTAAACAAGGCTGTGTTTGAAAAAGGGCTGAAAGGAGTTTTGGTAGGACTGGAGCTGAAGCAAAGCTGCTTGGAGATGTGTGGTTGATCTGTAGGGTTGTACAACCCATGTGCTTGTGAGCTTCAGAGAACTGAAGTCTCTGGCCTTGCCGAGGTACTTTTGGAGTACCTCATGTACTCCAACTCTTAATGATGGGGCTATGGACTACTGAACTTGAGTGTCTGTTTTGTCTCTGAGAAGAGGAACTTCACTACTGTGAGAATGTAGAGCAAGAGCCTTCTGCTGCTGTGACTTGTGGTGAAGCTCATGCTGACTGCAGAAGTGACTTCTGGTGTTATGCTGGTAAGTGGCTAAAAAAAAAGAGTGTGACTGCTGAGGAAGTCCATTAGGATTAATGGTTGTGGAAAATTATATGGCTGGTCAGCTCTTTAAGAGTACCAAAATGGAAGACAGTGAAGTGGCCACATGGTAATGCAGACCTGAAATGGGTTGAAGGGTCCGTGCCTGGTCCCGTTAAAATGACTTCATGTCAACACATTAACGCGTATGGCTGGGTAAGGAAGTGTGAGTACTAAGGCTATCTGCAAGTTGCTAGCTAAATTAGCCATATAGCTATCCATGATTTTCTGATACTTACTTTTTTATTTTTTTTTATGTGCTTTACTTTACATATTTTCTCACTGATCTGAAGCAATAATTTAAAGAATATTAGTAATTTTTAAGCTGTATAAGTACTTCAGAAATACCACTGCGACATTATGATGGAACATGCTATTTGAGAAATAGTATAGTAACTTACGTCTTTAGAACAAAAGCCTGTGGAAGAAATAAGCTCCCTCAGAAATAAGATCCGATGAAGCTGCATGTCCTAGTTAACATAAAATAGAATGTCTCAGTAAGACACCAGCTCAAAAACTCTATCTCAGTGAGGCAACAGCTAAAAAGTACAGTTCTTTTTTTTTTTTTTTTTTTTTTAAATAAAAGCTGCAGCAGTTGGATTCTAGTGAAGACTAGGGGATCCCAGACTTTGCTCACAAACAGTATTTCAGGTAGTGAAAATTTAATTCAGTCTTGGAGTCCTTCCATGCCATCACACCATGAAAAATTATTTTAAATTGTGTAAACCGAAGTCTCATGAATTTAAAGATAATCTTGCTGTTTTGAGGGTCCTACTTATGGTTTTGTGACTGCCTGATATTATCTTTATATCATTATTTTTGGCATAGTTCCATCTGCTGTGGATTAAATTCAGCCTTTCATATGTGAATAGCATAGAGTAGCAACTTCTTTTATAATGACTATAATGTATGTTATTATTGACAGGAATTCTAAAACATTCTGTGGCTCTACTACAAGACTGCTATGGTCAATTATTTTTCAATTCCCATTCTTATCCCGTGTCAATTAGTAATTTAGCAATGGAAAACCTAATTAATTTTCTACACCTACAGTATGTTGCCTTTCTACTACAGATCCATGTTTAAATGTTCCTTGAAGATTTTGCCTCTTCAAAGCATATAATTAAAGAATAAAGCTTACAGTATTTTTTCTTGAAAGCAGGCCAATTTATATACCACATAAAGGTTACTTCCAATGCTTTTAGTATTTTTCTGTGAAGTAGTGTAAAAACATCTGCTTTACCAATTTTTTCTGTTTGTAATCAGAGCTTTCATCCCAGATAAGACTGACCTGTGTTGATGTCCCAGCTCTATCTCTGGGGATTTGAACTCTTATGTTCAAATATCTTGTTTAGAAGTGTGCTGGATTGTGGGTTGTTTTTTTTTTTTAAGTCTTGACTGGGCCCAAAGCAGCTCTCCCTCTGATATTAGAGCCTTTGTCTGGGTTGGTGGAGCGGGATGGTTATTTTTATACAATGGCTTTTAGTATAAAATACCCAAGCGTGCAATTTTAAGATCTACTGGTTGAACTTTCATGTGCTTTAACCTTGCCAATTAAAAAAAAAAAAAAAATTAAAATCCTTTTTGCTAGCCATTGTCATTACCAATTAGACCTTTCAGTTATTGCAGCTGAATGACTGATCCTGATCAAGTGTAATGAGGGGAGGACATAAGTAGGCTCAGTGTGTTAGCACAGCTGCTACTAACTGCATTTAACTTCTAGATGCAGGAGAGTCAGAAATCCATGGCTGATCCCTTTGTTTTCACCTCAGTGAATCCTAAAGATCAGCATGAGCTGTGAGTACATGTTAATCCATTGCTGCCAGCTGGTAAAGCACCCATGAATAATGGGAGATTATAAGCAACTTGCCCTTTTCCCGAGAGCATTTATCTGTATTTGCTCAGAGGCAGTGCCAGTTAGGGCTGGCATAGTTGGCCTTTTAATGAAACCCTTGACCTAGGCAAGCTCTCCAAGGAGCTTTAGGAAGACAATCTCTGATATCATGCAAGTCACCGTAGCCCCCTGCAACTTGCGCGTGGGCACTGCAGCTCTGACTTCTGATCTGAGATTCATTCAAGTGGCCACAGGGCTGCAAAGATGGTCTGAAGCCTGCCTTGTGTGCTTAGTGCTGTGTGTGGCAGAGCTCTAGGAACTGCAGTAAATCAGCTTCAGAGATTGCTCAGCCTGTGATGCCCATCTAATTTCTCTCCACCACGTTAGCGTTGTACTATAATTAGTCATACTGGGCGCGCTCCTATCTATCTCATGGGACACCATGATGCTGTTGCAGGAGATTAGCAGCTGGTTAACAGGTTGTTTAGTTATCCAGAGCACAAGACAAGAAAGGACTCTGCCATTATAAGGAAGGGGAATTTTTGGTCTCTGTACTTATTAAGACAGTAAAATGGTATGTCACTAATAACAAAACGTAAGAGCTTATATGCAAGAAGTTGTAGGAAATAAAAATACATTATTATCATGTTAGTGGATATGGACTCTTATCACATGGTGAAAACCCAGCAGAGAGATGGTGATGTGTAGTTTAACCTGATCTAGCTCCCAGACCCCTCTGAAGAGCCCCCAAAGGGATTATTTTATATTTTCAGTACAGTGCACTGTTAGGGTTAGTGATCACTGTATCAAAGCTCAGCTGAATGGCAGTGTCCACACCATAGGGGTATTTAAAGACTTAAGGAACTGGTATCTTTAATTGAAAAAGAAAAGGATGATGTATCTGCAAGTATGATGGCTGGACTTGATGATCTTGAAGGTCTTCCCCAGCCTGAATGATTCTGTGATTCTCTGCTGAAGCTTGTAGGTATTTGCTGTTGATTCTCATGGGGTTTTATTCGATGAGCAGATAGCAGCATTATGGGCCTGAAATGCATGCGGAATGTTACTACATAGATTCTGCTGGGAGGTGAATAGCTACAGAAGTAACAGTTGGTGTTGAAGTGTGTGCTCTATAGGAATAATATAATGAAATGCTGTTTTTTTTAAAGGAACCTTTTACACTAAATGGCAAATTCTAGAAAGTGCTGCCACTGGATTCCCTTTTATTGTATTGTGTAGTGAGCTTTGTTGCTCCACCCCACTCTTTTTGTGAATTCCAAGAAAAAATATCTTGGGGGTGAGGGGACAGTTCCTTAATGACAGTCTCAAAATCCATTTTCAATTAGTTTAGTGATCTTCCATTGTTGTTTTTATTATCCCTTCTCTCTACCAAAAAGGGGAAAAAGATGACAGTGCAATGCAGCTATTCTTTGAAAATAACATTGCTATTCCTGTTAGCTTGTCTGCAGAAATTAATCTATTCAGAGAAAAATAGTTGTGTGGCTGAAATACTTTGCTGGTGCCTTTGACATTTAGTCATAGCTTCATTTTACTACAGCAGAGGCTTGTTCGTTTAATTACCATCAGTTTTGGACTACCTATTTTGTGATTACATGACTGTAAGTGTATTTGAATTTTCAGGTGGCTCTTAACAGAAATTTCCCTTCAAATGAGAGCTGGTGTCAGACACAAGGCTCTTGGTTCCCTGTTGTCTAACTTTCAGTAAGCAGTACAAGTGCTTTCTGTGCAACAAATAGTGTTTATTGTATTTCTGCAGTAGTCTTGTTCATAGTGTTCAGGACATGCGCTGTCATTTGATATACAAATGTACTCATGCTTTGATATACTTGATGTACTTCTTTCTCCTTCATCAAAACCATTTGACAGAATTTTGATGAGATTGTTTCTTTGACAGGACAGCGCTGTTGCTTTGATGTACGGTGCTTTACTGAGATTATGGCTGTGTTTGTATTCTGATATATTTATCTTTGAAATAAATTTGAAAGACTTCCTTCAGAGAGAAAGAGCTGATAAAAAACCACAACAGTGAAGCACTTCAGTAAACTGATGGCATTTTAAAACTATGCTTAATAAAGATCCATCAGAGCCCTTTGGACTAAGAACAGGTACAAACTGGAAGGGAGTACATTAAAAGGAAACTGGAAAAGATACAGATCTCGGCTCAGGGCTGTATTTAACCACTTGTCCAGACCTAAACACATAAATCACTCCAGAAAACAATCTAAAGACCTCATGCAACGACAGGCCTGAGTATTAACTAGCTGGTAGCACCTTTAAGTCTGTGAGCTTGATTACAGGCAGGCGTGTGTTGTATTTCACTGAAGGGTCACCATATCGGAGGACTGGGCAATGAAAACTGGAAATACTACTAGACAAAAACCGAGGGCTGTATGGAAGAGTTAAACTCGTTCCTTGGCTGTCATCAACCTATACTTGTGGAGGGGACTGAAGTGTAAATCCGTGTCATCTTGTGGAAGACAGTGTGCTGATTTCTAGGGATGGTGGATGTACATGTCCAGTTTCTCCACTGGGAGAAACACGCTGCAGTTGAAATGCATGAGTTATTTTTGTCTCAATGTTCAGTTTAGAAATGAGCATAGCAGGAGCTTTGGGAAAGTCACAGATCAGGAAAATGCTTGTTAAAGAATTCCTGGAGAATCTGAGCATATTTAAATCAGCAGACAGATTAAATTTAACTTAGTGTGCTCTGTGAACTGTTTAATTGGACCCAATTTCAGTTAATTTGGAGAACTCATGGAGGACAGGTAAGATTTCAAACAGGACAAATATACTTACTTGGAGAGAAGAAAAAAGGGATGTGGGAATCATGGCCCAGTAAGTTTAATTACAAGACCTTAATTGTTCCAGAAGATCTACTAAATAGGGAAGCAGGTTTGCCAGTATCTGGAGAGAAGAAAATAGCTTTGGAGAGCTGTAAAACTTCAGTTTCAAGGCAGAAATGTTCCACCTTTAGAAGCTTGTTTAAAATTTAGTGAAGAGTATCTGTGTGCTCGGAAAACCTGGATTCCCTGAACCACTGGAAGAAGTCAGATCATGGCGGGCTTTTGGGGCAACCCACCAGAAGGCAGCTACTGACAGACCAACAGCTAGTTGTTGCTGGCACTAACCAAGCAAAAGAGTAATCTAGTCTACACTGGAAATCATGAAGACATTTTTTTTTTCATAACATGAGATTTGCAGACAGTCCTAAATAGCACAGGATAGGAGAGGCAGAAAGAGAAGCATCTGAAACCCAGCGAAGTATACTATTTATTGCAGCAAATAAGACTGTGCAAGACGAAAATGTGCAAAACCACAACAAATGCTATCACACTGACAGTTTCTAAGTAATATACAAGAGTGCATAGGAAGGACAAAGGGGATGATGGTCCTGGTGCCAGAGCACTTCTCTCTCATCTGTCAGTCTGATAAAGAAGATGAATGGACTGTCGGCCTGAATGCAATTAATCTGAACCTGTGTTCTTCCTTGTAATTTGAGCACAAGCCCGTATGCTAGAAACAGTGATGTCAGCGCTGAAGGATGGGTCCTAGGCACTGAAATGGATATGTAAATAAACAATATACACACACCCAACACCATGCAGGAGAAAACAGTCCTTTTAGAAAAGGCTGGAACAGATCTGAGATTGAAGAGAAAACGTTGGCTATCTTCAGCGAAGAAGTACGTAAACCAAATGTGGATAAATGATGGATTGGAAGAGATGCAGGCTGAAATGATAGCAACAGAAAAATGTATTTCACCTTTATTAGGTTAAAAATTGTCACGCCCTTTGCCTCATGAAGAGGAGAAAGGAACTGGGGAGGAAAAAAAAAAAAAAGAAAAAGATTTGGAGCATAAGAGAGGAATATAGTGAAGATCTTAACTGATAGGATTGTGCTGAAAGATGATAGATGAAAGAACCCAGCTGTCCCATAATTTACACCCCAAGGAAAGTTCTTGTGCCTTCTGGCAGATAAAAAGGGGAGCTCGGCTATCTGTGTTGTTATTATGAAGGCAGTGAATTTGACTTCTCATACTGCCATGTCTTAAAAAAAAAAAAAAAAAAAAAAAGAGGGGGGGCAACAAACAACTTTCTCTGAAAATGGCAAGCTGACTCAGACACAAGGTTATGGTTTTTCTTTTATCTACTTCTGAGCAAATGTTAGCGTTTATGTGCTTATACTATTACTGCAGCGCTGTTTTTTATATTGCTAGCACTTAATAATAAGTAGTGATTTTTAAGATCTATATACTGTGTTTCTCATGGGATGGGCTATTCCTGACGTAAAGACCCTTTGAGACCAGGCTCTCTCAAACTTAATAATGTTTGCAGATAATTCTGGCTGAGTATGTACTTCATGGGGTTATTTGGGTGTTATGTGGCCTGTTTGTCTCACTGACTATAAACTTGGAAATAACTCTAACTTCTTTCTTACTGTTCCTTCTGTCCTACTGGCAGACCATGGAGCCTGCTTTGCTTGGGATTGTTGCAAGTTAAGATATTTGCCGTAAGTGGAAGTGTTTGTCTGTTCTTCATAGCTCCCCCATAGCTCAGGAGTGTGTTGCAGGGGAGGATACTACTTCACAGGATGATTTGGATGCAAAAGCTCCTGAACACTGTGTTCAGCACAGCATCTCCTCTAGCAGAGTTGAGAGGAAGTTCTAAGCTGGGAAGCTCAAGTGCAAGTCTTATTGAAGTCCTCACCGTTCTTTATTGAAGTTCTCAGAACAATTTCATTTTGCTTGAATTCTGAATAAATCTCATGGCTTTACATATAGGCGCCCCTGTGTGATCAGAAGTGAGTATGTGGCATATCACACATCTTTGGAGTAGGAGAGATTTCACTCACAACACTTTAAAGAAGCTAGATAGCATAATGCTGGGAAATATATGGGAAGCAGTACAAATAGTCGCTTTAATCATTAAGCTTCGTGTTGAACTATGTTCTTGTAATTTGACAAATAATTGAAAGAAGTGAATGTTCAGTGCTGTAAACACTCATTACAAATAATAGTAGGTACAGCTTGAATCTGCTGCGCATAATCTTGAAATTGGTCTTTGAATAACACAGAACTGAGTTAGGTATCCCTCTAGCACAGACACAAACAGCAGCACAGCAGGTGGTATGCCTGAGGAGGTTACTGTGTGCCTAGGGACATGAGATCTCTATACCTACCAATACTCCGGGAGCTCTGCCCCCCTGCGTGACATACAGTGATTTAGAGTCAGGCTTGAGTAATTGGGACTGAAGCGTCATTTCTTCAGGTAGTAATTCGCTGCTGAGCAAAATGGCTTGGGCAGAAGACCAGCTTGCAGGCAATTTATGGCATGCATACCTCTACTAAATAAGATTAGATTACCTGCTTCCTGTCTCTAATATGCAGTGCAATACCTAGAAGCGACCCGGATGGCTTTCAATTGCATTTTTCATTTAGAAGCATTTTTGTGAATAAAACATAAATGAATCTCTGAAGGTGACAGGCAGACTGAAGGTTCTTAGCCAAAATACTGGCCACTAAAGCTTCATGTCTTAGATTTATTCAGGAAACCTTAAACTTTCCATTCTGGAAACATTGAAGGGTGTCTTGAAAGCAAAAGTCTTCACATAACCCAGCTTAGACAAATATATTACCTTGCATAAACTGGCAAACTCTTGTGGATGGCAGGATCTGCATGAATCTGCATTGTAGATGAGTAAATCTGCAGAGGAGAATATTGTTGAAAGAATTTTGAAAGTACTGCTGTTTAAATAGGATAAAGCATATCACATTTTCCCTGTATGCTGGAGGGGAAGAAAGCATTTGAAAGCACTACAAATAATGTCTCTGATTACCTCATTCCATACTCAGATGTCCTGTTGGTGCAAGTGTGCTATCAATAAATTGACAGTCCTGCCATAACAGGCGAGTTTTCTCAACAGCTACAGTCAATAACCACAATGTACGCTGAGCTGGTGGTTGTATGCCAGAAAATCCATTACTGCTTTGAACAACCTACAAAAGCAGTCAAAGGTTTGGTTTTAAGACTGTTTCATAATTTATGACCCTTCCTGAGAAGGGAAGAAATATATATATATATACTTTTTTTGTGGGTGGTGTGACAGGGAGGAACAGAGTTTAAAAAAACCAAACATTTAAAATTATCAAATTCACAGAGCCTGCAGTTGTCCTTAATTGTTGGAAACAAAACAAAAACAAAAACAAAAAAAAAAAAACGAACAACAAAACAACACATATCAATCAAAACTTCATGGTTTCCATTTTCTGTCTTGATGTGTTTTATCTCCCACATAATCAAGCTCCTCTTGAGGTTATATACTTGCTGTTCCCAATGGAACATAGCACTTGGGAAGGCCACAAGGCTGTCTTCAAGGTAGACCTACATTCAGAAACAAGGAGATGAAGCATGAGTTCATTATGTTCACAGTAAACAGTGTAGCAGTGCTCATGGTGTTTCATCTGATAGGAAGAGGGCATGTGGCACAGGGCAAGGAAGAGAGATCTGCTCAGTAACCTGAACGGCTGTGCTGCTTGTTGTGTTGCATGTATTCTCCTTACACAATCAGCTAATGCCTCAGAAATCATGAATTTGATTTATTTGTACATGTCATGTATAATACCTATTTTTCTAAATATTAGTAGCCACAACTTGATGTATGCAGTTGCTGGTTGGTCAGGACCAAAAAAAATCCTTCTAAACTGTCAGCTGTGAGTGGTTTCCAAAGGAGCCATCAACAGCTGACACATCATTTATATGGACCCTTTGGTACCCTGAAGCTAGGCCAGGCCTAGGAAGGCAGCCTCAGGTATGTGTCGTCCCAGATGACCATCTCAGATATTTATATTTGAATTAGAAATCTAACCCCCGGTCTTCATGGGGGCTAGGGGGCAGGTGAGTACACAGCTTTGTGGGATGTGGTGCTCTGAGCTCTTGTGGTAGGAGAGAGAGAGGAAGGCATGGACAGATGGGGAGAGCTCCTGCTGTGAGGTTTTGCTGAAGGTTGTGTTTTAGGTTTGCTTTATTCATGGTCTTTTGTTTACTTGTAACTTGCAGCAGCAAGCCTGACTTCTGTCTTGCAGGATGAGCTTTTGCTGCTTCATCATTAAACATGCTTTGTGTTGTGTGGAGTGAAAAAGTCAGTTTGATATTGAAGACTCTTAGGGTTTTCTGTCCCCTTTGATGCACGGTGTCAGAAAAATGCTGATGTGTCCAGTCTGTGTGAAGCAGACTGTACAAAGAGACAGCGTAGTAACTGTTGGGCAGGTGTCTGTCTGGTAGAAGAGAATTCTTTCTTGAGCTGGCACAAATTAGCACTCTCTCTTCAAAGAGCAGGTGGTAGAGAGGCATCCCATGGTGTGCATACAGCCAGAGGCATCACAGTCACTTTTTAGAAGGCAAGTGAATCACTGGATAGAAAGAATACACTCAAAAACTTTCAAGTTGCTTTTAGTCATAGGAAGCTGTACATGTGAGATGTGTAGCTTAGTCTCAAAATGGAAGGAACTGAAAAGTGAGGCTCCCAACAGTAAATCTGCTTCCTCTTAGGAGAATGTTTCCCTTTCTATGGTAACCAGAAATTGGAGTGCACTGCACCAATAACTGCTGTTCCCCTGGCTTCTGCTTCTGTGTTCCCCATGGCACTTCATTTAACTCTACTAATTGCAGCTATTTAATGTAATGTTGCTGTGCAACATTTGGGAGGGGAGAGTTTTCTCAAGTACGTAACACGTTGACTTGTGGCAAATGGGCCCTCAATGCGGGCACCCAGTTCTGCAATACAGGGAGCTGGGGATGTCTCTTATGTCCCAGTGTGGTGGCACCTACAGTCAGGAACAAGAGAAATGTGATTTAGAGGTACACAGGATCATTGCTCAAGCACACACCTTGGCTCCTCTGGGAATGGAGCTGAAACTTGAGGGAGTGCAAGACAATTTCACATAAATAATTTGCTTGGAAAAACAGTGCCCTCTGAGCTCTTATGTGCCAATTCAGAAAGGAGGTCCCTCAGCACCTGCTAATTGGTACAAACTCTGCGAGGTGAGGTGAAATCACATCCTGGAACTCAGACAAGTCTGAGGGAAATAGTTCACTGCTGGTTTTCCCATACTCCCCTCAAGGTAAACATAGGAGTTAAATTCCTAGCACGGTAAAATTGTAGGGCATTCCACATCAGGACACAGCTATATGAGTCCTGGCAGGACAATCATAGCAGCTGAATTTCTAAAGGAAAGCCCCCTATGTGATTCCTGGCAGGACAATCACAGTGTTTGAAATCTCCAGCCGTGCAAAACTGCATAATACAAAGCTATCAAAACATATGATATTCCCAGCACGAAAAATGTAAAGGGGGCAAGGAGGCTTAAATTGTATTAGTAAAACCTTGCTGTAATTGGTCTTTGGCAAGAAAGAAAAAACCCCGCCATTCAGTTCTCTGGCAAGGTCAAAACTTTATAAGTTGAATTACTGAGAATAATAACCTTTCTTAGAAGGATTAAATTGAAGCTTACAGCATTGCACAGTTAGAAGTTTACTTTAAAATATGATTTTTTTTTTAGTATGTCTAAATTGTCTGACAAAATTCAGGGTCTGGGAGCAGAGGATATAGGAAATGTGTGACAAAAGGCACTTACATGCTATCTATTTTCTAGGCTCTTACTGGGAGATAATAAAGTGGCTTAGGAAACAGTCAATATACCATTTTAGTTGGATGCAAAGTCCAGTTCTGCCAGAATGATACTTACGGCTGAAAGAGATATACAAGTATGGGATCTTTGAAGTGCCCAACTTGGAGCTCAGTGAAAAGGTTTGTGTAGCAGGTGGCCTGACAGCTGATTATTTTGATAATAGGGCTTTTGTTCCCTATTTCCTTTAAACAGTGAGGTGCCAGTAAAGCTGCAGAATGACACCTCCTTGCTGGTGACAGGTACCAGCATTACATACATATCCTTGTCCACCCCTGTTCTAGGTACTGTAGCTGGGTGAGGTTTTGTCCTTGTCCACACGTGTGGTACATGTGGAGTCGTTTACCTCCAGCATGGGTTCAGAATTTGTAGTTATTTTTGTGATGCTTAATAGTACCATGTCTAGAAATGCATTAATTTTCTGCAGGTAAAGAGTTGGTTCTGGATAAAATTTGAGAGAAAGGAGTTGTTTAAGGTGTGGATGGGGCAGCAGAATCAGGGTTGCTCTTTAAGACTTGTACAAGAGCCTTGCTTGTGCACGTAATGCCATTTAACCCCCGGGACTGCTGCTGTGAGTGAGGACTCTACACCTGGTACAGGGTAGGGAAGAGTCTGCCGGGTAGTTGCACAGGATGGTTTGGACTGAAAGCTTTTTCTGTCACTTCTACTTGGCTGCCTGCTCTCTGTATCCTGTGACATGACAGCACAGCTTATTTATGTTCAGGACTCATCTGTACAGGACCCAGACCTGATCCACCTCGAATGCAGCTTAAGTATGAAGCACTGAGCAGGAACTGTTCCCATTTCATGAAACAATTCCTTATGAGGACTGTGGCCAGAGTTCTTAAACAAATCAACCTGCAGCAAAAGAGAATTTTAAGCGCTTTCACCTGACTTGAAAAGCCAGCATCCTTAAAGTTTGTTTTCCTTCAATTGACAAATAAGTAGAGTGAGCGCAGACAGTCTGACCTCCTGTGCTCAACTCAGGAGCATGGGGTCTTTGAAAACAGATCTCTTCCCTCCCAGTACACTGTTAAAATAATGTATGCGTAGGTTCATGTGTAGGCTTTGAGGAGAGAAGGCTAATTGGTGAAGGAAGTCTGAACTTCTTTTGGTACAAGAGCTACTTATAGCTTAATGACAGTTAAATTTGTATTACTCCCTGATGCCCTTAAGGTTCATAGGCAGTAATCCCATTGCCCTTTCATTATGAATTCACCAGCTACATATGAATGCTGGCATTTTATGACCGAGAATAGAATGATCTTGCCTTTAAGTGAGATCAAGACTACTTTGCACCTGCCTGAGGCTCTCTAGGCTGAGAGTGAGACTGTTGGGTTCTAAAACTCAAGAGATTAGGGAGAAATGCCATTATAGGAAGCATTGGCAGGCCTGTACTCATCTAGTGGGTTTGAGTTGAAACTTCCACATGCTGCCAGTTGGAGGAATGAGGGAATCAATCCAAAAGTGTCTGCCTTGATAATTTTAGAATTGTAGCAGCTCCCTGAGATGAAGTCCTCATAATCTCTTCACTATAGGGCTGACTCCTTTTGCTTTGCAAGCCTTGCTACAACAGGGAGAAAGGCTTACACTGTACATTAGGAAAGCTTTTCTCCCAGCAGATGTTCTTGTTTTGTGTTATGAGGTATTGCCCATCGGTATTTTCAGAGGTAGTTAATTTGGGGCATTTTACTGGGAATATTTCCAAAGATGGTGAGAATTTTCTTACCTAGAAGAGAATGAATCGGATGATAAGCATAACTGAGATCAGACTCTAGTCCTTCTCTAAGGTGCTATTGCTACCCAATTCCCAATCCTCTGTGTGTTTCAAGGTATCAAGCAGCTCGGAACTACTTTTGAAGAAAGAACCAACTGCCGTGTCTTGCCTTCTCCCGGCAAAGGAACTGGTTGGCTTTGCCTCCTGGTGGAGGGAGACATGGGGCTCTCTTCTAATCAAGCACCTTATCCCTCATGCTATGCTGAGTGAAGTCCACAGCACCATTAAAGGCAGCTTCCCTACCTTGTAGCCCTCTTGACGCTGCCTGTGAAATTGCTGGCTCACAGCAGAAGAGTATTTCTCTTGCACTCCTCCATCTCTCCTGAAAGCTGCATTTGTTCACTGCAGAAAAACTTCCCATTGAGAGTAAAAACCCCAAGGTAGAAGACTCAATAACTCTGTATGAACACAGATCCATCGAACTTTCAATGTAGCTTTAATTTGTCTATTTAAGACCAAACCCTTCCAGGACACCTGGGAGAGGCATCAAGGAAAAAAGAACATGAAATGAGCCAAGAGAGAATGAAGAGAAAGGCAGAGAGACCCTGAGTGTGCCCTCATTAGACACTTTTTGGCTATGTGAAGTTAGTGATAATGTGGCTCAGTGAGCTGGGAGAGTGTTCCCACCTACATTATGGGTTTTTTTCCCAGCGTCAGTGGTCAGCTGGCTCACCCTCTGGAGGGAATATTCCGTGAGGTTGGGAGGGGAGTTGTCTACTTCTCATTTTACTTGATGGGGATCTGAGCTTGTGCCACAAGTAACACGCTGGTGGTGGCATGGGAGCATTTGATCAGATTCTGTGATATGAGCTGGTGATCTGGTGAGAAGTTAACACATCTTGTTTTTTTCATCATGATTCATAGGCAAGCAAGTTTCACAGGTCTTGCAGCATGATAGTCCACCTAAAGGGACTCTGCACTCTGTCTTGGAGACAGATAAGGGAAACACCCTAAAAAGCAGACAGCTAAGCCAGAAAATTAAAGAGGAGGGTTTGTATAATGGGACAAGCAAATAGCAAGCCGGTGATCTGAAGTGTTGCTTGAAGGAAATATGGAAAAGCTTAAGTTGAGAGAACGAAGCACGGTTTTTCTTTTTAGGAAAGATCTGGCACATCTTCACTCTACCTTACATCTTTCATCTTAGCCAGCTGCATGGGAATTACCTGTGGGTGGCAGAGGGCCACCAGCAGTGCAGTGGTGCCATGTACTTGGGGGGAAGTGTGGTTCACATTGACCCTAGCAGCAGATATTCTTGCGCTTTGTGTGGGCTCTTTATGTCCATGGGTGGCTGAAATAAATTGAAATAACTTTGGCCTGCTCTACTTTGGGCTGGATATTCTGCTCTTGTTAAATCTCCACATCCAGAAACTATGAAGGTGGCCTAAAGCCTTTCCTCTTCTCATCCACAACAGCCTGAGAACACCATCTTGCCACAAGCACAGGGCCAAGATCCCACGCCAAGAAATGAGATTGGATGTCTTGCATCATGCCAATGTAAATAGTTAATGTTGAAGTAAGTAAAAGAAATCAAGAAGAACTTGTTGGAAAGCCCTTGTTTCAGGGTACATTCAAGGTAGATGCAAACTTCCTCCCTGACCTAAGCAATCCATATTTTTGAAAGACTGTAGCATCCAGTTCTTGATGTGAAGCTAGATTTGCAGCTGAGCTTTTTTAGTTAAAAATCTGGATAAAATTAAGGAACTTAACACTGTTAAGAATTGATATGTTTGGAAGCCATGGGTGAAAGATAAAACCAGTTGAAACACTGGTTTTGGAGAGATGTGGAATGCAGAATATATTACAGAGTATTAGAAAATTTATTATGTGGGAGGTTCCCTCTTCACAGCTGTAGACAGTTGCACAGTTGTCAGACTGAGATGAATGAGAAACCAAGATTAAGGAACTGAGTTCTCAGAATCACAGAAGTTCTGCTCAAATGAGTAGTATTTACTCTGAGAGCTGAATGAATGTATCATTGTACTTCATCTTCTACAGCAACACTTTCATGCAGTAGGTGAGATTCCCTGTAACGTGGAAATGCATTAACGTAATATTGACTAATGGTGATTTCTGTTTTCACTTATGAGTTATTTTTGAAGTGTTCCTTGGTGTCAGAAAAGTTTCCCAGTGTATTCTAAAGAAAGCTGCAATTAAAATTTTGGTGTAATTGTATTGATTTGTGTTTTGGCTTGAGAAGTCTTACTGAGAGCTGCTGTAGCTCTGCTTGGGTGGCTTGAGCACAGGTTTCTGTAGAGATGGTGACACTGCTGCTCTTTTTTTTCCTCCTTCCCAAAGGGAAACCCAGTGTTTTCTGAAACCCCTCTCAGTAGGGGAGCTCTAATGAAGGCAATTCAACTACTGTTGAGACAGAGGCCGTGTGGTCATCTCTCGTCAGTTGTGGCAAGGCAGAACTAACCATCTAAAGATCTCAAAGATGAACCAGTCTCCATCCTGTTGGTCATACTTGTGACTTCAGAATTTTCCTTGGTAGCTTGTCTTACTCTCTGCTTGTTATGGTTATTAGAGGTTCCTAATATTTAAGCTAAACTTTCCCTGACACTTCTAAAGCCTCCGCTTCTTTTTCAAGACTTGTGATTAATGACTTGAGTTAGTTAAATCTTCTTTATAACATCATCTGACATATTTACAGAAGTACTAGTTTCATGTTTCTGTTTGGTGTTAAAGTTTTCTTTGGCTAATTATGTTTTTCATCTTGCAATATTTCTCCAGGTTCTTTTAAGTGCAATTCCCTAAAATAAAACCAACACTCCTAAGAGAACTAGCAAGCTCAGCAAAGAATTACTGTCTTATTACCTTAGATGATTTTTTATTAAACAAATGTCTCCTCAGCTGTTTCCATAAACTTTCCCATTTAATGACGTGTATGGGGAAGAGACAAAGGCTATGAAAGATTTTGGAAACCTTAGGTGATCATCCATTACATTTTTTTTTCACTGATTAGTCTGCTAGCGTGAGCAATGGTGACTCAGGTTCATCTCTGTCCTGTCACTTAATTATTCTGCGACCTTGGGCAAGTCAGTTCAGCTCTTCCTGCTGTTTCTTATATAGGGGTGCCAGGGGAAGGTACAAAAGAACCCCGGTACTGACACCACTCTTACAGGCTCTAAACACTCTAGAGTTTTTACTGTAGTAACAATATCTAACCTAATAATACCCTTGAATGTCTGCCATCAAGACAAGTCACACGTTAAAAACGGTAGATAAGAGGTACCTGTTTTTCTTTTCAAAAGAGATGGATGTTACTTTTAGGTGTTGCGAATTATTTTCTGAAAGCTGGAGTTTGAAATTTATGAGCCCTGCTGTTTTAACAATCAGCTAGGCCAGGGTGTGCATTAGTAGGCTGCTGCTGCTCTTCTCAGATGGTTGGAGGCCCTCTCCCTTCTGCTTTGGTCCACAAAATGCCTCTGAAGTATGCTCCAGTAGGCTATTGAAGCACAGCCTGTTTGACTTATTGTTATGTTCCATGCACAGCAGATTACAAAGGTAGGTTATTTGTTAGCATGATTTTCCAGACTGCTGCTTGAAGAATTTTAACAGCGTCCACTAAACTCCCTAATGCGTAGTTCAGAATGAATAAAACTCTGCTTGATGATGTTTACAAGAGTCTCTGTGCCCATAGCTGATGAGTCATGGAAAACAGCGTATTCCTTTGACTCTTGACTGTGTGCATGACATGCAAGGGTTATTAGCTGTGTGGGGCTGTGCTTTACAATTAACAGATTGGTTGCTTTTATTTTAAGCTGTACCCTCATTCAGATGTTGTTGTTGTGCAAGGAAGATAAACACACTTATTTCCTTCTCCCTAGCTGCTCTGTTTTGCAGCCACATCACCTGAGCTGTTGCCAGCTGAAGGAGTTGCCCCCCTGTTTTTCTTGACCTGGTGTTGCCTATCCTCATTATCATATGAACTTCTGCGGTGGCTGTTGCTACCAAAACCTCATTAGCTCCTTTCCCTTGCTTTGTTTAGTGGATGTTCAATTATTTCTCGCTGTATCTACCCTTTAGATGACTGGTTCATTTGCTTTTCACTCATAATAGTATGCAGAGCTTTCATGATGGCTGAGCATCTCTGGGGCCTTGTTCCAGCCTGAACAGTTAAGCCATAAAAATGATCTTGCTATTTCTGTCTCTCTGGCAAAGCTATCATGCAGAGTAGCTTTGCTGTGGTATCTAACCTTATTCAGCGTAGCTGTCGTGTTAATTAAATGAAACAACAACAACAAAAAAATACAACTTTCTAGTGTTATGATTTAAATTAATCAGAGGTTCCTTTATTTTTTTCCTTTAAGACTGTTTGTTGATTGTCCAAGGCATTGGAAGCTGGCTTGGGCACTACTAATCTTCTTGGTTTACTGGTCAGGACTGTGAAATGTAGGCATTAAAATTAGCGTTGCTCCACCTCCAGGCACCTGTCCCTGGAATTTAGCTGAAGAGGTTGCAGCATTCAGATTACTGAAACACAAATGCTGAGCTTTTTTTTCTCTCTCTTTTTTTTTTTTTTTTCCCAAGCTCTGTTCTAGCCTACTTAAACTGTACTTAGTCTTCCTCTGCTGAATCATCAATTCTTAGTAAACACCTTGTGGAAGATGAATGCATTATG
This sequence comes from Aythya ferina, assembly GCF_964211825.1. Classification (NCBI taxonomy): domain Eukaryota; kingdom Metazoa; phylum Chordata; class Aves; order Anseriformes; family Anatidae; genus Aythya; species Aythya ferina. The sequence goes on from NC_140298.1 coordinate 30,356,297, forward strand.
AATAGTGTCATTGTAGTTAGTGAAGGGTGTCTCTTACTTACCAAGCATGGGAATGTGCCAGAATCAAGAGAATTAAGCTTTATCAGTTTTCTCTATGAAAACATGTAATATGTGTGACTTGCTTCAAGCTTTAAGGCAGTTGAACAAAATGTGATCTATTTCTTCCATTTATTTACAGATTCAATTAGTCGTAGTTAATTAGCTTACAGTTCTATAAATAGATACTACTGACTAAGTGCTTCCAAGTGAGAATGGTGTTTTAGTTTAATGTGCATTCTTTGTGAACAAAGCAATGTTTCAGTATTGTCCAATTGCTTGTGTTTGAGTACTACGGAGCCAAACTTTGATTTAGGACGTGCTGGGGAAGGCTATTAGTGAAAATGGCCATATATATCTGGGTGTTTGTAATTCCCCAGTCAGCATAACATCTGAACCACTACAGATTTTACCTACCTATTTATGTGAAACAAGGAAATATTTTAAATGCATTAAAATAGTCCCTTGCTTCTTAAAGTTATTTGAAAAACTTGAGTTAGCGTGCTGTTAAAGGGAGAGTTCAGAAGCTATCTTCCTTTCTTCCTTCTTACAATGCTTCAGACAGTTCACTTCTGCATATTCTTAGCTATTGGCATTGTAACTAATAACGAATGACACTGATAAACAGAGAAATAGTTCTGATTCTAGACAGTGGCAAGTCCTGGCACATGGTAAGGCTGACTACTCATGGCTGTGGTAGGAAGGCTGTGAGCTGTACTGTAGAGAATTAATGAGGAGAGCTCCAGGGGAATCCCCTCCTGTACGGCATTGCTGGTCAAGCAATTTGGTTTGTAGGATTGTTGTGCTAGTGCTTCATGGCAGTTAATCGAGGTTTGTCTGTTGTTTTAGGATGGCTTCTAATGCAGCCTGACCAATAGTAAAAGCTGGAGGCCCTGCCTGATCTTGTGCTAGACACCAGACACACAAAGAGGAGTAGGCCTTGGGCACTGGCCTTTTAAGTGAATTAAATCCCTTGGCTTCAGCAGTTGCATGATGTAGCTGGCAGGAAGCTATAGCTGAACACACCAAGTTATATTCACTGGATGTGTGTACTGAGCTTATCTATCCTGTTGCTCATTCACAGTGTGCATTTCTTGCCTTTTCTTTTTCATGATGTCAATGCTAATGTTTCAGAAGTTAGCGGTAGTTCACTTTTATTCAGAAACTTTACCATGTGCTGGCTGATGGAGTAAAGCAGCTGGGGTGGGGGGGCAAAGTAATGTGTAGTCTGTATGAATTGACACTACTCATTTGGTTGTTTTCCCTGATCGTTCACAGACCTTCAAAACCAGTTTTAGGTGGGAACAACCAGAGTAACTGCCAAGTGAGAACTTGTGAGCCATCTCAAGCCTAGGGGCTTGAAGAGGCAGGCCTAGAACTTAGCTCAGAGCTCTTGTGAGGGTCTGGCTAGCATATGAATCTCAGAAAGGCTCAGCTGTAGCATGTTTTGTTTCTTTGTTTTAAGCAGAAGTCACACCATGGATTTTAGAATGAATTAGGTTTGCAATGTCCAGCCTGTGGCACTTGAGCTGTTCAAGTGAGACTCCCACACTGGGGCCACAGCATGGGGCTGCAACTAGTTATGTGGGAGGTGCACAGTAGATCAAATCCCAACCAACAAGCTAGCTTGGACTGCCAATACTATTGTGGATGGGTTTGGACCAAACTGTGTACCCAGGAACTCGTCATGAACATCGTCATGCTGAAACACAAGCATCTCTTTCTGTAGCTCAGTTGCCTGTCTCAAGTAGCAGTCACAACTGCGTACACCAGGACAGGCAAGATCAGAGTAGGAATATGGTGCTCTTTCTAAATACTGAAGTTTGCCACTTGATCCTCAGCTGTGTGAAAACTAGTACGTGTCTACTACTGATCTTCCTATGTAGTTGTCAGTCTATAAAGGTAGATTCTTTTAAACCTGCCTTAAATCTATAAAATGTGGTATGTTGTTAATTCAAGTTGAACTGTATTAGGCAGGTCCCAATCTATTGTAACCGTATCTGCTTAAAGGATTTATATGTATTTATTGAAATGTGTCTGAGCAGGGAGAGCAGCACTGAACAGGTATCTTGTCTTGGTATGTGTCGGTGGAAGAGATGCTCATACCCAACTAGATTCTTGGTTGTGGATGGGATGCATCACAGCCTATCTCCTCTTAAACTCTTTTTTTTTTTTTTTCTTCTGTGAAAGCAGAAAGTATGGTGTGACCCCATCAAGTCTCTGGGTTTGCTGTAGGTGACACGGGTTGTAATGATCATCGAGATGATTTTTGCAGTCTAGAGTAGCTAAAATATAATCTGGCTTTTCTCTTTGCATAAATTAGATTTCTCAAGGACCCAGAAGTCTTAATGTGATGCTTACATTGCAGATCAGCTCAGAACGGGCAAACAAAAAGCAGCCATAGGGTTCCATACGAAACCTGGAAATCTCTTTTTGCAGAATGAGATGTCTGTATGGCTGTGTACTTCATCATAATGCAGCTGGCTTTCCTAATGATCTTTTGATCTTCTTGCATACTTAAAGAAGACTTTTGGAAATATTTAGTGTTAAGTTTCAGTGGGTAAAAATCCTACTAACTTCCATAGGGCCATGAAAATGAAATTGATGTTGAATGTTAAACATCTGTCCTTCAGCAAATTTACTAAAATAACATTGACTTTCCCTCAGAGCCACAAGTGTACTTATTTAGGCTAATACTCATCTTCTAGTAATCTGCTGTGTCTGCTTCCACATAATGAATATAAGGAACAATTCATAGCCTGTCTAAACACTTCTGTGGAAAAATGATTGAATCTTTTTTGAAACTTGATTTAACAACTAAGTACAACTTATAGGAGAACACGAGTGTTTATGAAAACACTTTTATAAAGAGATAATTATTTTACCTGTTATTAAGAGTTTGATTAAATTGTTAGACTTCAATGGCTTCTAAAACTGGCTATAAAGTCCCATTGATCTTAGATTTTATTGCGTTAAAGTCTCAAAATGAGACAGAACAGAGAATGGTGCTTTCCTTTTTACTCTAATGTGGACAAAAATTTATTCTGCCCCGTTGAAAGTATTCAGAGTGAAAAATGAAGAAAAAACATTACATTGATTTTGAAGAACAGCTTAAATCATGTTGTTCTGGGAACTTTGTAGCACAAAAGAAAAAAAATTATCCATTGCCTGAAAGCTCTTCTTCCAAGAGACTGGGGAAAGACAAACACACTTGGATAAGAACAAGACAAGTTGAAGGTGGTGTTGCTCAAGGTGAAAACCTAAGAACACTAAGCCTAAGCAATATCAGCTTTATGAAAGTATCATACAGGAGCAGACATGTTTTATATCTAACATCATCATAGCTGGTGTTTATATGGAGATGGAGAAAGCTTTAACATTCTTCCCTTAACTTTAAAATTGATCACTGAACAATTGCAAGACACTATATTTTTGCAACAGAGAACATGAAAGAACCTCAGAAGTAAGAGAATTCAAATATAATCTCGTTTTGTAAGGTATGTAACTTTTCCCTTATTCCCACTGATTTCAATGAAAACTCAAGGGAATTTCTGCTTTTCATAACTGCCTTTACCTTCCTTAACAAATTGCCAAGTGACATTCATGTTGTTTTGTTTCTTTTGGAATAACATTGTACAGTGTTTCTACCATTTAGTCCCTTCAAATGGCACTGGAATAATTGGTATAAATTCCAAAAGTCCAGTGCATTCTGTTTAACTTGATTTAGTGACTTAACTTTTTGTTTGTGGTCTCAGTAGGTAAGGCCTGTATGTTACAGGATTTTGAAATAATGTAAGAGGTTTATGTAATTACTTTAATCTCCATATATTTGTGGAATATGACTAGGCAACCCAGGTATGAATGCACTAGGATAGGTAACCAAGTTCTTAAAAAAAAAAAAAAAAAAAAAAGTATCTATACCCTCAGTCTAAATAGACTGCAATTTATTTATTTATTTTATTTTATTTTTTTAAGGAAAAAAAACCTACCTGAAATTAAAGAGACATGGAGTTGAGGAGGTTTGGTGTAATGAGCATGTGGAAGCTTCCTGTCTCTGAAGACAGCTGATGTAGGAGACATGGATGACCTAAATAAAAAACTTTCTGCTTAAGGCAAAATAGAGGGAAGCTGAGCAGTTGGATTCAAAGCATTCTGTATTAGTCTCACATTGATGTTCTGTGAATATCGGGAAGCCTGTATACATGTATGAATCTTTCCCTGACAGACTTCCAGGGATGGAAGACCTACAGATTTAGATGCAGAAGAAAGAGAAAGCTTGCCCTAAGCTTGAAAGCAAATACTTAGGCAAGGCGGGTGATCCACAGAAGCTAGCAGAGCTGTAAGATGAGGAGAAAGGATGTGAAGAGCCATACAATGGAGACCAAAGAACGTGAATGAGGAAATAGTGAGAGGAAGTATCAGATATGTTCTGGAGGCTGTAGTAAGACCAGGAAAGGAAAGATGAAGAGCTTAGATCAGTATCAGTGTTCTTGGCGTAGAAGAAACACCCACCATGTAAATGGATGTGAAAGGTGGAAAAGAGTGCTGTCTGCCAGGAGTAAGTATAGGAAATTGAGACTACAAGTTTCCCTGAAGAATTTTAGGAATACATTACAGTTAATGTTCAGATAAATTATGCAGTTACATGTATATTGGTGCTGGCTGGATTAAGGCTGAGGAAAATGTATAGGTAGAAATTATTCTTGGAGATACAGCAAGAAAAGGGATAAATAACCGTTTGTAAGTGCTGAAGGGAAAGAAGAAGTTCTTGTTCTGGCCACATGTCACTGAGATGGGAAAATTTAGAGACACAGGCCAAAGCTTTAGCCTAGCCAAATAGAAAAAGGGTCATACTTTTAAGAATCTTAATGCAGAGCAGGAATAATATTTAGATTAAGTGATATGAAACACTGAAAAAAATGGAGCATCTTAGTTCAAAACTGGTGGAGGCAAAGTAATGATTTAGTATGGCCAACTGGAGATACCCATCTTGAATTTCATCTGATAACCATATAACTCAAGTCTTTAGTGTCTAATTCATGTCCTTCTTTGGAAAGCTGTATTTATTTACTCTTAAAGTTTGAGTAATTAAGAGTACATGCTTAATATATTCCTGTCCTCAGGGAAAACTGATTTGTATTCTGAATGAGTCTGGCTTCAGCTTCCAGGTTTTGCAGTGTGATTTTTGCCTGTGGTAAGGGGCCATTTATTGTCAGGAATCACTTGTTGTAAGTATTTAATGATCTTGATCAGATTGCCTTTTGGTCTTCTCTTCAATGTGTATTTTTATGTTGAACTTTGGCTGTTTTATGTCACTATTTCTATTCTGTAAACTCTTGCTCATACTCAGCATGCCAAAGTAGACACCAGAAATGGGCAGACTAGGTGCATGAAATAGTGTTGAAGGATTTTTTTTAAATTTTTTATTCATACCATCTACAAGGGCAAATCAGATTCCGATGTTTAGTATTTCTGTGCTTATGTAATGTGAACGGATTACAACTAGATTTATGTGCTGGGCACTAGTGTTCCTTTCTTCTCCTTCAGACTGCAGGCTGTTTGACCTTTGTGGAAGAAAGCTGAAGTCTGCCTATTAGCTTGATTTACTGTACATGGTGATTTGCATAGTTTTTCCATGATACTTTGTTTCAGCCCATTACATTTGCTCAGACTCAACAGTAAAAGTTCCTGGGACTGTAGTAATGACACTTGCATTAGCATAAAATTTAAAATATTTTTTTAAAGAGAGGGAAAAGAAATATCCCTAAACTATATTGAACTATATCTTTTGGCGATCTCCTATGACACATTTATGAGATGCAGAGTACAACTGGACATTTCCCCTGAGTGCAGTCTGCAAGGTAATCTTGAATTGAAGGCTAATTTTCTCTGGAAAACTCCAAATTACTTACAGCTGATTAAAAAGTACTTCCTGATATTGGCTTGTTATACAACACTAACTGGACATTCCTGCCTTGAAGTAACTGGAATGTATTAAACAATCACTAGCCAAATCTGGAAGATGCTTGGGACACTTTCCATTTGCACTGGTAGCCTTGTTTCAAACTGAATCTGTAAGGTGTAGATGTATTTAAAACTGGTTATTTGCCACCAGTTGAACACCCTACAGAGCTGGCTTGTTTGTGGTCACCAAAGGCACAAGTGCTGAACAGATGGATGCTAAAACCTTGCTGTCTGGACAGAGGAAAATGTGTAGGTTGCACGTTGCTGGTAAGAAGCCTGACTTCTGCATTTTTCTCTGTTGCCTGTGGCTAAGGCAAGGCATAACAAAAGTAGCAAGAATCTATTGCTGTTCAGCCCAGGGAGAGTCAAACCCAAGTCTTTAGAGACTGAAGAACATCAGACCGTTGCCTCTTCTGTTACTGTAAATTCTAATTGTCAGCCCTGATGACCTGATTACTGGACCTTTAGTACAAGTAGATACAGGCTAGAAGCAAGTACCTGCTGTAGCAAGTACATTATGGACAATTTACTATGGTTAAAAATAATTTCTTTTGTCTTTAAACTTGCTTTAGGAGGAATTCAGAGGGGAATTGTGCCAGTAGTGTTTTCTCAGAGCCTTAATATGCTGAGAGGGCAGACAAAATGCCTAGTGTTCAGCAAGTAGGTGAACCTACATGATGCAAATACTACACCCTGCATAAGGGGAAAATGTATTTTCTTCCAATTCCCAGAGGCAGTAGAAACAGTTAAAACATCTATTGCCCTTGTTGAAATGATGTAATACTGCTTACTACTATAAAGTACTGTAAAAATTTCAGCAAAAGGTACAAGAACTTTGCCAAAATAAGCATGGCCAAAATGAGATCTACGATCACTTAGGTATTTGAAGTTGGGGGAGATGTTTGTTGGATGTTCTTCAGATGATAGATTCAATATGTTATTGTTCAATGTTTACTTCAGTCCATCACACATTTTTCTGTCCTTTTTTTTTTTTGAATAGAATGTGTGACAAATGCTGGTAATTCTTGTAGGAATTTCACGTAGCGATAGCGTCTCCCTTTGTTAAATGGGCATATTGAGCTCAACTTCCACTGACCTGACTGCCCTGTGAATTCCCACCCTTCAGTCTGTAAGAATATAAAGGCAGTTTCTTTAGCTGGGCTCATTGTGGAAGCTTTGTCACATGGGGAGCAATGATCTCTGTTTGGCCAAAAGGGGGAAGAATATTTTCCTTCATTTGCTGAAAATATTCCTTTATCACAGTAAATGTTTGTTTCATGTGCTGAATATGTGGCACTGAATTCTCTGCTAGAGGCATTTGGAAAAGTCATTGCTGCCATGAGCAGCTCAGTGACTAAGCTGCTGTCAGTGAAGGCTATTAAACCATGTGAAGCCTGGTGCTTGGGCTTCCTGGCAATCAAATCAAGAGCCATATCTGCAGCACTGAATTAGAGTATTTCCCTCAGTGACCTCAAAGTTGTCCCAAGACATTTTTGTAAGCCTTTATTGAAGTATATTTTAGAAGATGTCATTAATCTTGCTTCACATTCCAGGATTTGTTTATGTATCTTCAGGTTAACTGTTGCTTACTTCAGTGGTCAGTATTTTCCTGGATTCTTTTCAAGAAAGGAAAACATTTGATAGTGTGTGGGAAGGGAAAGCACCGTGCTGACAACTTGTTAGATTCCTAGGGGTGTTTTTCTGGGGGATGAAATGCCACAAAAACAACTATATCACTGCAAATTCCACATTTCTGGGGCCTGTCTGATTCTAATATATTCACCTGAAGTCTCACTTTCAGTGAGGCTAGTACAGTTAAAAGGAAAATACTTTTAAGTTCTAATATTAAGGGCTGAATATTTTTTCACTTTTTTTTTTTTTTTTGACAAAAAGGTCAGTGCAGGAATGATTTATGAATATCTGATTACTTCTCTAAACTTACATGGGGAACCCTAAATATTTTTAATTGAGACATCTAGACTTTGTGTTTCAATCTTAAGAAGCTTTTCATTTCTTCAGTATTAATGTTTTTTGGTCAAATGTGCGAGCAGACATTTTGCAAATGTCAAAATTGCTAGAATACTGAGAAAAGAACCCTGCTATGCCTTACATATGCTCACATCTCCATTATCTGCTGTCATTATTTGGAGAGATTAGTAGTTGCTTCAGGTATAGATAGAAACAGCATATATAGGTGTCTCATGACTGCTGTCTTCTATTCCAGCCTCTGCTATACCAAGGTCATTGAGGGCCTGGGGAAAAGCAGCAGCTGGGTGAACAACAGTATCTGGAGCTCACTTAGAATATGAAAAGGAAAGCACAAAATAAAATGGCACCAGTAATTAATATTAGCAATAACAAAGTGCATCACTGCATGGCTGTTGCAAAGCATCAGCTTCCTTTTAAGAAACAAATATTTCTCCACAGGCTATTAGGATGATTTCTGAGCACCTTCAGCTGGCCACAGTCTGACACCACCACCTTAGATTCTTCTCTTTGTCTCCAACTTCAAAAGATGACTTAATGTGCAGCTGTTCCTAAGGCTATGTTCACAACCTGTGCTTTCAGTAGGTGCATTTACCCTGCATATGCATGTTATAAATCAGGTGAACACATTTGACATGCAGATCTCTGAATGCCAGCTAGATTTGCAAAGAACTGTCTACTATACATTCTCAGCTACATGGACACCTTAAAGTAATGTAAATGTGGTTGTTCTTGAGTAATTGAGGAGAACAGCTACCGTTGTCTAAGGTAGCTATTAAATTCTTATAATAAGGATTTTTCTGATACTAGAATTTAACTTAATTTCTTAACAAATAGCCTTACTTATGATATACTCTTTGCTGTAATCAATGGCTGCTTTGTAAAAAAAAAAAAAAAAAAAAAAAAAAAAAAAGTGGAAGATTAGACACTGAGGTGGTACTTAATTTCTTTACTGGTTAGTATTGATAACCTTTTAAGATTACTGTGACCTAAATATGGCCCAAGCATTTTTAAAACTCCTCTTCCTCAAATATAAGCCCTCAGAAGACATACTTTGGGAAACTCACCAAAACTCAGAACAGGTAACGGTAAGGGGGTGGTGGGGAAGAAAGGGAGAGAGAAATAGAACTATGGGGTACACACTTTCAATCAGCATCCTTATAACTTGAGTTGCTGATGAATTGCAGGATTTCTTTCTATTTTTCTATTTTTATAATCAGATAATGTGTTTTATGTGCATGACAATAATAAAGGCACATATAGGCATACGATTGTAGATTTTCCAAAGTACCTTGTGTTTTGAAAGAAGGCTTACTACATGCTTCTAGTCAGTCAACCTTGCTGAAGAGCTGCTTCACACCTAAGACCTTGATTCCAAAAGCTACAAGTAACTGTTATTTTTAGTAGCTATTTATCTGAAACATAATGGAAAAGAACATCTATGCAAATAGGAGAGTGCTTCCATCTTCTTGGAAACAGCCAAGAATGCAGACAGCTAATCACTAAAAGCCTTATCAGATATTGGTATAATTTCTAGCTGGTGCTGGAGGTTGCTTCCTCAAGCCATTAGCTGGTGAGTTAGTTTTTTAATAGTGCTTACAGCTGTCAAGGCTAAGGTTTTTCATCTGTTACTTCTATTAGCTAAACATATCAAGAAGGATGCAGTTACATTGGGCTTATAGCTAACTAGGAGAAATAACATTCAAGAGGTTTGTTGTGATGTACAAAGCACTCTTCTGTGCTACTTGTTCCTCAACTGCTGCTCAATTTCAGGCATCAGGTACAGCATTTAATCAAGATGACACAGCGGTGGTACATAGAAATTTTAACAAAATATTATTGAGGAAAAACAACAGAGAACACTTTAGTTGATTTATTTGAAGCAGTAATGCCCAAAATGCTAGTTCACAGACTATTTCTTTTTTTTTTCTTAAGCAAATACCCTCTGTCAGGCTATCATTGAATGACTTTGTATTTGTACAGCAACTGTAATCCATCATGCTTGACTCAGCCATCCAAGGAGAAAAGCATACAGAATAAAAAGTACACAAGTATTCTGAGAACCTGTATGTATAGGTATATTTAAATATATGTGCACTTGAATATAGAAAATCGCCTTTACTAGTGTGGAAGCTGTCATTATTATAACATGTAATGTAAAAGTTCAATAGGCAGCTGTTTAAGATTACCGGCATAGCTTTTTCTGGCATGAAGTTTCAGAACAGCATGTGTCAGAAGAGACAATGCTAGCATCCCAACACATGGAAAACCAGGAGGTAATCTTCTTAACTTTGTTTGACTGAGATGTAAGAGATTTTGTAAAGTAAGAAACATTTGCCTTGAATGCAGTTTTTTATACAAAAGCTGAGCTTATGATATACAGCTTCTAGAATCAATGGGTTATCTTCCCGTGCCTGACTCCCCTGTAAAACACTCTATACTGTAAATAAGGTCTTTGTGCCATAAGAAATAAGCATATTGTCTTGAAATGACTGGTGGTCTTTCAGTATACATTGGAACTTGTGTGCTTGCAGTTCCTGTGTAATAGTTGCAACTAATCCAATTCTGGCTTAGTTCTGTAGTGACACAGGTGTTCTGAAAATCTCTTTGGTTTCAGTCAGCTCTAGGGTGCTTAAGAGGAAGGTGTTTGCCTTACAAGTCCAGAGCCAAGTTGTGGTAAAATAGTACTCCAGAAAAGGGAAGAAATACCCTTCAAGTCTGATGCTAAGGGCTGAGAGCTTATGGTTTTAACACAGTTGAGAGATCTGGTCCTGTTGCCAAGTAGCAAGAGCGATGGAATCATTTTTGCCTTACTGTTACTCTGATTCCAAGCTTTCTTCCTCTCTCAACACCTTCTCTGTTTCATTAGGTTTTCAGAAGTTACATGGTCTTCTCAATCCCTTTCGTCTCTTTTTCCTTCAGCTGCTCTTCAGGCTTTTTGCCAGCTGACTGTATCTGGAGCTCAATGGCCATTCAGTTGCTTTTTCTCCAATTTGCCTATTCTTGAGTCCTTTTTAGAGGAGAGTGTCAGTGAAGAAGTTTCAACTGATACTTCTGTGCATTATGTAAAGTGTCAGACTAAATTCTTATGTTAACAATTTTCTCTTACAGTTGCTGTCTAATTATTAGTGCAATTTGTATGTGACTGAATTTGAATAAACTGAAATCAAAAATTGTAATGCATTAGTGAAAATATACTGTGAAAATTCTGTATTTTGACACGCTTAATTTTGCAGCTATCTCACTGCCTGGATGCTATCAAAGCTATAAAATTTAAATGCAAATACAAAGAATGAAGAAAAATCTGGAGATATTGTTTCCATTTTGCATTTGATCCCATCTTGTTTACTGAATGCTAGCTTATTTTCTGGATAAACTAATTACTGTCAGGGACTTATCTGATGACTAAATACCTTCTTTTTGGCAATAGAAGGCTCAATTCGTTCTGTAATTCCTTTACATTGGAGATGACGAATGTTCAAATGTTCAATATTCTCCTTTCTAGAATAAAGACAGACAAGTTTGATAGGAGGATTATAATGTATTTTATTTCTATCATAGCACAAGTCTGTAGTGTTATTGAGCTGAATAGCCTTCTATATTCCTCAGGGTATAAAAGAGGTCATATGCATGTTTCTATAAGGTTTATAAGGTCAACAGAATGTAACTAGGTTTAATTAGGCATTACTTTTAGTTAATAGCTAGTAGTAGTTTAATAATGTTAAAGAATAAGTAGATAACAGGTCTAGAGGCAGGAAATATTGTGATGGGTCTCTGACATAAAGGTGGTGATTGCGAAGTCAGCCTGTCATGGTGTAGGAGTCGGGGGGGGGGGAGAAGGGTGCTTTACTGTATGAATGCTTTCACTATATGACTATCTCCAGCAGTTGTTATCTGACTTCATCTTGAGTCCTCTGCTATCCTGAGAAACCCTGCCATAGATAAGTAGCTCACAAGTCTGTATTCTGATTATGACCCCAGTCTTGGGGTTGTACTGAAACAAATATAGCAAACCCAGAGCAAACCTAAAATGTGAAGAAAAAGGCTACAGTTGATCTACCACAGGAGGGAACAAGAGGGTCTGGGCCATCAAATACCCTTGGAAGAAGAGACTTGGTGGGAGATGAGCTCATAGTTGAGCTGTCTGCTCCTCAGAACAAACACAGAGGTGAGCAAAAAAAAATTCAGTAGTCACTATCAGTCTTATCTAGGAGACAAATCCTCTCTTGATCCCAGAGCTGATGATTAGTTTAATGCTTGACAGGGTTTAATGCCTCTACTAGGATTAGTGCACTTCACCTCTATCATATTTTTAACCTTGGCCAGTTTCCAGTGTTTCAGGGGAAGGTGAACCATGCTTGCTTTTCCCTGGTTGCCAAATTGTATCTCAAGTGGAAAAACCTCTTCCTGCATCATGATCCCTAGAGCATGCAATTAATAAATGCAATAATAAATGTGATAAAAGCAATGTAAACAAAAGCTGCCTGTCAAGGAGAATCCTTTCATATTTCCTGGGTAGTAGCAGGACATAAGGGAAATAGCAAGGAAATTTTTGGACCTAGCTGAAAAGTCCTTCAAGGTTGTTAAGGGACAATACCTAATTTATTAGAGAATCTAAGGTTTAGCACATCTTAAAATTATTTGCTTTTGCAACCTGGACATCAATGCAGCTGTAATGGTTAGGTGGGACTTAGTCTTCTACATTGCTGCTTCCTCTTGACAAAGTGATTAGAAGGTGTTTAGCCTTACCTGGAGATTTTTGGATGGGGCTACTGGGTAGTCAGTCCTCTGGGCTATCACTGGAAACAGTAGGCTGCTCAGTAGCATGGGCATGTGCACTGCTGCTTACTGTACATTTATGCTTACTGTCTACTGCGCCAATATTGGTGTTGCAGGTAGATAGGGGTAGCATGAGGTGGGCTAGCGATTTTAGAAGAAAAGTACATTTGTAGGATCTCTTTAACTAGACCAGGTGCTGGTCTTCAAAGAAGAATGGAAGATTTATCAACCAGGTTATGCTCTTAGAGCTTTAAGAGCAGTATCTGGTCACCACCTCCTTCATTAGCCACAGGCTGGAAGAAATGGAATCTGTGCTAACATGATCTTAACATGACAGAGGCTCAAGCAGGGGCCAATGACAGCTTACAATGGGATAGTAGTGTGGCCTTGCAACAGGAGAAAGGCAGGCATGAAGAAAGAGTAACACAATGCTGTGAGGCATGCTAAGCTCAAACCAGAGGTTGGCAGTTGCAGGGTCAGGTAGGGAATCCCAGAGTGAAATCTCTACATAAACTAATTTTGCTTAGTACGGATTATCATATCTGCATGCTGCAGTAGTTTGCAAACCTAGGTGCACCTCAGACTTTCCAATTGTTTCGTAAACTTAGTTTTCTAAAGGAAAAAATGTTGCTGTTCAGAAACTGTGCAAGAAGAAGAATGATGGCATTTTTAACTGCATAGGTATTGCTGATTTTTGCTTTTGTCTGACAGATACTTGCATGCAAATTTAACATCAACATTTATTCCAAGCAAATGTAAAATACTTGTGTTGGGAGGTTGAGGGGGGGAAATTACAAGCAGAATAGTACAATTATACAGACCTAAAATGTCTGCATCTGTGGCTCTCTGAATGGGGACTGTATTGCTGTGTATTTTAAGAAAGAGGACCAGTGAGTGGCCTGGAGGATACAATGATTCTAACCGTGGTCAGCAGCTGACTAGCTGCTGCTCTGATCTATGTGGCACTGGGGAGGGAGAAAATGGTAAGTGATCTTTTTGTATGTGAAAACATTTTGAAGATTAACTTTTTCAGTAGGAGAGAATGAGGTGCAGGTGAACTGTAATATTCTTACATAGCTCAATGTCTGTTTTACCTGATTGTATCAATAAGAAATCAATGGAAGCTTTATTCTGAGTGTGTTTTTAAAAACTTATTGTTTTCAAGTAGAAAGGGAAAACATTTTCTAACTAAGAAAAAAAAACAGATATTAAGAAACTATATGGTACTGTAGGCTACCTTTTCCCATGCCTTTTTGTAAAAGAGTGAATCAGGCTATGAATTCTATCTCACTTCAAGTCACTGACTATTGCTGCTGCTTTTCAGCATGCTGCAGAAGGACAGATAAAATGCAATAACTGCAGTAGAGGAAGTTACTGGGGAGTTTACAACTAGCAGGGCAAGACAGACTATGAATTGAAGTTTTGAACCAGGAATACCTTCTCACTGGGTCTGTTGGAGATGCAGCAAGGATTATTGGCTACACTGGTAGGTGTATTTAAAAACAAAAAAAGGTTGTGAGTCAAGGAGTCTTTTAGTCTTTTCATACCCTCCCCATCAAAGTGTGCTGTCTCAAGGTGATATAATCATGCTGATACACCACTGAATCCTGCTATGAATGGTTGTGCTTTGCAGCAAGGGTTACTGAATCAAACCAAGTGCTGGGGCTCTTTTGGAGGTCTTTAGCTCAAAGTGGGCAGAGTAAACACCATAGAACATCATCGTGGCTTAACTGGTGCAGACCTCCATCACCAGGGTGGGGGTACTGAGACTGCATCTGGCTTCTACACAGTTGTGCAAAACAACAGAGGTGTTTTTGTATTCCAATCTTTTCACTCACTGAAAGAGGTTGGAAGGGACCTCTGGAGATCACTTACTCCACTCCCCCCATTCAAGTAGGGTCAACTACAATGAGCTGCCCAAGACTGGCAGTTCTCTTCAGAGTTTCTGCATCTCATGACCTTTATGGGCAGCCTGTTTCAAATATTTGATTGCTCACACGGGTTTAAAAATATTTTTCTTCTGTTCACATGGAGTTTCATGTGTTTCAATCTGTGCCTGTTGCCTCTTGTTCTGTCAGTGATCATTGTAGACAAGAGTCTGGCTGCCTCTTCATTCCCTCTTAGCAGATATTTATATGTATTGATAAGATTCTTCTCTTTGCAATCCAGACTTCTCTAGGTTGAACTGTCATAGCTCAGATCCTCTCCTCATATGAAAGAAGCTCCAGACCTTTAGTCATTTTTGTGACCCTGTATTGGACTGTATTCATATCTATCTTGTGCTGGGAACAAGTTTTGTGGGCCACCAGCCAGTCTCTTTGTTCGTAATGCACGCATGAACATGGAATACAAACATAACTTTTACAAAAAATAATTGAAAGGTAGTAGATCATGGTAACATGGAGTATGTTACCTGCAAAAAATGCATTTTGGAGCTCCCCCTTTAATGTACTCTCTTTTCCTTAGGGAACCACTGAACTCATAGGGTGTGGAAAGTGTGCTGCAAGGTTTGGTCTTCTTTGTGCTTAAAGAATGAAACGTATCTTCTATTGAAAGTGACTTCAAAATGCATCAGAGGAAGCTGTAAATCAGTTCATTGAAACATAGAATCTGCATCTTTGCGTGAAAAGTTTTGCATCTTTTTTTGTGGGTATGTTCACATTTGGAGTCTTGTTTAGCTGGCTTTAAAAGATGCCAAGATTTCAGGTGGGCTGGAAACTGATTTCTGTCTAGTGGTATCCTTTCTATCTGCCATTGATCTACCTATGGAGTCCTCTTAGAACAGATGAAAAGCTAGCAATTTGGATGATCAGTCTTGCTGAATGAGGCAACTGGCTTCTGCTTTCCTCTGTGGGAGGTAGCTTTAAGTTCTTGGATGGTTTCTTACAGCAATAGCTTATCCTGAAAGGATTTGGGAGGTAAGAAAGTGGATTTTCAGTTTTTCAACGTGTTTTGAATCAATTTATGGAATTTACTTAAATAGCAGATCTGGGGGCCTGGCAGGCACAACTCACATGTACGTGTTCTCAGTACGGTTGGACATCTGTCAGTGCTTCAGGAAATAGGCAATTACATTTCGTAGGTGTGAGTTCTTGCACTTAAGAAATATTTGGACATTAATGGGTCAAAATGGCTTTGAAAACGCACATCAAATTTGTATTTGGAAATATGAGCTGAATTATTGTACCTGTTCACAGACTATCCCCAGACCATAAAAATGAATGAAAAAAATAACAGCAAGAGAATGTTTGTTCTTTACAAATTAGGGAAATTTCTTAGGAAAAAATTAAGTATGATGTGTTGACATTTTTGTGGAACAGCTTAATGGTGTGCTAAATATTTTCATTTCAGTTCCTTTCATTGGCCTGTAACATGCAATCAGATATTTCCTGGGTAGGGGCTGAAAGTAATGGACGCTTAGCCTAAATGGACCACAACTTAATGGAAGGAAGGGCCCAACATTTTATGGTGTATATCCACCTCCTGTCACCCTTCCCACTCCTGGCCCTTAAGCTGTGCAGAAATTGCTTTCACAGTACTTGAAACTGTTGAGGGATCATGTCTGGGCTAGTAGAAGCTGAGGCTGGTGTAACACATCTGCTTTGAAACAGTTCTTGTGGAAGGTAGTGAGAGATCCCATATTCCCCATGAGACTTCTGCCTGAAAATAGCCATGAGAGAATGGGACTTGGCCTACAACAAGGTAGTTGTGAAAATGTTTCATAGACATTGGCTTTCTCTGTAAATGAACATCATTGTGGGTGCTCAGAGATGTATGTGGAATGGCTAAGTGGAGCAAGGTTGTTTCAGTCTTGAAAAAGAAATTGTGGAGAAAAGATAGGGTAAAAGTCTATGCAATCATGGGAAATATGGAGTAAGTTTTTTTTAACACCCCCCTTCCCCCCTCAACAAATGAAACTTTAAACCAGCTGCCCTCCCCCCGACAAACACGCAAAACCTGCTCACTATTCTGTTACAAAAATGAGCATCAGATGAAACCAGTACGTGCCAGATTCAATATAAGATTAGATCATGAGGATCACCTTGCCACAACATATTGTAGATTGTAGTGTTGATCCAAAATCTCTAGATGGGTTCAAAGGTAATTTTATATAAAATCATGATTGCAAGCCCATCATTAAACACCATGTCAGCACTGCTATGATATGAAGCTTGTAGAATATCTATGTTTTCTGACACTATTGAATTTGAATTAAGTAGATACTTAGGGAAGTTTCTCTCTATACTTGCCATGTTCTTTCAGTGCTTCCTACACATCTACTGCTGTCTCTTGTCAGAGGTAAAGTACTGTGTTGGATGGTTTTTAGCCAACCCTACTTCAGCTATTCATATGAAGCTGTTCTCCACCATCACTTTGTATACGATTACAGAGATGGAGACTCTAATCCACCCAGTAGAAATAAATTTCTAAGTGAGAATATCGATGTTAGTAAATTACATTAGCATTTACACTAGAATTTCTTCCAAGAGACACCATAACTTTATATGAAGCTGGAGCATGTGAAGTTCCAGTTTTCTGTTGGGGTAACCCTATAAGCCTATATGTTTGTTCAGTAGATAATCCACCTTGTTTGTGTTTGGCAATATGTTGTTCTGTGCTAAAAGGAGCCAAAATAGAGAAGAGAACGTGATATTCAAATGTCTGGGGAAAAAAAAAAAAAAGGACATGAAAATATTTCAACTTGCTTTAGTCATTTAGTCAGTGTCAGTGCTTGACAGCTTCAATGTCTCTTTCCAAAATGGAGAACTCATCAATCAGCAGGCTTTTGTCCTCACTGATATGCTATAGGACAGTTGGCTTATTTCTATGTTTTTCTTCTTTTTAGATGATCATGGCAGTCTAGATTATCTGTTTCATAATTTACTCTGGGCCTTCAGGGCAGGACTTGAGGGGGGGAGGATGGGGACAGTTTTCCAGGTGTGAAACATTCCTAAATCTAAGTGGATTTTTTTTCTTATTGAGCATACCTTTAGGAAAATTGGATAAGCATTTGGATACTTGTGACTTTTGAGTTACTGATAGATGCTCAGGCTTTTCAGTACTTACTTTCCTTCAAGTTGGAAGGAAAAAAAAAAAAAACAACCCTTGAACCACTGGAAGCGAAGGCCATCAAAATCATCATAGTGTTGCTTTCAACAGTTTTCATTGAGCCATTACCTTAGAATCTAATGCTTGGCGGTAATGAATCATGTTCTGTTAGCTTATTGTCCATTGTAATGCAATAAAGGATGATATACGTCAGGCAAGGATTGTCAGAAATATGCTATCTGTTGATTTAAAACAACATTTCAGTGTGACAGCTTTTAAAATTCATGATAAAAATATGAGCATGGAGATCAACTGAGTATTTATATGTATACATGCATAGGGAGTATATCTTGATACAGATGATTGAAAAGCATTTATATCACTTAGAATTGTTTTCTCTGCTTTTTAGGGACACAACTGCTATGTTTGGAGTGATGAAGTTACCTTTGCTTAATATTGAATGCACGCGCAGTTGCCACTGGTAGCGTCCATGGGTGTAACAGAGGTCTCTTCATTAATGATTGTTACAAGCTATCAAATGGCTCACTGTAAATGTAATCATTCACTTCTCAACTACAATGCATGAGGTCAGAGAGCCGGAAAGGAGCAACATGCGAACTTGCTGACCTGTTAAACCAAAAATGTCTATACTCATTTGTAGATGTGTGCTGTCTTTAGCAGGCAGCTACAGAACAACACCTTTATACTAATGCTTGGCAGAACTTGTCAGTTTCTCCTTGGATTTTCATGGATGTTCATCCAGGGACCTTTCAGTGTACCTACATAAAAACTGTGTATGTCATGTCCTATGTCCACGGAGTGTCAGACTCTTTGTGTGTGCAGAACCATTGGAAATAAGTCACGGTTGGTCCAACAGATACTTCTCACAGGAGTTTTTCTCCTTTTCATTGTGTGTTCTGTGACCACACAGTGGCAATGAGATGCGTAAAATGCGTATGTCCAATAGCTCTACGGCTTGTGCACTGTGGTGGTGTCTTAGATTTTAAGGTATCTAGCAGCTGGTTCTGATTGTCAATGTGGGACCAAATTTTTAGTTGGGAAAATAGGATCTACCCGGAAAAATTAAAACTTAAATGGAAACTCTATCCTTATGACCTTTACAGTGTGGTCCTAACTTACATGCATATGTAGTTATTCTCTCAATGTCAAAATTAGAAGGGCACTACAAGTATCAGTGGTTTCTCCTCCATAGTTTTTTTTCCTACAGTTCCCAGTCATATGGATCTGTTGCTTTTGAGGTGAAAAAATGAACTCATAGTGCAAAAGAAGGAGGAAATCTTTCTTTCTGGACTAAATCTGCTTCCCTTTTTAGCAGCAGGTTTCAGTTAAAAGTAACTATGTATGTATGTCACTAGCCATCTCTTAAAATAGATCCAACAAAGTGGGTATTAATTGTTTTAGTTTAAAGAACTTTTTTAAATTTTTTATTTATTTATTTATTTTTTTCCCCCTTTGAAGTACTTCCAAATAATAAAAAGGTGATGTTGCTCCTATGGAAATGCAGTAATAGACACAGAATGCCTGGCTGGTAAACATGCAACAATTTCCTGAGAAAATTTAACAAAGTTGTTGCATCTCTGCCACGTTCCATACAGTTGTGTTGTGCCTTGGATAAGAATTTAAGTGGATAAGTGCAACTAGTGATGTGTAAAGTGTTTGGAAGAATTAATACTTTCCCTGTACTGCTTTATACATATTAAGAAAGAATATTCTGAGGATTATGTCCTCTTTCGGTGGTCATCATGCAACTTGGCTGACCTCATCCTCCATTGAGTTTTGTGTGGATATGATAGCATTTCTAGTGAGAAAAAATTTGTCACACTGTTGTCCAGAAGTCTATGCATGCTCTGTCTCAAAGGTAGATTGTTCTACTTAATTTATTTTCGTTCATTGTTTTTCTGCTTTTATCACATCATCCTTCTTTGGGAGAAAGAAAAAAAAGTAGTAGCATCTGACTATCTAGTTCCCTGAACACCTGAAAATATTCCTGCTCCTGTATTAGAATTGGATACTGTGACTCTGAAAGAGCATTGACTTTCCTTTCTGTGAGTACTGTTTTATATGGCATATGGCTGTTTTCTTCTTACAAGTGTTAAACTTGAGATCTTGGTGTTTCTTTATTATGTAAGAGGAAAAGATAGATGGAATATAATGTGTCTCTGCACAGATATTTTTGGGGAGCGGTGATGAATTAATATTAACCTTTATATATAAAAATCAACAGCAAATGCAGCATCAGGTCTTTTTTTAGCTGTTTTATTTTTGCATCTGTTGCATGAATCTTTTCTTTTATATTCATGTGACTTCTGTGCCCTCTAACGAGTTTATTAGCAGCAATTAGCAAGCACAGGTGGAGAAGTGTTCCTGCAAAATGAATCATTTTGGCAGGTTTCAAATATTCATTGTCACTTGCCTTTTGAACATTTTTTTTAACCCTGTGTGAGCTGTGTATGGTAAGGCTTTGCTAGCAGAAGTGGCTTCTGTGACTCCAATGCTGTGCTATTTTGTTGTGTGCACTCAACGAAACTAAGGTCCACCTTTAAGCTTACACAGGCTCATCACTTTAGCTCTTACAGAGCTGTCATAATCAGCTGAGCAGTGTGAAGTATGCAGTAAGGGAAAGTTATAAACCTAACACCACACGATTTAAATGTCAAGGTTTGTGCCACATCGTGGCCATGCTGTTTTCACAGGTTC
The DNA here is from genome assembly GCF_964211825.1 of Aythya ferina. Taxonomy (NCBI): domain Eukaryota; kingdom Metazoa; phylum Chordata; class Aves; order Anseriformes; family Anatidae; genus Aythya; species Aythya ferina. The sequence goes on from NC_140298.1 coordinate 30,376,829, forward strand.
CAAAAAACATCTACAGGGTAATACAGAGGACAGCTACTGACCTGAGATCTGTATTACTCTATTCTTGGGTTAAGAAAAAAGAAGGAGGGGGAAGACAAATCTCAGAGGATACAGTTAAGAGAATACTATGCGTACATCTGTTTTTAGATCACAAGCAGCACCCTCTGAAGATGAAACAGCTGGTGGACTGAGTGTGTGCACACAGTTCTGAAGCCCTTACATCTCCAGAGACTTAGTTCTAGAGCTTAGCACACCTCACCAAACACTTGATTAACGCCTAGGAACAGCATGCCTTTACTATTGGAGGTGTTTGGCTGTACCTATTAAACAATGTGCAATGTACTCCTGGTCAGTTTACTCTTCAGTGGCCTGGAATTGTGGATTACTCAGGAGTTGGAATGGTTGGACCTTGCAGTACTGAAAGGGCTGCCTGTTCTTGGCATTTTGGTGAAGTTCAAACATTTCTGCAAGGAAAATCAACAATGCAAGAAGGGAGAGGATTGGGATCATAGTGATTCCTATTGTGAGGATGAACTGTCTGTCAGTCCTCATTGTTTTGTAACCATTGCTGAACAGGTAAACGGTGGTTTCAGGTGTTTGTGGGTATTTGATTGTATTCTGACTGGACAGGGTGGCAAAAGCTTCTGCAGGGCAGATTGGTGCTAACCTGGAGGGGGTCAGTGCCAAACCCATAGTCTATTCCTCTTGCTCTTTGTGTAGAAGTTATTGGAGAACTAGCAATGTCTGACTGTAAAAGCTGGCAGAGAAGCTCTTCCATCTATGCTTTTTTTTTTTTTTTTTTTTTTTTTTTTGGCATCAGGTTGGGCTTTTTAGGTTGGATCTTTCTCTGGGGGGAGAAAAATACAATGGTGGTACATGGCTAAAAGCCTGTGAGCCCTGCTTTCAGGGATGTTACCATTTGGCTGGAATTCCAGTTTGGGCAGACTCTTGCAGTGGGATGAACTGACTGCATGATCATAAACTGTGGTAATGTCTGAGCATTTGGATCCTCCCCTGTTCCTTCTCCATTCCCTTTACTCTGGCATGCAAACTCTAGAAATGAATAGCCATCTTTTTCAGCTGGCATTAGTGAGAAATTATGCGAAATCTACATTTAAGTCACCTTTTGGCCTGGTAATCGTGGAAATGTGTTGTCTGCTTAATCCTTCAGAATAGCTGCTTTGAATACTTAGGTGCCCATGCTGCAATATGTGTACTGGAATAAATACCTCTTAAAAAAAAAAACAAACAAACTGTCAAGACAGTTGTTTTACTACCTCATTGCTTCCATCATCATCTTTGTGTTGTCATCTGTTCTTACTATTTAATTCAGACTTAATCAGAATCCATGAGGACTTGGAGACTGTTTCACTTGGCTAAGGGCAAGGACAGTTACGTAACTGTCAAGTTGCATATTTGGAGGAATAAAACAATGTGGATGAATTTCACAGAATCAGAGGATGTTGAGGTTGGAAGGAACCTCTGGTAGTCATCTGGTCCAACCACACTGCTCAAGCAGGGCTACCTAGAGCGGGTTGTCCAGGTCCATGTTCACCTCTCTTGACGTGCTGATGATAGCTGGCCTAATGCAGCCAAGAATACCATTAGCATTCTTGGTGTCAAGGGCACATTGCTGACTCATGCTCAATGTGGTGTCTACCCTCAGGTCCTCCCTGTGTCAGCCACTCCTTCTAGTTGTGTCATCTGTGAATTTACTTGGGGTGTACTCTAGCCCCTTGTCCAGATCATTAATGAAGATGTTAAACAGGACTGGACCCCATACTGGCCCCTGCAATACTCTGCTTGTTACCAGCTTCCAACTCAACTAGACTTTGCACCACTGACCATTACCCTCTGGGGTAATGGTCAGTTCAACCAGGTTCAGTAATGTTTCCATGACATGGTGTGATATCTACTGAGCACTGGTTCTCTTTGTTTTACAGTGCTGGTTTGTAACTATCTAATACAGCAAAACCTTGTGAGAACTGACGTGTTAATGGGGAAAATATAATTAAACATTATCCAATTAAACTAATCCTAATAGAAATTTCTCAGTACGTATCAACAAGCTGTAAGGCAGTAGCATTCAGAGGCACTTGCACGTCAGTAACCCCTTCTGTAGGGCACAAGAATGTTGCATGAAATTGATTTGAAGGGGGACAGCCACAGGAAGACTGGCATGCTGCTTTTCAAGCTGCCAGTTGCATGGATTCCCTAGTGCATAAATGTTTTTCATCAGTTGTTGATTATTTTCGTTAGTTCACAGTTTTAGCATGCAGTCAATGTTTATGGTGTTAGTTTACTGTTTTTGTTATTGTATGTTAATTACCTTTTAGAAGCTAGATCTAGGTTTAAGATGAATGCACTGGGATTAAGAGAACTAGACCTGATGGATGTGGTTAGCTGTCTGGGTTGTGAGGAAGAGATTTTTGACAGGTAGGACATACGACAAGTAGAATGTAACTTGCTCTGAAAAAAAGATAAAGTGAATTGGAAGCTTGAAAGTGGATTTCTGTAGGTAGACTTGCAAAAAACCCATGGAGATTTGTCAGCTGGAAATCAAGACAGGGTGAGTGCATGCCTTGGAGAAAAGACAGCAAAGAAAAAGTCAAATAATACTGGAGAGCAAGAAGGGACAACTAAATGCCAGGTAGAAGCTGTGCCAGCAAGGGCATGTGTCAGAAAAGTAAAGCTTGTCAACCAGAAGGGAATACAAGATGGGTTCAGACTTGACCCCAGGTGAGTATTGCTTTCTGTATTAGTTACTTGTTCTGTTTACCCTGCGGTATGCATTTCAAATCTCCTTAAAACTGCATATCATTTGAACGTTGAATTTCAGTGCTTGCGCTCTGACCTTTTGGAGTACTGGACTAGTTATTCTACTATGGGGACATGACAAGTTGTATGGCACCTTATGGATATTGCAAGCAAAGTATAGCCAAGTAGGTGTATCTCCTGATGCTTTCATTGGCAAGAAAGCTGATTAGAGGCATGTTAACTATTATTTCTTGTAACAGGTTAACTGCTTGTAGGGGAAGACCCATCCCTCCTGCTCCTAAACTTGGGGTGAGTAAAACTGGTGTTTTCATAGCTTGCTTTCTGTAAGAGGTCCAGTTTTTTCTGAGGGTCTGTTATTTTAAATATTTAATGTTTGTATACATTTGACTTCTGTTTTCAAAGGACAATTAGGAAACCATGCTAGTAGCCTACTGTGGAGATGGGAGGGAAGTGAGTTGTTAATGCTGATGTCTGAATAGGTTTATTGCACATGTAAATGTATGATTTGGACACAGATTCATGATAGGTGAGCCTCGGGCTCAAATTCAATTGCTTGAAAGCACATATAGGCAATGTTGTGCTACTCCGTGTCGCTCTGAATGCTGATCTAAAATGCCTCAATATTGATTGGGTAGAGGGCTCCAAGTGAGGTCAAGGACAAAGAGAAGTCTGACAGATGAAATGTGTGGTTTCCTACAAATCCCTGACCATGCTTACCTTTACATGCAAATCGTCTGACCTTAAATAAAAGTAACTTTGTGCAGTACTTAGGAATTTAGGTGAGAATAATTGAATTCTACTGGAAGAGACTAACCTCTACTAAGTTAGTCTGACAACCTGGATTTGAAAAGCAAGGGTTTTTAATGTTTCTAAGGAACTTAAATATTCTGGTTCCATTGAAACTCAGTGACATGTGGTTACCTGCCATTTAAAATACTGTCCAGAGAAATTAGCCTTCCAAAGCACAGAGATAAAGCGAATCCAAGCATTTCTGCACAGTTCTGATTTTAAAATTATGATGTCTTAGCTATTCACTTTGAAAATATCTTGCTCGTTGCTCTAAAGGTCTAAAGGAAAACAAAAATCTGAATGATTTCTTGAAAGTATGACTGAAATTGAAGTTTTTGAACTTTTCCTGACTGGGTATTTGGTTCACCATTCTGTAGTAGTCTTCTAGGGCAAGGGAGGTGGGAGTAAAAGAAAGCTGAACATACTGTTTTAACGCATAAGCTTGTGTCCTGCATCTCCTCTCTGTTCTGGAAAGCAGAACAGTCTTTCTCATGAGAATTAATCCAAAGGAAGGCTTTTTTTTTTTTTTTTTTTTTTTTTTGCAGCAGGCACATGCTGTTGGCTCATACTCAATTTGTTATACTCACTGACTTTTCATGACTTATGCGTATTAAAATATTTTTGTTAGACTTTCCACCCTGATTTTCTATATTATCTTCTGTAATGGAAATCCAGGTTTCAAGTTGGCTTTCATACTTTTTTCTGATCTTTCTTCTCCAATCTGGAAATTAAGAACTGAGTTATGTTTATTACTTATTGATGATACAGTACAAATATATGAGCAAATGCAAGAGGGAAGACAGAGGAAGTTGTGCCTAAAAATGAAGGATTACATTTTCTGTGTTGTCTGTTTTGGGCAGGACAGGAGCCCATTCACTGGAAAGCAAGCAGCATAGGCTGCCAGTTGTCTGCTGTAGGTATGTTTAGGCAAACATTTGTAATGATTTGGTAGGAAGGAACCATCTTCATTTCTCCTTTCCTTGTAGAATTGCATTTTGTACCTTTCATGAGGGGGAGGGAAGAAAAAACCTTACAAATGGAATGACTGCGCACACATGAACTTCTTGGGTTTGAGTACTGGTGTGGTTTTTGAAACAAAGCTGTGTTGGTAGCTGTTCGCTGCGTGATATTTTGGTACATGCTGGGCAAGGTGGCTGTTTCTGCTTGTGGTGGGTGGTTTTTAAAAATAGGTTGCAAGAGAAAACATTCACAGAAAGTGATAATTGTGAAAGCTGTCCAGGAATCACCTTCTTGAACTATATTCTGTTATACTGGGTCTTCTCTGATGCCCATTCTGGGAATTAGGATTAGTATTTCTAATAACTTCCTGCTTCATGGAATCTGTCCTTAGCAGAAGATCTGCACCTGAGATTTTTTTTTTTTTTTTTTTTTTAGATGGCATTTTGTTTTCTGTGGTGTACTACCCAGTTGTGCTACCGGTCATGAAATCTGTGGCCCTAAGATTCATGTTAAAGCAAAGCAAGGAATGGGACCAGAAGTGTGCAGCATTATTGCCTTTAATCTTAGTTATCACTTCTTGAGCATTGTAATCTTTCACCTGCAGAACAGACAAGAAATTCTGTAGTGAAAAAGAGCATGTTAGCATTATGAAGCTCACATGTCTGACTTATTGTGAGTTTGCTCTTTGAGTTCTCCAGCTAATGACATGGAAGAAAGGAACCCCCCCTCCTTTTAGGGTCTGAGTGGATAAACGGCTGTATGATCTTTTCTATCAACTGTATAATGCAAGGCATAAGATTTTCACTGAGAAATGTCTTCATCTGATGCTTTTTGCTAATTGGAGGGGCAGTGGATGATTAGGTCAAGCTTGTCTTTCATGACTGAAAAGAGCAACACGATCCTTCAAATATCTAGATTGTGATCAGAAGTGCTATAGCAAAGCTATGATGGAGTGTGAAACAGCTTGGGGGCAGAGTGGGCCTTACCAGCATGTCAGAAAACAGAAGAGGCCCTTATAATGAAGATGGAAAGAGCTGAGGTTAGTCTTTGTCTCTGTCTTCTGATATTATTTTAGAGAGGATGCCAACCCAGCTGGGAATTCATAGTGGAATTGTAATCTGAAGTATTGCATTCTTCCTTTAACTTAGTGCTACAGACAATTTTGTCAACTTGAGGCTTGTTATTGAAGTGCTTGTGCTGATTAAAACAGCTCATCAGAACTCCTTCCTAAATAGAAGAATATTTTTTCAATAAAGCCAGCCTAAAACGGAGCAAAATTTAGCCCTTTTGCATTCTTGCGATTGGGTATCAACTCTTTGGAAGGAATTGAAAAAGCAACTGTTCTGAAAGAGTATATATAGAGCAAAGTTAAAGCTGTTGGAAGCAGAAACTGTGTAGAAAACAAATTGATGGAAGCCACCCATTGATGGTGCCTGCTTGCATCATGAAAAAAAATCTGTAAAGTAATAGTTTTTTGTCAAAATCTGCTACTCCTTTGGCTGTTTTTGTATAGGACTTGCTTTAAAATTTCTGTATTTGTATGAACCATACAAATGGCCTGGCGTTCTTCGCAGCGTATGTTGCTTACAGATTCCCTGTAACGATGAATTGCAGCCTTCCTGTGGAGTGTGATGACAGCTCTTGCTTTAAAGGCTTCAGTGCCACTGCCTAAAGAAAAAAGGCAGATCTGCCAGCTTTTGGAGGCAATTCTGTCTGGTCTAGCTAGGAAGACTTTGCAATGAATTTATCAGCTGTGTTTCATTTTAAAAAATGGCTGACCAAATGCTGATTTATAAATAGAGATGGGGTTGTAGGCTAAATGTGATTAAGAAGCTTCTCACTGTAACTGGAGCTACAGAGAGTCTGGGTTTTGAGCTGACTTCATTCAAATCAAATGTGCTGATGGGTAGAAAAACACAACGTTTGAGTTGGGTCTATTATAATTTCAAGAGAGAATGAATTTTTTACTACCTTTTCACTGCCCACCATTTGTTACACACATTTGTTGTATTGCAGAAAATAGCATTTTAATATACTAGTAGTGGATAACATTTTTGAAAAGTGCTTGTGGCCGAAGCCATTTGGAAAATTACATTTTGTATACTTAACTACATAAATAGATGTATGGATCTTGTGCCAGGAAATCTGTTCTAAAGTAGTAGTTAGAATCCTGATAGAAATCTGTGGTAAAAACCCAACAGAGATGAGTAAAAAAATAATCCTCCTGTCCAGAAGAAATTGCATAGCTAATACAGAAGGTTGGGGACATAAGAGAAATTATTTAAAAAAAAAAAAAAGGCAAAACATTGCAGATCGGGTGTAAGTTAATAGGAATTTCAGATATAAACTTATTTATACTTCACTTTTTAAAGTGAACTGTAAGGTTTACAAAGGGAAATAACACAAATTTTTACTGCTATCGTATAAGACAAAACAAACTGATTCTGGTTAGGTGCACTAAATGTCATGTACAGAAGTGTGAATATTCAATCTGGTAAAAGTTAGTTACAGCAGTGTCAAACAAGTGAATACACTGCAATAATGGAATTCCTGAAGTAAAAATTCTGTATAGAAAATGCTTCGCTTGTATGCTAATATTTTTGATGCAGGTATCTTGTTAAAAGGGCACCTTCAGCTGTTTCTCCTCCAAGGAATGGAGTTAGTATCATCAGCTTGCATGTGGAACTGATAGATTTATTATTAGAATGACACAATTGTGTTTATCTTATTATATTTATACAAGCTAGGACTAAATCAACAGCTGAGATTAAAACAAAACAAAAACAAATGAAAAAAGCAAAACACAAGACTCGAGTACTCAAATTGCAACTGAAAGTAAAAATACAAGGAAAAAGTGGTTAATACGGTACAGCTCTATCATGGGATATTCGTGGCTAGCATAAATGATTGTGGTGCCATTGATGTCAAAGGTTGCTTGATGAAGGTTTGTTCAGTATAACCTTGGGAATAGTCTTATTACATGCCTCAAAGTGGGCAAAGGCCCAAAGGAGTTAGACAAGTAGAGTCTGACAGGTAACCATAAAAGCTTCCTGTCACATTGGCCATCATGAATTCTATATATGCTATGTGTGAAAAGCTTTTTTAGAATGAGTTAGATATTGGGGGTGAAAGTATATAGCTCTGGGAGCACTGTATGAAAACTATGCTCTTCAGTCACCATGAACACAAATTTATCGAGCCTCAGTAAAGAAATGAATACTTCTAGAAGCAATTCAGAATAACACTTCCTTCCAAAAAATGCCACAGTTTTAAAATAATGTATCTCAGACCCCTTTTGGGCTAGGACCACAAGCAATATGTCATTGGAAATGAGGTAACTTGTGTGTTTTAACCAGTGGGCCACAAAATGCTGTTGTGTGGCCCCGGCAGGTCCTGCTATGTTTTCAGATGGGTGAGTTTAGGCGCAAAAACCTGTTTGTATGGCAGTTGGACTCATGAGAGGTCAAAAAGATAGGAAGGAATCTGCTGACAGTCCGCATATTATTTTGCTATAAAATATGTAAAATGTTATAAAACAACAGAAACATAAGCTAATATCTAGGTGGTGACTTAGAAATAAGATTGTATATTTAATGGTCTTTCCAGGTCTGTAGGTCAACTGCATGAAGTTTAACAAGGCCAAGTGCCGGGTCCTGCACCTGGGGCGCAATAACCCCAAGCAGAGCTACAGGCTGGGAGAGGAATGGTTGGAAAGCTGCCAGGCAGAGAAGGACCTGGGAGTGATGGTGGACAGTCGGCTGAATATGAGCCAGCAGTGTGCTCAGGTGGCCAAGAAGGCCAACGGCATCCTGGCTTGTATTAGGAACAGCGTGACCAGCAGGGCTAGGGAGGTGATCGTCCCCCTGTACTCAGCTCTGGTGAGGCCGCACCTCGAGTACTGTGTTCGGTTTTGGGCCCCTCGCTACAAGAAGGACATCGAGGTGCTTGAGCGGGTGCAGAGAAGGGCGACGAAGCTGGTGAGGGGCCTGGAGAACAAGTCCTACGAGGAGCGGCTGAGGGAGCTGGGCTTGTTCAGCCTGGAGAAGAGGAGGCTCAGGGGTGACCTTATCGCTCTCTATAGGTACCTCAAGGGAGGCTGTAGCGAGGTGGGGGTTGGCCTGTTCTCCCACGTGCCTGGTGACAGGACGAGGGGGAATGGGCTTAAGTTGAGCCAGGGGAGTTTTAGGTTAGATGTTAGGAAGAACTTCTTCACTGAAAGGGTTGTTGGACACTGGAACAGGCTGCCCAGGGAAGTGGTGGAATCACCATCCCTGGAAGTCTTCAAAAGACGTTTAGATGTAGAGCTTAGGGATATGGTTTAGTGGAGGGCTGTTAGCGTTAGGTAGAGGTTGGACTCGATGACCTTGAGGTCTCTTCCAACCTAGAAAATTCTGTGATTCCACAGAAAGTGGCATACTGCAGGCTTGCTCTGACACGTGTTTATAAACATGTTTTTCTACCTTCAAGGCCTGTTGTCCATTGCTGTAGCTTGTCCCTCACCCTTTTGGCCTGGGGGCTTTGGTGCAGTAGCACCATTTGATTGACTGCTTTCAGCACTTACCCTACCTCCATCAGCTGTAACCCAAGGGATGAGGAGCAATGTAATAGGTATCCAAATGAACAAGCTCAGATACCAACAGGCACAGGTTCATGTGAAAAGCTTTGGAAGTCTGGGTTTGTTTGTCAGCTCCTTTGGAAGGGAAGATTTTCTGCTCCATTCTTTGCTTGCCTGTGCCTTGCTTCCATTTGGGAACTGTCATGGCTTTTTAATGCTGTAGACAACCTAGGTTCTCTTAAGGCTGTAAGAGGGGAAGAATGGGGAAGAGTCGGTGTGAATTTAAGTGATGATGGGAACCTGGAAAGTGTTAGTGGGGCTATCTGGAGGAAGAGGAACACAGGGGATGCAATGACAGGTAGACTGGTGAGTCTAGTTTCATGGCTAATTTGAAGGACTCGAAGAAGTAGGAAGTACTATTTTTTTTTTTTTTTTAAAGTGGAAGCTGGGAAAGTTTTCAGCTTTTTTGAGAGAAGGTTGTGCAGAGTAAGAGCCTATACCTTGAGCCAGCTGTGGTTATGAAAAATGATAGTGAAAATCATTAATGTTACACCTGTCATTAACAAAATCTGCTCTCTTCCATTGTATTCTGTCTAGCTGTGAGCACAGCTTACAGGCTGTAACTTATTTGTAATTATTCTGAAATACCAAATGAACGAATAGTATATTTGGGGTCATTCCCCCTGGTGACTGACCTACAAAAAGTTGGCTTTGTTCACCTCCCACAACTGCAAAATCTGAAAAGAGTTAAAGGGGATAATTACCTTCCCCATCTGTGGTCACCAGGCAGAAATAGCTGCTTTAAAAAAAAAATAAAAAAGTTAAAATGAGAAGCTAAAGCACAGCGTAGGGCTAATTTCAGAAAGGAGAAAGTGAGGTTGATGACTGCTGTGTGGGCAAGAAGCAACAAGAGAGAAAGGAAAAGTCTTTCTTCTGGGAATCTAAAATCTTGCTTGACTTTCACAAACCAGTCTAGGAAGTGGTGATATTCAGAGTTCTTATGTATATTGTAGCAAAATGTCAACTTGACAGGTGTTACACTTTATTTTAATCTAATTAGGAGTAAGGTATAGCTGGGAATGTCTTTGGGAATGAATGGTAGGCCAGTAGCAGAAGAGAAATAGCTGTGCTGGACCTGACTCCCTTTCTTCCTGTGGAAGATGATTGTTGATGGATAATACTTGCTTTTTGCCCCCAAAGGCAAAAAAGCCATCATTCAGACGATGTGTGATCCCTTGTGCCTGGTGTGGAGGGAGCTGAACTTGTAGGAGCAAAGAGTTTAAACAAGGCTGCCTCGTGGGCTGCATAGAGCGTAAGTAGCAGGTTGAGGAAAACAATTCCCCTCTGTCCAGTACTGGTGAGGCTTTATTTGTGGTAATGCTTTCAGCTTGGGGCTCCCTGATACAAGAAAAATGTGGATTAACTGGAGTAAGTGCAGAGCAGGACTGAAGAGCTGGTTGGAGGTCTGGAAATCATGGCATGTGGGGGGAAGATGAGAGACCTGGGTCAGCTCAGCCTCGAGAAGGAAGAGCAAAGAGGGAGACCTTAGGGCTGTCTTCAGTTATGTTAACCGGAGGGTGTAGAGGAAAGACGGGACTAGAAGCTTCATGGGGTTGTATTACCATAAGAAGCAATGGGCTTTAGCTGCAACGTGTGAAATTTTGATTAAATACTGAGTGTATTTTTTCATATTTATAAAACCATGCGAGGGATGAAAACACTGGAACAAGGGACCCGAGAGGTTGTGTACTCCTGGAGATTTTAAAACTTGCCTTGACAAGTTGCCATGAGTGCCTTGATTTTTCTGGCTATGATTTGAGCAAGGTACTCAACTGGACCAGGTGACCTTCAGGGGCCATATTCCATGATATTCTATGATGCTGTGTGCTGGTGCAAATCCTATTCTGGAATTGTACATATTGTCTGTGAGATGCACTACCATACCTGAACTTAGGGTCACTTCATAAACAAGTCTGTTCCAGAAGATAATAGAGCTATTAGGAGCAATCAGTGTCTCTTTATAAAGAACTGATATTGTCAGGCGAACTAGGTTATACTCCTGGATAAAACCATAAAAAGAGAAGCTAGGGAGAAGGCAGTGATATAGTTGTTATTTGGATTTCTGCATTTCATAATGATGCGTGCTTGATTAATTTCAATTTAGGATGGATATCTGATGAGGATCTGAATACTTTCTCTTAGACCTCAGAGACTGGGAAGAAAGGTAAGGGCTGTTTTCTCCATAGGTAAGACTTTATAAAATGCATAAAACTACCTCTCTTCTTATGTAACTGGCCTGTTAATGTCAGAAGAGGTAATGTACCACTTATGAAAATTGTTATTCCAGTGCTGAAACCTGTCCCTGGAGCAGACTTGATTTTTTTTTTTTTTTTTTTTTGCCCCTCAAACTATCATTGATGTATATGTTTGTGTTCCTGATGGCTTAATGTTTTCAGAAAGTTATCTTCATTAATTACCTCAGAGTGGGTTTAAGCATATGCTAATGACATTAACAGGTAACATCAAATTGAAGTGAATTGCATGCATCACTGAAAGTAGGAGGAGAAAGACTTAAGCTAGCTAATAAAAACTTATATTAACAATGTGATACTCCGTTGGGAAAAAAATATGCTAAGATTTGAGGAAATATAATCCAAGGCTTAGATAAGCAGTGGGAGGTGAAGTGCAAGAGGCTGAAAGTAGTTCTGGTCTTAATGGGAAGCAAATGCATTTTTTTGCAGTGTGTTGGGGTTCTGCTTTTAGACTTCAAGTATTCTTTCATAAATGATGGCAGAAGGCTATGATTGTTCTGGAGAGCCTAACTACAGTGTGAACAGTAGTGGTTATGCAGAGTGCCAGGCAGAGAAGGACCTGGGAGTGATGGTGGATAGTCGGCTGAATATGAGCCAGCAGTGTGCTCAGGTGGCCAAGAAGGCCAACGGCATCCTGGCTTGTATCAGAAACAGTGTGGCCAGCAGGGCTAGGGAGGTGATCGTCCCCCTGTACTCGGCTCTGGTGAGGCCGCACCTCGAGTACTGTGTTCAGTTTTGGGCCCCTTGCTAAAAGAAGGACATCAAGGTGCTTGAGCGAGTCCAGAGAAGGGCGATGAAGCTGGTGAGGGGCCTGGAGAACAAGTCCTACGAGGAGCGGCTGAGGGAGCTGGGCTTGTTCAGCCTGGAGAAGAGGAGGCTCAGGGGCGACCTTATTGCTCTCTACAGATACCTTAAAGGAGGCTGTAGTGAGGTGGGGGTTGGCCTGTTCTCCCACGTGCCTGGTGACAGGACGAGGGGGAATGGGCTTAAGTTGAGCCAGGGGAGTTTTAGGTTAGATGTTAGGAAGAACTTCTTTACTGAAAGGGTTGTTGGACACTGGAACAGGCTGCCCAGGGAAGTGGTGGAGTCACCATCCCTGGGTGTCTTTAAAAGACGTTTAGACGTAGAGCTTAGGGATGTGGTTTAGTGGGGATTGTTAGCGTTAGGTAGAGGTTGGACTCGATGATCTTGAGGTCTCTTCCAACCTAGAAATTCTGTGATTCAGTCTTGTTTCTGAAGAGCATGTGGTGTGGTTGTGGGTACCTGACCTCTTACTGATTTTTTTTTTTCTTGATGGAATGTTCTTGTGTCCTTAGTTTTGCATTTCTCATTTGAATTTTTTTTCCTGACACATTGATTTTCTAGCATAGGGCATGACCTTTTACATATGCTATAGATGGACAGACATGATACAGACTAACATTGGTTTTGGGAAAGGCAGGTGAGATTTTAGTTGGGACCTTCAAGTGTGCAAGTTGTAAGTCAGTGTAAGTAGTATTGTGAAACCCAGTAGAAGGTATTTACTTAAACTGATTTGGAGAGTGATATGTTTCTGCTGAATTACTAAATTGAAGTGACTATTTGAGAGGAAAAAAACGATTGGTACTCATCTCTATAGTTACCTGTGCCACCTATAGTCACTGCAAGTGTGTTCTGTGTGTTAGGTGGCAAACTCTCTTTAGAGTTGTCAGAAATGTCTAATGAAGGTGTCTGCTTTGGTAGGTGGGATACTATATCTGCAACTTGTAGAGAAATGAATGTCAGTAACCACCAGAATTATTTTTATTTCTGTAGAAGATGACTGGCAAGGTATGGATACCCTTGGAAATTGCTCTTTTTTATTTTTTATTTTTATTTTTTTTTCTTCATTCCTCCCTCTGTGGACTTTGGCTTTGGCTTTTAGGTAACTTCAAAGAGAACTTTTTTTTTTGTTTCTTTCCCTTAGAAACTGTTGCTGTGCAGCTTGCATGAGACACTGGTGTTATTTTTACAGCAAGGAGCACATTATGCTCTAGGGCAGATGAAAAGTAGAAGCCGTGAAAGTTAAAAGGTGTTAGTAATGCTAAGTTTCCCTTGCCAGATTGAGGTTAAGAATATGGTGAGCATTAATTGTGCTGCATTATTGAAGAGCTGCTCCTCTGTTACGAAGAGGTTAGTGAGCTTTGTGGTGCTTCTACCTAGACGGCTCTTCAGTGCTTGAAAATCTTTACTCTGAGTCTCTTCAGCCTTTAGGACGGTTAAAATTTCTTTGTACATCTTAAAGATGACAAGGTGAAGTGTACTATACTGGTGAAGAGCTCTTATTTTTAGGAGGCTAGTTGTGTCAATATCAGCCTGACACAGTATCATTCAGTTCATACTTGTTTGGCCCCTATTACAGTAATATGTAGGCCCTCGTCATTTGTAGTTTATCTTCTTAAACCTCAGGCAGAGCAAAATTGCCCAGGAAGGTCACTCATGGCCTTTCTGGTAAGGCATAGTCTCCAAAGCTTGAGGCTGTTTCTCACTTCTTACCATGCATCAGAACATCAGATTACCAGAGGTCAGCTGATGTGGTCTCCTGTCACCTGCATGCACTTTTTCCTTTGTTATGTGGGAGTGCTCTTTAAATGGGACACTATTTTTTTTCATGAAAAAATGACAAATCACAATATTGCTGTTCTGAACAGCCTGACTACAACTGGATTTTGTATCCAGAGTTCCTAAAGGTCAGTTTAAGCTCATTGATACAGCTACAAGTAGCCCTACAGATGACAGTACACTTCTGGGGATAATCTGAGATGGTTATCTAATACATTCTCTGCCACTGAATGTGCCAGGGTGAGGGACACTGGTGGTTTTTCTCTTATACTCTTGCAATACTTTGCAATATTTGTAGTTTTGGTCTCTTGCTACTGAGAGTGATATTCTCTGTAAAAAGTTGTGTTCATGGTAATTAGGGTGCATGGATGCATAGGAAATGCATGCTTTGTGGTCTCCTCTGTGTTGTAGAATGAAACTCGGAAAATAAACATGTTAGTCCTGGCTATATTTTTTGCCTCGGTAAATACACATGCAATTGGTAAAGCAGCTTAATTTCAGCCCATTCTGGTAACTTATAAATGGCCACAGTACTAGGATAAGGTTTGTTAACAAGTAAAGCAATTCACTTTGGAGATGAATATCTTTTTCTAAATTAGAATTACATCATTGTGGTTATGGAAGTGTAAACAGCCCTGCAATCTGTGTTCATCTGCACAATCCAAATGTAATGACGTGGCTGAAAGGCGTACTTTAGAGTGAGGGAACAAATATTTAAGACCTGTCTGAATGAGATTGCTCTATGTCTCGGTGTTTTGGCAGGGCTGTTACAAGATTTTGCTACGAAAATTAGCTAGACTGTTTTTAGAAACCATTTTAGAGTATACTTCACAGCAGACTGCAGATGTAATAGCATTAATTGCTACTGCTGAGAAATGCCTCAAATGAATAAAAATACCTGTGTCAGTGCAGTGCTAATAAACCCTTATTTAAAAATAAATGAAATCTACTGAAACATTAAATTGTTGCTAAGTGAATAACTTTATTGCCTTCCCTTTTTAAACATATTTGGGGAGGTAGCTGGTTTCACTAGTTTTTAAGAAAAGCAGCTATTGCTGCACAGACTAATATCTCTGCAGGGTTTACCAACCAAATATAACAATGATTGTTATCTAGAGAGAGAGGGGCCACCATTCTGTATGTCTTGTTGATGCTATGTTACGGTAGAATTTCAGAAAAATAAAAATATGGGAAAAGAGGTAGCAAATGAAAGCTATGCAATCATCTGGCTGAAGATTCAGGTGCTGCCAGAATTCAGTGTGTAAACAGTATTCTTAGACCTGCATAAATCCAGCAGTCAGTCTACAGAAGACTCTCTGCTCAGTGGGGGGGACCTGTGCTTGCCCGAACAATGGGAACCCTTCTCTTTTTTGGTCCTGCCCCGCGTTTCATTTGAGTTTGCTGTCTGCAAAAATGTACTAGAGGGTATGGCTGGCTGACTTTTCTCATACTTCTCTTGTATTTACTGAGGTGTGAGCTAGTGCACAGCACTCTCGCTGAATCCTTTTTCTTTTAAGTACATAAACTGAGGTGGAAGGGTAGGGATGAGAGGGAGGGTTGTCACCGGAGCTGCTGTTGTGAAAATCCTTTAAGTTGTGTGTAACCACTGGAAGTGAGAGTTTTAAGAAGATATGCTGAGGATATATATCATATAAAAGGACTAGCTGCTTGTACCAGTCCTGGATTCTGCTCTCTGTCTATGCATCTAGAAATTGAGCAAAGCAAAATCAGACTTTCAGACAGTAAATCTTTTCCTGGACTTGGGCCAAATCACTTTCTCTTGAAAACATACTGCAGCCAAAAGGTTTACGCTTTCATTAGACTACAAGATGTTTTTCTCCCTCTTGACAGTACATGAATTCTTAATATGTCCATATTAATAAAAAGTTCTGTTCTTTTGCAGTTAAATCAGCTTAGCTCTTAAAGATCTACTTTAATAATACTAACCACCTATTGAAAGCCAAGTCCTTTGTAGTTTTTGTTATTGTAATTATACCATGTTCAAAAATAGCAATTGAATGACTTGATTTTTATGTTAATTAAAGCCTCAGACCTTTTCATTGTAAATTCAAATATAACTGGAAAGTACAATAATTAGCACTTTATTGGTTGTATAATTTAAAATTATGTAAATTACACAGCTACTAAACTACTGTAAGTAGAATCTATGGCCAGTTTATTTTGGATTAACAGACAGCAAGGAATTCATTATGTAAGGATATTTGGAGTACGTAATCTGAAATACTGCTCAACCTTAGGAGCTTCTTTTCATTAGAGATGTCTGAATTTGAATATAAAAAATTGTTTCTAGTGGGAAGATGTTTCAGCATAGCTCAAAATAGATCACCAGTCCAGGGCTATCCTGCTGGCTCTGCATTGAGGCCTGAAATGGAGGAGGTCAGGGGAACTCACTGTAGTCCACTGAGCCCAAGTTGCCGATCCCTGGAAGTGCTCAAGGCCAGGCTGGATGGGGCTTTGAGAAACCTGGTCTGGTGGGAGGTGTCCCTGTCCGTGGCAGAGGACTCAGAATTAGATGACCCTTTAAGGTCCCTTCCACCCCAAACCCTTCTGTGATTTTTATCGTCCTTGTGACTGTGCAGTGCTGGCACAAAGATGTGCTTACTGCTGTTCTGCTCTGTCCTTTTGTCCTGCAGATGAACTGTGAGATTGGGGGTGGCAAAAATTGCTTGCTCAGTCTGGCACAGGAAGACTTTCTGGGGCAATGGGAATTTCTGACTGATCAGCTTTGGACAGTTTTTATTCTGTGCTGCTAGTAGTTCAGGTCTGCTCTTGTCGTAAATCTGCTGAACGTGGTGGGTAGCTGCTTGTCAAGTGTACAGCACAGGATTCAAACCCAGAGGAAGATCAGAAATGGCAATTTTTGATTAAAAATGGGAAGGGTTTAGGGACTCTTTGTCCTGCTGTGAAGTAAGTGGGAACCAAGCCTTTTATAGAACATTTCCTAACAAGCTCCACCTATACAACTGGGCAACTGAGGTTACTGAATGGGAGTGGGTGGAAGATTAGGTTTTGAGAAAGAATTGAGGTTTCCTGCACTGATTTGAAAAATGCTCTACTGGCCTCACCAAGACCTAGCTATGATGGAAGAGAGAAGTCATGTTTAACAGAGAAAAGTGCTGTTGCAGGTTTTTGGCTAAAATTCAACTTGTCGAAGATCATTGTAAATTCTGTGGAATATTGTCCCAAGGCTGTCTCCTAAAGGCATTATGTCTGGATTAAGGGTACCTGCTAATGAACAAAGCTGCAGAACTACATTAATGAAAAGCATTTATTAACTTGCTCTGCCAATTCAACTATTCAAAAAAAACTTTAATGGGCTAAGTCTAACATGTACCAGGAGTTCTGGATT